>NC_030384.2:6089580-6406169 GCF_001625215.2 Daucus carota subsp. sativus | reverse complement strand
TTTTGTACCCACGGCTGATCAAATTGCTGACATCTTCACTAAACCACTTGATGAATCCACTTTCTCTAAGTTGGTTTGTGAGCTAAGGATGTTAAATATGCCATGATTCTCCTTGTATATATTTTATATTTGTTTTATATATTATTATATATTTTTGTGAATTTTTGGTGTAATTATATCTATTTTATTAGATTTTATATAATTGTTCGTAAATTATCTGATAATTTTCTGTGTAATTATGCATGTTCATATATGTCTCTGTAATTTTCTAAGTGCTGCAACTCCCCTGTATTATTTCCAAGCATTTAGATAATTATTTGTGTCTATTTTGTATTTTTCAAAATTAATTAAGCGTAAATATTAGATTTTAAGTTAATTCATTTTAATGAATTAAAGTTAAATTCATAAATATTTATATTTAATTAAAGTTGAATTTTACAAAATATATTATATATTATTTGTATTAGGTTTTTGATTTTGAGTGTAAAATATATTATATATTATATATTATTTGTATTAGGTCTATCCATATTAGGGATGGACACTGGAATTGCTGGTTCTTTATTGAACCAAGTGCGTTCATAGGCATTCGAGGGAAACTTGGACACGTTGCCATCTAAAACGTCCTTGTCTACCCTCCTGGAAAGAATATTTCCGGATCCCCAAGGGATCTTTCACCCTTGAAGGTGAAAGGCAATCTACTCTGGTAGAGGATTCTTCTAAGGATCAAGTGCCTTAACAGGTATCTGAGGGAAACATAGGTTTCATGCCATTGAAAGGCCTATTGTCTACCCTCCCAGAATCAAACTTTGGATCCTTTAAAGGATTTACTACTCTCTGAAAGTAGTTGGCAACTTGTGGACTATGATTTGGATTTATCCGACGAGTCTAACGAGGACTGGGAATTACGAACTCCCATTGCACCACCAATGACCTTCCATGAGGAGGCAAAGGTGATCTTAAATTGCAGGTACATCACACCATCTATGGAAGCTCAGATTTGTGTGGAGTGAAACACTTACAGAACTTGTGAGTGACACCTTTACCCATAAACTGAGAGATATTTTTTGAGTGTCGAGTGATACACCTGTAGAATGTTTTTGTGAGACACCCACTGTTTACTAAATTTAAACCTTATTGTTCAAAATTGGTATCTAAAATGTTTTATCTACGTGGATGCTTACTATGGTCAGATTTTCAAAACCAAGTTAATATGTATGAAAACTATGTTGATCACACTTTCTTTTATGATCAGGAGCTACTTGGCAGCGTGCAAGTAAATCTGTCCTCACAGGCATCCGGAGGACAATTTGTTCCTCCACTACCTTTGAACCCATCTCAAGGGACATTGGTAGTTTATGCAGGTACAACTGGAAGAGTGAATACAATGAGTGAATAAAGGCAAACACCGAGCGATACACATGCACGTGAGGCTAGTGAAACAGCTTTGAGTGTACGTGAGGTGAGTGCACACACTGACCCGGCTCTATTTGAGGAACAAATGGCTAAGCTGAAAGTTGAATTAGCCCGGATGATAGCAGAAAATGAGAAACTAAGGGGTGCATAGTTGGTGACCCTAGAAAAGAAAGCTGATGAGAGGCCATCCAGTTCTTTCAGGGATGAGCTTAAGGAAGAAATTCATGAGTTGACTGTTGAGATGAGATCTAACCATGCTCTTTATATGTAAAAATTTGATGCTATCGACAGTAAACTGGATCAACTCCTCAGGCACTCAAAGTATAATGCTGATACCTCCAGAGAGGATCCTTCAACTAAGGGGGAGAATAGAGGAGATAGAGGAGACAAAGGAAATAGCTCAAATCAAAGCAACAAAGGCAATACTTCTGAATCTGCTCTTGACAATTCTGAAAGGTCAAAAGGCAAAGAACCGTTAAATCAATCTGATAATGTCTTCAATTCTGACAATTATGATGATTATCCAAAAGACATGGATGATGATGACGTCTTCGATGCTACCTATCGTCAAGCAGAAGAAGAAGGTAAATTTGACGAGAGTTATTTGTTTCATGATGAAGAACTTGTTGATCCTGAACATGAAAAGAATGTCCGGAAGTTTAAAGCTGAGAATGAAGATAGGAAGCGTAAGCTTCGAGATTATCAAAAACTTCTAGAGGACAAGTTGATAACAGAGGAACGGATCAAGATCGAGAAGCAAAAAATCTATGATGCTGCGGTCAAGCAGAAGAATCTTGATATAAGGAGAAAGGAAGGACAAAGCTGGGATATTGCAAGGAGAATATTTAATGGACCTCAAAGGGAATCTTTCGACGACAGAAAGTTCTTATCTCTGATCTATGATCTTCGAGAGGTAAACCCTGACGAGGATGTATTTATGCATGCCCTTGCTTTAGAGTTGGAATACTTAACTGTGGCAGTTAAGGGGTTGCTAGAAGAGTGGGAGCTGATTGTATATACACATAGGAATGGTTCATTCAGATTGTCTGTTGAATTTCTCAAATCATTCTCTGTATCTGAGCTCTGGGTACTTCGCAACAAGGTTAAGCGTTGCTCCAACCTGAACGAACTCCTTCGTGACAAACTACTGGATTGTGTTGTCTTCAACAGTCCACAAGTTGTTAAGAATCCATATTGTGTAAAGTTCGTTCACAAGGAAGTCTTCTGCACTGTCTATCTTAATGAAGAAGCCTTGCCTAAGTATCCTGCCAAGCGACTGGCTCTAGCATCCACTCTACTTCGAACCAAGGGCTTCGCTTCTAAAGCCAAGTCTGATGCTGATGATGTGATCTTATCCTACTGCACCCGAAGAAATGTTTGTCAATAATTTCGAAGTATGAAGGGTGTTACTAAATCTCAGCCATCAGACTTCCATGAAGACCCTGTGGAAATGGAAGTGTTACATTAACTGGCTCTGGCAAGGGAACATAGGAAGCGTGGTGAATCCACTACATCTGAAGTGCCAACCAGGGAAGAACCGTCAACTCCCATCCTTCACAATTCTGATATCGAAGAAGGAGAATTTGATCTTTAGATTCATTAGGGATTTGTAATATATGTTCAGTAAGAACATCCTTTTGTAATCTAATGTAATATTTTGAATTCTGGTGAATGTTTAATTAAATAGCAGAAACTTTTTGCTATTTACAATTCATGTTTAATCCTTTGTCTTATCAGTTAGTTGAGTTATCCTTTCGATAATTTGCATGTAATGTTAACAAACAAATAGGGGGAGATTGAAAGGCATATGTTAAGCCTATTTGTATTTAAGAGTATCAACTCAACTCTGATACGAAAGAAAGTAAATAGCAAGCACTATTGAAGGAATCCGTACGAAGAACGTCAAGTGATTTATTAAAATCATATGTCTGAAGAATTTCAGGATGCTGCTGCACACCACTGAAAGAAGTTCTTTAATATGTTCAAGCCTCAGTGTACAAATAATATTTTGTAGCACGTCCAGAAGTCCAGAAGGTATAAAGTTTAATACTTTATTTATTCAAAAGATTCCAAACTATTTCTACTTATGAAGAAGAACTACAAAGAGAAAGACTCGACGAACAAGCCACTTCTCAAATGTTTAACTGATAGGGAATATTTGATTCAGCTAGATACAGATGAACCAGACAGTACATTTGTGTGTCAGCAACTCAGATTAAATATTCTGCATCAACAATAGGTTGTCATTCAATCAAGACAAAGAATCAGATCTCAAAATAATTATATAAGTTATGTAATTTATTTATTAAATTAATTCACACTCGAATTAATTTAATTTATGAATTTATATAATTAAGTGGATAATTATTGGATTAATTATATAAAAGAAATAAGTGTTTTATTGTTTTTAGGCACGGTATGACAATATAAGTGATTGTCATACCGCACCTTGTATAGTGCATCACAGCAGAAGGCATGACAATCCTTCTGATTGTCATACCAACTGATCTAGGCATGAGAATCACAGATTTTCATACCGAAATCAGTAGGTATGACAATGTAGGACATTGTCATGCCATTTTCAACTTCAAACGAGTCTGGAATAAAGCTACAAGGTGTTTCCAACTTCAATCGAGTCAATAATGAAGCTACAAGTTGTTTCCAGGCTCAAACAAGTCAAGAATGAAACTAAAAGTTTTTTCCAACTTTGAGCAACCAAAAATGAAGCTACAAGTTGTTTTCGACTTCAATTGAGTCAATAATGAAGCTACAAGTTGTTTTCGGGCTCAAACAAGTCAAGAATGAAACTAAAAGTTGGTACCAACTTCGAACAACCGTAAATAAAGCTAAAGTTCTTTTCAATTTCAAACGAGTCTATAATGAAGCTAAAAGTTGTTTTCGGGCTCAAACGAGTCAAAAATGAAACTTCAAGTTCATTCAATTTCAAACAACAAAAAATTAAGCTACAAGCTACAAACGAGTCTATAATGAAGGTACAAGTTGTTTCCAACTTCAATTTCCGGGCTCAAACGAGTCAAGAATGAACTCAAAAGTTGATTCCAACTTTGAAAAACCCAAAATGAAGCTACAAGCTGTTTTGAACTTCAAACGAGTCTATAATGAAGGTACAAGTTGTTTCCAACTTCAATCGAGTCAATAATGAAACTACAAGTTGTTTCCTGGCTCAAATGGGTCAAAAATGAAAATAAATGTTGTTTCCAACTTCAAACAACAAAATATTAAGCTACAAGTTGTAGATTAATAAAATGAAAGCATAATAAATGTCCTTGGAATATTATATGTAATTCTATATCTCTAAGTACGTGACTTAGAAATGAGATTATGAGAATAATATCAATACTCCTAAAGGTCCCTAGTCGAGTATTATTGTTAAGGGACAATAATGATGCATTAAGACTAGTATGTTTGTTGACTGATGATCACATATCATTGATCATAGGTATAGTGATGCTAAAGTCAAGAACATAAGTGCATGTATCGACACATGGCACTGGAATGACCCACCGTGAGATTTTACATGTTAATAAGTGTCATTAGAAATTCTCACTGTGATAATGATGTAATGATCCTCTGACTTGATATCATTATATTTCTATATGAGAATTAATATACTTTGGTTGCATTGAAAAGGTACCTTTGACCGGGTGATGATGAAATGTACATTGGGTATATTATGAATCGTATGAGAAATATGAATGATCTAGAAAGGATTTAACCCTCCTATTTTATGAGGATATTATTGGCCTCTTGATTGAGTGAGACTATAAAATGCATGGCCGTGCTCAAATATTGATTTGTTTAATAGTCTACTCGTTGATCAAGGAAATTCGGATTAAACGATGAAGAGGATGACACAATACATGCCTTGAGTTTGATCTATAATATAAGGTTAAAGGGATTATATTACATTGTACATTATTCACAAAAGGTTTAATTGAATCACCAAATATTATTATTACTTGGGTAGCAATGATGTATTACTAGATGCCGCTCATTGTTTATAATTTTATTATTGGATATTAAAATTATTGCCAACGTAATAATAACCTAAAGGGTCACACACTTAGAACGTTTAAAGGAGTTTTGATTTAAATTCTGAATTTAAATTACATGATTAAATTCGAAATAAATTGTTTAATTGAGCCGGTCTTAATTAAGTAATTAGAATTTCGAATTTAATATTAAAACCAAAATTGGATAAGGTTTGGAGAAGCCCAAATCCGATTAGGGTTTGGCCCATCTATCTCTCTTCCCTATAAATACATAATGATGTATTGTTTTAGGGTTAAAGCTTATAAAATCGTTTTATTAAAACCCTAGTGTTCGGTGAAATCTACACTACACGCAAGCGCACGTGATCACAAGTAATATATTAAGTTCGATCCCACAGAGACTGGTGAATTAAGAATACGCACCTATGCAACAATGTATGATCAATTATCACTGCTAAGACAATTAACAAGGATGGTTTCTTTTATACTAATAACTAAAATTACTAATCAAAATCAGAATAGGAAAACACATGGGATTTTAACTTCATTATCGAATTCATCTAGAATTGAAGTTACTGATTAACATGTGACTGTTGATCCTAATCAGACAACACGAAAGTAATACATGCCAACTCTCGTTGCACACGTATCATACCAATCAAAATCCGCAATTAAGACAGAAATCTCATGGACACCAACAAAGCTCAGACCCTATATCTCTATAGCGGTAGTGTAAGCAGAGAGGTTTAATAGCAAGTCGTCTATCGTGATTACACAGGGTGATAAAAATAGTTCAAGTCTACCACAAATTATGTTTCATTCACATAATCCTATGTTTACATGGCAAAGTTCTAAATTCAATCATCCACTCTCGCTTCAGAAAGAATTAACAAACAACTTAGAAGTTAGCTACGCTCCTAAGAAGAATAAGTACGGCTCATGCAAAGAAATCAACGTACGTCACAAAATCAAGTAATTAATATTCGATACTAGATTACATCGATAAATCCATTAGAATCCCATGAAGGCGGTTAGTTCATAATCGAACTAATCGACATCATGGGTTCTAATGAAAACATAATAGATAAAGACAAGAATTAATTGGAATAAAAATGCTTGTATTAATAATAATAAGGATCACACGTTACAGATTTGATGTTCACGATCTTGCTCGAAACTGTCACTTCCTCGCAAAGAACGATCCAATACAACTGATAATGTGCTTCGATAAAAATTAACTATGATATTGTTCTCTACTAAAACTACTTCTACGAGGCTAGGGTTTTTACACACGAGAAATAAAATGTATTGACTAAGTCAACCGGGCCTCGACCGCTGCGAAAATCCACTAAAAAGCTGTAAAAATCGGCCCGGGGAGTTCTGCTGGGCGCGGCCGCGCTAACTTAGCGCAGGCGCGCTAGTTGGTGCAGTTAGTAGCGCGGGCGCGCTACCACTTAGCGCGGGCGCGCTAGTGTCTGCACTGGCAGCTCCGTTTCTTCGTTTCTCGCTCGTTCTCGCGTGCATGTCCTTCCTCGCTTCTAGTACCACTTCCGTAGGTGATCACGGTTGCATTTAGCACATGCAACAAGCCCTTTAAACCCCTAGATAGCTCTAGTGGACGAGTGTGCTCTCGTGAGGGTTTGTAGAAGATGTACCCACAAAATCCCAAGTCGTGATGAATCCACAATTCTCTATTCTTGCAAATAATGCACCAAAAACAACCTAAAATGATAGGAAATCACTTCATCACCTCAACTCGTGACCTGCACAGAAAAACACTAAAAACACATCAAAAGACACTAAACACTTAAGTACAACCAACCAATTTAAGTGAAAATGAAGGCCTATAAGTGTGTATAAATACCACTTATCACACCCCCAAACTTAAACTGATGCTTGTCCTCAAGCGTCAACGACACTATACAATATTACAATGCAATGCATGAATGCAACTACGTGATGAATGAGTAAACTATGAAGTAATTGCCTTGCCAATCATAATACCTCAGATTGTGCTAATGTTCTCGAATTTCATCTCTCTCGCTACCAAGTCAATTACTCTTCTATTTACACGTGTGGAGTGCCAGTGTGTGCAAGCATGCTCTTCTATTGAGACAAGACAAAAACTACTACTCCCACAGAATCCCAACCAAGAATCGTAAAAGTTTAAAACTAACACCCCGTCACTCAAGTCCAACTAAAGCCAAGGTCCCAAAGAATGTCCACACCCTTCTATTTTATTCACTATATATATATATTTTTTTTTCTTTTTCTTTTTATTGGTGATTAATTGCTCGGTCTAGGGTCAGAGCGCTTCGCAGTGTAAATGCGTTACGAACACCATAAGACTTCACACACCAATTATTCACTTTATTCTAGTGGTTTATTTAACTGTGCAATGGTTGAGACCCCTAAAGATTTATGCACTAGTACCCATGTAGCGAGCGTTGGGTCAACAATCCCAAACCACGAAGGGCTTTAGGTTGTTAGGCACAAAGTCCCCTCAGACTTAATTACTCGAGTACTAATGAGCTCAACCTAGTTAATTCTACCACTTATTTTTTTAGTGAATTTATTTACTACTATTTCTTTTTTTCTTTTTTTTTTTTTCTTTTTTTTTTTTTTTAGAAAGGCATATCTACTCCTCAGTTCCCCCAAACTTAAGATTTACAGACCTAAGCTGAAGGGTGTTCAATTCAATCCTAGAATTCATGGAATTTCGTCTAAATCCTATCTCAAGAACATATGTGAATTACAATTTCCAACACAAGCAATTTCCAAGTACTAACCTAGCATTGCAATTGAAACTACTAATCAAGAACTACGCACATAACTCATCATAGGCAATTAACTTGGCTTAACTTCATAATTCATGCAAATGCTCGTGATACTAACTATGACAACTACCACTAAACATGTAAAATAATAAAAAAATGAGAAAAATAAAAAAAAATGTGAGAAATAATCAAAGCAAAATAAAATAAACGTGAACTACATGAACTAACTAACACATGCAATAATAAACAAAATTACAATAACATGTTCTTCCTTAGATTACCACCCCCAAACTTAAAATTTTCAATGTCCCCATTGAAAGCGGTAAAAAGGCTAGAGCGAACACGTACCTAATCGGAGTCCTCCCCCTCCTCTGCCGGAGGTGAATCCGGTGGAGGATATTGCTTAGGTTTAAGAAATGGGGTATCCACTTTCTCAAACAAAATCTCGCCACCACAAATAAAATCAAGAGCATCAAATATTGTCTTTGTCCTGTAGAAAGTCTCCAAACAAACGTTAGTAAACTTAATTGTCACTTCAAGAAGTAACCATTGATCGACATTTATACTTTCAGAGAACTTTGTGATAAAACAACGAAAAAATTCACATCCATTAAAGGACCGAACTCCTTCGACTTTCACACAAGGTGGAGGCTCGGGTGGTGGTTTTTCAGAACTCTTCACTTTCACAGGAGTCATAAGAACTTCTTGGCCTTTCATGTCACTGAGTAAAGAGATGAAATTGCTATCCTCTTTTTCCAAGAGTTGAAGTGTAAGAGCCTTTTGGACTGGATAACCCACCAGATTTTGTGTAAGATCATCTTGGACAATCATCATGTCAGCTTTAAAACATGTACTCTCAAGTATAGGGGTAGAGGTTGGATTGAAAGCCAAATTTTCAATATCAGAACATGGAGCAACCTTGATTGAGCTAATCCCCTTCAGGAAATGTAATTCAAGCACACCTGGTGTAGGAGAAACTACGATCAACTCGATATTGCTTTTTTCACGCACCTCATCATCGCCCACACGGTCCATAACAACAACTTCATCGATTTTGCCGTCAGCGACACGATCTTCCTCTTTATTAATAGGCACATCATCATCCCAGGTCGAAAAACTATCACAATCTCCATCATTTGTAAGAATGGTAGCATTTATGTCATCTTCAACTTGGGTGGCTATAAGTGGAGAAGAATCGGGTTGTTCGACAGTAAAAGAACTAGCTAACCGCTCAAGTCGAGCCTCCATCATCAGTTGTGTAGCCTTGAGTTCCTTAAGCGTCTTGTTTATGTTTACCAACATATCATATACCTCATTTGTTTGATCAGAAAGCACTTCTACAGTGGGTTGAGGAACCTGTAGATCTTGTACTTGAGGATATTGATACTGTTGAGATTGTGGTTGCTCATATTGAGGCTGATAATACTGTTGCTCAAACTGATCATATTGTTGCATTGGAGGTTCTTCATAACATTGTTGCTGAAATTTTTGTTCTTGAAATTGATGTTGACCATGATATGGGAAATCACCAAAATTGTTGTCCATGTAAGAGAAATCTGGTTGATCCATCCATTCTTGATCATAAGAATTAGAATACTGATTGTACTCATATCCTTCTTGATAATTATATCCATGTCCCGACTGAGTATTCTGAGAGTTGAAGTGGTTATAAGAGCATTCATAACTATAGTGACCCTGAACACCACAAACTTGACAGAAGCTGTATGTTGTAGGGGCAACTTGTGACATCTCATCGACACTCATCGGATACAAGGTCGGCTCTGTAGCTTTCGACGAATATGCCTCAACTATGGAAGATAGAAGTGCAAAGGTATCGACTTCTTCCCTTGTAACCCTGTAACAGCACAAACACAGCCAAGAACGCAGTAAAAGCTACCTCACTTGGAACTGAAGTCCCAAGGAGGCAAAGGAAACATTATAAATAACTAAACAAAAACAATAGATACAACAACAACTAAGAAAAGTGAGAAAAGAATCCGAGTCAGTGAATTTTAATGCACACTGATGACAAGTACGTAAACTAATTAATTAACACCGAGTCCCCGGCAGCGGCGCCAAAAACTTGTTCGGTGAAATCTACACTACACGCAAGCGCACGTGATCACAAGTAATATATTAAGTTCGATCCCACAGAGACTGGTGAATTAAGAATACGCACCTATGCAACAATGTATGATCAATTATCACTGCTAAGACAATTAACAAGGATGGTTTCTTTTATACTAATAACTAAAATTACTAATCAAAATCAGAATAGGAAAACACATGGGATTTTAACTTCATTATCGAATTCATCTAGAATTGAAGTTACTGATTAACATGTGACTGTTGATCCTAATCAGACAACACGAAAGTAATACATGCCAACTCTCGTTGCACACGTATCATACCAATCAAAATCCGCAATTAAGACAGAAATCTCATGGACACCAACAAAGCTCAGACCCTATATCTCTATAGCGGTAGTGTAAGCAGAGAGGTTTAATAGCAAGTCGTCTATCGTGATTACACAGGGTGATAAAAATAGTTCAAGTCTACCACAAATTATGTTTCATTCACATAATCCTATGTTTACATGGCAAAGTTCTAAATTCAATCATCCACTCTCGCTTCAGAAAGAATTAACAAACAACTTAGAAGTTAGCTACGCTCCTAAGAAGAATAAGTACGGCTCATGCAAAGAAATCAACGTACGTCACAAAATCAAGTAATTAATATTCGATACTAGATTACATCGATAAATCCATTAGAATCCCATGAAGGCGGTTAGTTCATAATCGAACTAATCGACATCATGGGTTCTAATGAAAACATAATAGATAAAGACAAGAATTAATTGGAATAAAAATGCTTGTATTAATAATAATAAGGATCACACGTTACAGATTTGATGTTCACGATCTTGCTCGAAACTGTCACTTCCTCGCAAAGAACGATCCAATACAACTGATAATGTGCTTCGATAAAAATTAACTATGATATTGTTCTCTACTAAAACTACTTCTACGAGGCTAGGGTTTTTACACACGAGAAATAAAATGTATTGACTAAGTCAACCGGGCCTCGACCGCTGCGAAAATCCACTAAAAAGCTGTAAAAATCGGCCCGGGGAGTTCTGCTGGGCGCGGCCGCGCTAACTTAGCGCAGGCGCGCTAGTTGGTGCAGTTAGTAGCGCGGGCGCGCTACCACTTAGCGCGGGCGCGCTAGTGTCTGCACTGGCAGCTCCGTTTCTTCGTTTCTCGCTCGTTCTCGCGTGCATGTCCTTCCTCGCTTCTAGTACCACTTCCGTAGGTGATCACGGTTGCATTTAGCACATGCAACAAGCCCTTTAAACCCCTAGATAGCTCTAGTGGACGAGTGTGCTCTCGTGAGGGTTTGTAGAAGATGTACCCACAAAATCCCAAGTCGTGATGAATCCACAATTCTCTATTCTTGCAAATAATGCACCAAAAACAACCTAAAATGATAGGAAATCACTTCATCACCTCAACTCGTGACCTGCACAGAAAAACACTAAAAACACATCAAAAGACACTAAACACTTAAGTACAACCAACCAATTTAAGTGAAAATGAAGGCCTATAAGTGTGTATAAATACCACTTATCACCTAGCAGCTCTATATCAACAGAGAGGCTAGAGAGAGGGAGAGAGAGAGAGAGAGAGAGAGGCTGCATTCGGCTAGTACCGGCTCCGGTGATCTTTGGCGATCAGACGTTCGTGTGGACTGCTTAAAGACGCGATCCTTAGACCGAGGGTTGCGTGGTGATTGCTTGTTCCGGACCTCCATCTTTCGCTAACGTAAAGCTTCAACAAGGTATTATTTCGTATCTCCATGATCAGCCATACGTTATAGATGGATCCTCGGGTTAGGGTTTCAGAAATTTTTGATTTTACGTCGATTATCCGCTGCGTTTGTTGCCCCGAAACCCAACAGTTAGAATACTTCTTGTCAAATTTATTCTACGAACTAGTGGACATTAAAACGAACCATATTAATTATATAACGTCTTAAAAATTGTTATATTAATTAATTAAAATCTGATTAACAAGTTAAACTCCAATCAGATTATTCCGCCGCGATTATTTTGTAACGATTGTATTCAACCCCCCGTTCTACAATCGTATCTGGACCTAACAAACGGGTTTAGGATTCTTGCCTTAAATCCAGTTCCCAACTCATAGCTCAATCTCATCTTTCCACTTTCACAATCTATGCATATCATAATCTCTAGATCATCTCTGGCTATACTCTATTCGCAATATAGCTTCGCTTCCTCGATTCGTGCCTTATTCGCTTTGCAATACCACTTGACTTTCTATAAGGGGCTGATTTGGTTACGTGTTTACAGTATTCGATGCATGTATGCATGTTTTATGAATCTGCCTTGATATGGTTTTGAGATAAGTTGATTATAACATGCTATTTTGATCATATATGATTCTATTATGTTAAATATAGTGATATGATGATACTAGCATGATTATGATTTGCCATGACTGATTAGTATGCGATTTGTATGTTCTGCATGTGATGTGTTGTTTATATAATGATATAAACTGTCCAACAAGATGGTGTATGGACATGATCTGGTCACTGGGGAATAATCAGCATGTATATGATACATGCTTCTGAAACTGCATATGATGCAGTAGTGGCAGATGGTAACAGATATGATCTGTTGTTCCGAAATTGATGATTTTTGTATACCACTTGTATTCAGGATTTTTGTATAGCTCGACCCCAGCCTGGGGCTGCGGCCCCCGGGCCCCGCCTGGTGGCTGCGGCCCCCGGACCCCCGCCCGGTGGCTGCGGCCCCCGGACCCCCGCCCGGGGGCTGCCGTCCCCGGACCCCCGCTTTGTATGATTATGTGTTCTTGTTTGTTTGCTTGAGCATGGTGCTGGTTATGGCCTTAAGGACCCCTAGTTTAATGTTTTGTATTTTTGGTTTTATAAATACGACTTGCATGTCGTGCTATTTATTCTTGTAATTTTAATCTCGAATGTAACTCGAGTTTTCTCATGTAAGTACATTAGAATAGGTTGTATTCAATTATTCATTGTAATGTACTTGAAGATTGAAGGATGATCCACAAGGAGGGGCAATCAAGGAGCATGAAGACTTGTAATAGTTATACATCTTCACCATAGATTGACCTAGATTCTTTCATTAGCTTGAAAGAATCATATAGGATAAAGGCCATAACCATGCACGTTTACATACTGCACTTTACATATATGATGCATGAGATGATGATATGTATGCGTAGTTATAGAGATGCATGCTTAATTAGATTAAGATGTATGTATTCGATACGACACCCATGCCATGCTTGTTCAAACAAGATAAAATCTGTAACAACTCAAGATTTTAAAAAGGAATACAACGATCATGAGATTCGCGTGTTTATGAAACACAGAATTAATTATGGATTTTCGATATTCAATGAGAGGAAGATTCCGTCGGATTTGGGGTTTTTAAGTATAGCCGTTTTGCCAACACCTAAGGTCGGGTTTTCAACCAATCAAAGAGTATTGATTTGAAATATTTAATTCAAGGAAAAATTGAGGATCTCTTTATGACAGGATCATGGTCGTTTTAATAAAATCCCTAATTAAAATATTAAGTTAATCAAATGCCTTCCAATGATTAATACTCGTCAAGATCTAGATTGAAAGACGTAGGTTTGCCAAAGCAAAGTGCTTTAATCAATCATGGGAAGACGTGATAAGTAAATGTACTTAGTTATTGAATTATTGGGTCTAACTTAACTAAACCATCACAATAGGATTGTGGGTTTAGAGGCATAGAGTTTGGTGAGATTTATTACATAAATATGTGCAAAGGGTTGCTCCACCAAACTATCCAAGAGTTATATTTGATATAATTGACAAATGTTGTCTACCTAAATAGTCATGTTTTGAGAGTATTAGCCCACGCTAACTTAAAACATGGATGAAATATGGATCTTGGCTCACTAGAAAGATTTGCAGAAATGCTTTCCGAATTAATAGTTAGGGCTATTGATTTGAACAAAATAGTGGGATATATATATATATATTTTGAATATATATTTATAATCACTTGAACATAATAAACATCTATAGACTAATTTATCTTATGCATTTGAAATATTGTAGATATCCAATGGCAAATAATTCAAACAACTTCTCTGTACGATCAGTCCTTGAGAAGGACAAGCTGACAGGAACTAACTTCCTTCACTGGCAAAGGAATTTGAGGATTGTCCTCAAACAAGAGCGCAAGCTCTATGTCATAGATGTTCCTCGGCCTACACCTCTCGCTGAAGGATCAACTCGTGCTCAGCATACTGCTTATCAAAGCATATCGATGATGATACGGATGTTCAATGTCTCATGTTAGCGACCATGAGTGCTGAACTTCAGAAACAACATGAGAATATGGATTCTTATGATATGATTGAGCACCTTAAGCGTATGTTTGAGGGACAGGCTCGTCAGGAGAGGTTTGATACTTTCAAATCTTTGAATGCTTGTAAGCAGGGTGAACTTGATCCGGTAGGACCGCATGTTTTGAAGATCATAGGGTATATTGATTATCTTAAAAAATTGGGTGCCCTGATTGGTCCGGAGCACCAAATTGATCTGATCTTGCAATCTCTAAACAATAATTATTCTCAGTTTGTAATGAATTACAATATGAATGAAATAAACAAGAACCCCGCTGAATTGTTGGCAATGTTGAAAACTGCTGAAACCAACATTCAGAAGGTGTCCCCTACTCCCATATTGATGGTGAATAAGGGGAAGGCCAAAGGAAATGGTAAGTGGAAAGGCAAGAAGAAGATGAGATCTAATTCTAATGCCAATCCGAAACCTGGTCCGACTAAGGCCTTGAAACCGATAGGTGGTGTTCAGAAGGATGGTGATTGTCACTATTGCAAGAAACCAGGTCATTGGAAGAGGAACTGTCATGCTTATTTGGAGGATCTGAAGAAGAAGAAGGCTGCTGCCGCTCCTGATTCAGGTATTTATGTTATAGAAGTCAATTTGTCTACTTCAACATCTTGGGTATTAGATACTGAATGTGGTTCTCACATTTGTATTAATGTGCAGGAACTACAGGGAAGTAGGACATTGGCAAAGGGAGAAGTCGACCTACGAGTTGGCAATGGAGCAAAAGTTGCTGCTATAGCCGTAGGGACTTATCATTTATCGTTGCCCACTGGGCTTATTTTAGAACTTGAGAATTGTTTTTACGTGCCTGCAATTTGTAGAAACATTATTTCAGTTTCTTGTTTGGACAAGAAAGGTTTTGCTTTTTCAATTCAGAACAATAGTTGTTCCTTTTCTTTGAATAATGTTACTCATGGGGTTGCACGTTTATTTAACGGTTTATATGTTCTTGACTTGGATACTCCCATCTATAATGTGAATAATAAACGTCTTAAAACTGATGACTCAAATAAAACATACCTCTGGCACTGTCGTTTAGGCCATATAAATGAGAAGCGCATTTCCAAGTTACATAAGGATGGATACTTGGATAAGTTTGACTTTGAATCATATGAAGCATGCGAACCATGTCTCATTGGAAAAATGACTAAAGCACCTTTCACAGGACAAGGTGAGAGGGCCACTGAGAGATTGGAACTAATACATAGTGATGTATGTGGTCCAATGCGAACTATGGCAAGAGGTGGCTTTTACTACTTCATAACATTTACTGATGATTTCAGTAGATATGGATATGTGTATCTTATGAAGAATAAATCCGATTCTTTTGAAAAGTTCAAAGAGTACAAAGCTGAAGTAGAAAAGCAAACTACCAAAAGTATTAAGACTCAACGATCAGATCGTGGAGGTGAATACTTAAGCCAAGAATTTGAGAATTTCTTAAAAGAGTGTGGTATTGTATCACAACTTACTCCTCCTGGAACACCACAATGGAATGGAGTTTCCGAGAGGAGGAATCGTACCTTGTTGGACATGGTGCGATCAATGATGAGTCATGCAGATCTTCCAATTAGTTTTTAGGGCTATGCCCTAAAGACGGCTGCCTATACACTTAACCGAGTTCCTACTAAAACGGTCCAGAACACTCCATATGAGATATGGACTGAGAAACGTCATAGCATGTCATTTATGAAAATTTGTGGATGTGAGGCGTTTGTGAAACGTCAAAATTCTGACAAGCTAGGACCTAAGTCTAATAAATGTAATTTTGTGGGATACCCAATTGAAACAAGAGGATATTCATTCTATAATCCTTCTGAGAACAAAGTTTTTGTTGCTCGAACCGCTGTGTTCCTTGAAAGAGAGATGCTTTCTAAGAAACACAGTGGGAGGATAATAGATCTCGATGAAGTTCAAGAACCACATGATAACATTGAACCAGAGCAGGAACCTGAGCAGGATGTACATCAAAATATTGAGAGTAATCCTGTTCCATAAACACAGGTCGTTCGTAGATCTAGTAGGATTCGCCATGAGCCAGAGAGATATTATGGTTTTCTCTTGACTCAAACTGGTGATGTGATGCTTATGGATAATGATGAGCCTCTATCCTACAAAGATGCTAAGAACACTCCAGATTCCAAGAGATGGCTTGATGCCATGAAATCTGTGATGGATTCCATGTATGAAAACCAAGTATGGACTTTGGTTGATTTACCCGAGGGAGTTAAACCTATTGAGTGTAAATGGGTTTTCAAAAAGAAAACCGACATGGATGGAAATGTTCAGACCTATAAGGCACGACTAGTTGCAAAAGGTTTCAGACAGATTCATGGTATTGACTATGATGAAACCTTCTCACCAGTTGCTATGGTCAAATCCATCAGGATTTTGCTTGCAATAGCTGCTTACTATGACTACGAAATCTGGCAGATGGATGTCAAAACCGCCTTCTTGAATGGAAGCCTAGAAAAGGATGTGTATATGACACAACCTGAAGGTTTTGTCGATCCGAGATTTCCCAAAATGGTTTGTAAGTTGCGACGATTTATATACGGATTGAAGCAAGCCTCATGGAGATGGAATATTCATTTTGATGAAACAGTCAAAGAGTTTGGCATCATTCAAAATGAAGATGAGCCTTGTGTTTACAAGAAAGTGAGTGGGAGCCATGTGGCATTCCTAGTGCTATATGTTGATGACATATTACTAATGGGGAATGACATACCTTCTTTACAGGCTGTTAAGACTTGGTTGAGCAAAAATTTCTCGATGAAAGACTTGGGCGATGCGACCTATATATTAGGGATCAGGATCTATAGAGATAGACCAAGAAGACTAATCGGCCTAAGTCAGTGTACATGCATTGATAAGGTATTGCATCGATTTGGGATGTAAGAGGCAAAAAGGGGATATGTCCCAATGTCTCACGGGATATTGATCTCGAAAGAGAACAGTCCTAAATCATTGGATGATAAGGACCGTATGAGTAAAGTTCCATATGCTTCGGCAATTGGTTCTATAATGTATGCAATGATATGTACTCGTCCTGATGTCTCGTATGCTTTAAGCATGACGAGTAGATACCAGTCTAATCCAGGCGAGGGTCACTGGACGGCAGTCAAGAATATTCTTAAGTACCTAAAGAGGACTAAATCTTGGTATATGGAGGAGAGGAGAAGCTAGTTGTAAAAGGTTACACAGATGCTAGTTTCCAAACAGACAAAGATGATTCGATCTCTCAGTCCGATTTTGTATTTTGTCTAAATGGAGGTGCTGTTAGTTGGAAAAGTTCAAAGCAAGAGACGGTTGCCGATTCTACAATGGAGGCTGAGTATATAGCTGCTTGTGAAGTAGCCAAGGAAGCTGTTTGGATCAGGAAATTTCTTACAGGATTTGATGTGGTTCCTTCAGTATCAGATCCGATAGATTTGTACTGTGACAATAATGAAGCCATTTCACAGGCTAAGGAACCGCGATCTCATTCCCGCACTAAGCATATACTCAGACGATACCACCTGCTCCGAAAGATTAATACTCGAGGAGATATACATATATGTAAAGTGCATACAGATGATAACATTGCAGATCCACTGACCAAGGCTTTCTCGCAGCAGAAGCACGAAGGTCATACTAGTTCCATGGGTATTAGATACATCAGAGATTGGCTCTAGTACAAGTGGGAGATTGTTAGTATTGGTGTCCTAGAGACAATACTATTATGTTTTATCGTAGACATTTATGGATTATGTTTTATTGATTATTGAATAAATATTTATTATGTCTTTATTTACTGTGTAATACATTGAAAGCATAATAAATGTCCTTGGAATATTATATGTAATTCTATATCTCTAAGTACGTGACTTAGAAATGAGATTATGAGAATAATATCAATATTCCTAAAGGTCCCTAGTCGAGTATTATTGTTAAGGGACAATAATGATGCATTAAGACTAGTATGTTTGTTGACTGATGATCACATCTCATTGATCATAGGTATAGTGATGCTAAAGTCAAGAACATAAGTGCATGTATCGACACATGGCACTGGAATGACCCACCGTGAGATTTTACATGTTAATAAGTGTCATTAGAAATTCTCACTGTGATAATGATGTAATGATCCTCTGACTTGATATCATTATATTTCTATATGAGAATTAATATACTTTGGTTGCATTAAAAGTTACCTTTGACCGGGTGATGATGGAATGTACATTGGGTATATTATGAATCGTATGAGAAATATGAATGATCTAGAAAGGATTTAACCCTCCTATTTTAGGAGTGATATTATTGGCCTCTTGATTGAGTGAGACTATAAAATGCATGGCCGTGCTCAAATATTGATTTGTTTAATAGTCTACTCATTGATCAAGGAAATTCGGATTAAACGATGAAGAGGACATGCCTTGAGTTTGATCTATAATATAAGGTTAAAGGGATTATATTACATTGTACATTATTCACAAAAGGTTTAATTGAATCACCAATTATTATTATTACTTGGGTAGCAATGATGTATTACTAGATGCCGCTCATTGTTTATAATTTTATTATAGGATATTAAAATTATTGCCAACGTAATAATAACCTAAAGGGTCACATACTTAGAACGTTTAAAGGAGTTTTGATTTAAATTCTGAATTTAAATTAAATGATTAAGTTCGAAATAAATTGTTTAATTGAGCCGGTCTTAATTAAGTAATTAGAATTTCGAATTTAATATTAAAACCAAAATTGGATAAGGTTTGGAGAGGCCCAAATCCGATTAGGGTTTGGCCCATCTATCTCTCTTCCCTATAAATACATAATGATGTATTGTTTTAGGGTTAAGGCTTATAAAATCGTTTTATTAAAACCCTAGCAGCTCTATATCAAGAGAGAGGCTAGAGAGAGAGAGAGAGAGGCTGCATTCGGCTAGTACCGGCTCCGGTGATCTTTGGCGATCAGACGTTCGTGTGGACTGCTTAGAGATGCGATCCTTAGACCGAGGGCTGCGTGGTGATTGCTTGTTCCGGACCTCCATCTTTTGCTAACGTAAAGCTTCAACAAGGTATTATTTCGTATCTCCATGATCAGCCATACTTTATAGATGGATCCTCGGGTTAGGGTTTCGGAAATTTTTGATTTTACGTCGATTATCCGCTGCGTTTGTTGCCCCGAAACCCAACAGTTAGAATACATCTTGTCAAATTTATTTTACGAACTAGTGGACATTAAAACGAACCATATTAATTATATAACGACTTAAAAATTGTTATATTAATTAATTAAAATCTGATTAACAAGTTAAACTCCAATCAGATTATTCCGCCGTGATTATTTTGTAACGATTGTATTCAACCCCCCGTTCTACAATCGTATCTGGACCTAACAGACGGGTTTAGGATTCTTGCCTTAAATCCAGTTCCCAACTCATAGCTCAATCTCATCTTTCCACTTTCACAATCTATGCATATCATAATCTCTAGACCATCTTTGGCTATACTCTATTCGCAATATAGCTTCGCTTCCTCGATTCGTGCCTTATTCGCTTTGCAATACCACTTGACTTTCTGAACGTCTTCGGTCATACACGTTCCGTCCAATCCTTAACGAGAACAAGATAATACTATAGTCACTAAACAATCTATCGCATATACATATCACATATATCGATACCTACTTATATATCGATTTAACCTTATCAGACATCACTTAACACATAATCATGCTTTGACTCTATCATATAGTCAAATCATATTCCACATAGCATATCACAAATCAATCATATAAATCCTGTCCAAAATCCAACATCATCTCGTCTATTTATAGGACTATCCACCTGTGAACCTATTCCCAACCAACAACCAATCAACCAATTCCAATTCCTATAATCCATATATTCTTATCAAATCATAACACTATGTCATATAAGTCATTTATCACATATGTACCATATTAGGAATAACCACGTATATCACGTGATCATCAATTCACAGCAAACAAGTCACATATTGACACCTATTGCATATTACATAACATATAATCATATTCTATTTTCGATCGTACTATCTTTCCATATTAAAATAGACTCCATGGGCTTTCATCTTTCTTTCGTTTCACTCGATTCCGATTTACGGATCAAAAGATATGTTCAAAACCGTTTTCTAACTCCCTTTCGGTATAATAATGCATCAGACAGATAGCTGACAATGCATTTCACATAAGATTTTCCCATCCAAATTGATATCAAATAAAATATCGAATTGAAAACAATTTTTCAGAATTTTTCTGGAATTTGTAAACATGTTCGGAATTAAAATCGATAAAAGTATCACTTTACTAATAATCAAGTCCGGATACTCGGAATTCGACTTGAAATCATTCATAAACAATAATCGAGCCTTGAACATAATTTAGAAAAATATTTCAAAGCTCGAAACTATTCTTCGGAATTTTTAAATCAAAAAGGATAATTAAATCAAATGAATTAACCAATTAAAATCAATTAATAATTAATAAAATAATTAATCAATTAATATTTAAATTAATTGACCAATTAAAATAATTAATTACAAATTAAAATTAATTAATAAATTTATTTAAATTTATTTTTTGAATAAAAAAATAATTAAAAACCATTTTTGGAATTAAAAAGAATAATTAAAAACAATTTTTGAAAATTAAAATCAAAAGGTTTAAAGTGTAAAGTTTTGAAAGTTTAATCGCAAGGTCAAAACTGCAACTTTAAAAAGTTATGGGGACTGATTCGTTAAAGCTGAAACCCCGGTACCAGAACTCCACCATCTTCATAAGTTGGGGGACTTAATTGTAAAATTAGAGTTGTCGCCCCCCCTTACTGTCGCCGACCGCCATTGGTGGCCTAAACCAGCCCAGAAACAATTCAAACTCTCCAGATTACAAGCCTGGGCTGTGACAGCCCGAGAATCCGGGGGTCTGGATTCTGACGTCACCACATAAAGCCATTTTAAAACACTTTTGAAAACCTGTATTTATTTGAAAAGATAATAAAATCAAAGGATTTAAAACTTGAAGACTTTAATAAAAGATTAAAAGAAGACACTTTAACCCCCTAAAAACAGGATCGCATCCAGGTTACAGTATTGAAATTAGAATCAACCACTATCAATAAACTATGTCTTCCAAACTCAGATCATCTTCGATAAGAAGAATCACTGCCAATCTATATCAATTATGATTACAACTGAATTTCAACAATTCTATCTAGAACCAACCTTGACAATCTCCCTGAACATTCCACTTGTCCTTTGGATAATCTATAATTCTGACTCCTCGCTTAGCCTTAGCCATACTCGCAATCTCAATCAAGCAATTCATCTTTAAGCTTTTCTGAAATGGTTAAAAAGGAATAGCAAGGGTGAGCAACAATGCTCAGCAAGTGTATATAAGCAACAATAGTCCTGAAATATCTTATCAGGGTTCACAAGTTCAGGATATGTAATTAAAAACTTCACAATTCTTATCAGCAATTGAAATCAGAATTCAAACTTACAGAAGAATTGTCGAATTGGATTCATCACATTTTTACTTAAAAACCAAAGGTTAGGCTGCTGATCAGTCACGCACTAACCCCGAACATGGCACACAGCCCTGTTCTCTATACTGGATCCAAGGCACACATTGGCCTATAATTGACCACGAATCTGGTCCGACCACGAATCTGGTCCACATATTTTATAAAAACTAATCCAATTCTAACAATTTAAATCGATAGACAATTTAATCAACAGAACAGAATCATAATCATTATCAACAACAGATATATTCCAAATCAACTTTTGAGAATCAACATTTCATAAACCACAATCTGTCTTTTGATAAATCATAGTTCAAGAAATTCCTAACTATTCAGTATCCTCCATTATCGGCTAAGCAACTGAATTTAGCCTGCTAAACCAGCATGACAATGGCGGGTTGAATAAGCAAGAAGATCCCAACTCATTCTAGGTTCCAACTATCACTGAGCAACCCATGCTTCAATGACGGTCTGAACTTTGAATTAATTTGTAAAGCTGATATTTTTAAAATCTTGAGGATTGGACAGAATGGATCAGAATACTTTTAATAGAAATTGAGAGTAATTGGGTGTTTGGCTTTTCAAAACTTGAAAGAAGAAAACAATCATGGGTTTCATTCTCAGAAGTAAGAGTTTGTTTGAGAAGGGTTTCAGTATAAACAATATCATCATCTTGATAGAATAATCAGAACATGCAATATATATATGAGGAAGGATTTAGGAAAACTTGCCTTAAATCCGCTTCCACACACACAGCTTAATCTTATCTTTCCATCTCACAGTCAATGCATATCATAACCTTCCGACCATCTCTGTATATACTCTATTTGTAATACGACTTCCTCTCTTCGATTCATTTCTCATTCGCTTTGCATCATCGTTTGACCTTCTGAATGTCTTCGATCGTATACGTCTCGTCCAAATCCCGTGAAATCTGCACTGATACGGTTGTTAAAAATAGATTCTACGCGTCGAGAGCTTCGTTTTGACTATTTATACGCCTCCATCGGATTCCAATAACGCCTTCAAATCCTCGTTTGATTATGAAGAATACGAAGAACACCCGTTCGTCTTCTCTCGGTATTCGTGCAGAGAAACTGGCGAAATGATTGTACGCGCGAAATAAACTGGTAAGGGATATTTATAGAGGAAGATAAGAGAATATTCCTTGAATATGCTTTGGAATATTCCTGGAATATGCTTTGGAATATTCCTGGAATATGTTTCACGCATTACGAGACAACCAGATAATTATTAACTTTAAAAATATTAACAAAATCGTACCGGACCATTTACGGGGCAAACCGTACTCCGGATTGAAAAAGTTAAAACACGAAAAATGCTCAGAATGTCCCAAATAGCGTAATGGAGAAATTTTCCCGAACGCCCGCGGGGTTTAAAATGCTAAATAACTATTTTAATATAAATAATAATTAAACAAAAATTAAATTCACAAATCGATTATAAAATCACGTAGCAATCCAAAAATCGATATGAAAATATCTAAATAAAGGATATTTTACCTTGATCACATAGAATTTGAAATATCTCAAATCCGAACACATATGAGCAGTCAATTTAATAAACTGGATAACACAAATCTCACAAATATTCATATAAATATTACATACTATTCATAAATTATCAGGAAAATACCCAAATGTTCCATATTTTATTCTGAGAATATGAAAATTGAAAACTCATGATTGCAACATATATAAGCAATCAAAACAGAAAACTAATTATCATATAATTTACCAAATATTCATATAATATTCCGAAATAACCATAACTAACTACACGACCAATACACACGTAACACTTAATCATGTAATACATATATTCACATATCAACCATCAAACTTGCATGACCAATCTCTGTATTTTCAGAAATAACACTTGAAATGAGTTTTGAAAGGATATTCATATATCCATATAAATCATTTGGAAATATCTAAATAACGTATGACTCATTCTGATAATATCAATAATTAAACTCACAGATCTGGCACATATAAATAACAATTACAGAAAACCAATTTACACTAAAATTCATCCAATATTCACATTTAGTTATCATAACTAATTAAACTCACAATTCCACATGCAACACTTAGCCATGTAACAATTATAATCACATACCAATCTTTTAAATCTTTAAAATCAATTATATAAAATATAGCTTTGAAAAGACAACCCTGTATTGATATCACAATAACCCGGAATTTAAGTATACAATTTTGAAAACACCTTAAACTGGAATAAAATATTAAACTTTATTCCTTTCATTCTAAGAAAATAACTTTCATAACAATAAACAAATTTTTGAAAAATCCGGGTCGTCAAGATATACGAAATCACAGAAGAAGAATGCATAATCGGTTTAAACCTTATAATTCACATCACAATTATAATCATACTACATAGTACATTCATCTTATCAGAAACAACTATACACAAAAATCAATTAAAGCCAGTAATAATATTCAAAAACTTATTTCTATATTAATAAACAAATTCTGAAAATCTGGGATGTTACATTCTACCCCCCTTATAAGGATTCTGTCCTCAGAATCCGCGAAGAGAACTAAAACGTACACACTTCGTAATATCATCCCCCACCTTTAATCGACCTTGGCATACCTTTGACTTTGAAACAATTAAGAGTATCAAAACTTTCACAATTACAGAGTTCAATTCTTAGGATCAATCTTTAAGGATTTAGAATGGAACAAAATGTTTTCAAAATAGGTCATGTTCGAATAAGAAAGTGACTGAGAGATCACTATGATCAAACGAACTTAGTGTTGCGTGCCCATATTAGACACTACTAAAGGTCGTTAACCTTCTTGTAATCACAACACACACAAGTGATGGCGTCCCATCCAACTCCTATCACACAGACAGGTATACCTTGTGTCCCCTATAAATAGGATTGTTCATCCGAATCAGCTAGAAGGAATATCAGGGAATCTCAAAGAATACCAAAGAATATCAAGAGATATCAAGGTATATCAAAGAATATCAAAGAATGTCAAGGAATATCAAGAAATATCATTGTCTTTTTCACAACAACTTTTATCACACACCAAGAATCAATACCACTCATATCAATAATCAATACTAATGTTTTCTCGTCATTCGAGAAATGGAAAATCTCATTTATCAAAACTTTTGTAGAAAAGGTATAAGGGCTCAATGATGATGAAAAGAGTTAAAATAAGCTTTTCTTGAAGAAATATATTGCCAAGGTCTTCTCAAATTCCTGCTCTGCTTCCATAAATCGTTGTTCAATATATGTCTTCTTCTCGACTTTCTCGATAATCGATCATCATTAACTCGTGATAGCCTTGTAAGATTTCCTTGTAGACATTATCATTCGCAATGAAGCTGGCTCATCTTGATAGCAGATGAAATGCCGGTTAGCTTGAAGCGTCGTCGTTGAAGGCTAACGTTCTATCTTACTCACAATATCACTTCTGATAACTAGACTCAATTCCACATACTCTCTATCATTCACATCTCATCTATCTACAAAACTCTCTTTCTAATCCAATATATCTCATATGCAACACTCATTCTTTTACATCTCAATCCAAACGATAAACCACTTTTAAATATGTAACATGGTCAGAATACTCCGAACCATGCATCTTTATCATTCTTAACTCAATCTCACTATTAATACTCTTTTGACTAGGTCTAACTCTGACCCTTATCACAAATCACTATCTCAATCAGTCCCCATACTAGAAACCAAGTGTCTAGACTTAGGAACTATGATCTATCTAAACATGTACCCTCAACTTAATTTAACTATCTAGATTCGGTTCCGATTACCTCTCTAGACTATCCCCAGACAGTCTCACAATACCTCTATATGAGGTCACAAAACACTTCCTCTCTATAAAACTCATAACCACAATCTATATTCTAATTTCAATAACTTATAACTTGTTGCTCTGATACCAACTGTGACAGCCCGAGAATCCGGGGGTCTGGATTCTGACGTCACCACATAAAGCCATTTTAAAACACTTTTGAAAACCTGTATTTATTTGAAAAGATAATAAAATCAAAGGATTTAAAACTTGAAGACTTTAATAAAAGATTAAAAGAAGACACTTTAACCCCCTAAAAACAGGATCGCATCCAGGTTACAGTATTGAAATTAGAATCAACCACTATCAATAAACTATGTCTTCCAAACTCAGATCATCTTCGATAAGAAGAATCACTGCCAATCTATATCAATTATGATTACAACTGAATTTCAACAATTCTATCTAGAACCAACCTTGACAATCTCCCTGAACATTCCACTTGTCCTTTGGATAATCTATAATTCTGACTCCTCGCTTAGCCTTAGCCATACTCGCAATCTCAATCAAGCAATTCATCTTTAAGCTTTTCTGAAATGGTTAAAAAGGAATAGCAAGGGTGAACAACAATGCTCAGCAAGTGTATATAAGCAACAATAGTCCTGAAATATCTTATCAGGGTTCACAAGTTCAGGATATGTAATTAAAAACTTCACAATTCTTATCAGCAATTGAAATCAGAATTCAAACTTACAGAAGAATTGTCGAATTGGATTCATCACATTTTTACTTAAAAACCAAAGGTTAGGCTGCTGATCAGTCACGCACTAACCCCGAACATGGCACACAGCCCTGTTCTCTATACTGGATCCAAGGCACACATTGGCCTATAATTGACCACGAATCTGGTCCGACCACGAATCTGGTCCACATATTTTATAAAAACTAATCCAATTCTAACAATTTAAATCGATAGACAATTTAATCAACAGAACAGAATCATAATCATTATCAACAACAGATATATTCCAAATCAACTTTTGAGAATCAACATTTCATAAACCACAATCTGTCTTTTGATAAATCATAGTTCAAGAAATTCCTAACTATTCAGTATCCTCCATTATCGGCTAAGCAACTGAATTTAGCCTGCTAAACCAGCATGACAATGGCGGGTTGAATAATCAAGAAGATCCCAACTCATTCTAGGTTCCAACTATCACTGAGCAACCCATGCTTCAATGACGGTCTGAACTTTGAATTAATTTGTAAAGCTGATATTTTTAAAATCTTGAGGATTGGACAGAATGGATCAGAATACTTGTAATAGAAATTGAGAGTAATTGGGTGTTTGGCTTTTCAAAACTTGAAAGAAGAAAACAATCATGGGTTTCATTCTCAGAAGTAAGAGTTTGTTTGAGAAGGGTTTCAGTATAAACAATATCATCATCTTGATAGAATAATCAGAACATGCAATATATATATGAGGAAGGATTTAGGAAAACTTGCCTTAAATCCGCTTCCACACACACAGCTTAATCTTATCTTTCCATCTCACAATCTATGCATATCATAACCTTCCGACCATCATTGTATATACTCTATTTGTAATACGACTTCGTCTCTTCGATTCATTTCTCATTCGCTTTGCATCATCGTTTGACCTTCTGAATGTCTTCGATCGTATACGTCTCGTCCAAATCCCGTGAAATCTGCACTGATACGGTTGTTAAAAATAGATTCTACGCGTCGAGAGCTTCGTTTTGACTATTTATACGCCTCCATCGGATTCCAATAACGCCTTCAAATCCTCGTTTGATTATGAAGAATACGAAGAACACCCGTTCGTCTTCTCTCGGTATTCGTGCAGAGAAACTGGCGAAATGATTGTACGCGCGAAATAAACTGGTAAGGGATATTTATAGAGGAAGATAAGAGAATATTCCTTGAATATGCTTTGAAATATTCCTGGAATATGCTTTGGAATATTCCTGGAATATGCTTCACGCATTACGAGACAACCAGATAATTATTAACTTTAAAAATATTAACAAAATCGTACCGGACCATTTACGGGGCAAACCGTACTCCGGATTGAAAAAGTTAAAACACGAAAAATGCTCAGAATGTCCCAAATAGCTTAATGGCGAAATTTTCCCGAACGCCCGCGGGGTTTAAAATGCTAAATAACTATTTTAATATAAATAATAATTAAACAAAAATTAAATTCACAAATCGATTATAAAATCACGTAGCAATCCAAAAATCGATATGAAAATATCTAAATAAAGGATATTTTACCTTGATCACATAGAATTTGAAATATCTCAAATCCGAACACATATGAGCAGTCAATTTAATAAACTGGATAACACAAATCTCACAAATATTCATATAAATATTACATACTATTCATAAATTATCAGGAAAATACCCAAATGTTCCATATTTTATTCTGAGAATATGAAAATTGAAAACTCATGATTGCAACATATATAAGCAATCAAAACAGAAAACTAATTATCATATAATTTACCAAATATTCATATAATATTCCGAAATAACCATAACTAACTACACGACCAATACACACGTAACACTTAATCATGTAATACATATATTCACATATCAACCATCAAACTTGCATGACCAATCTCTGTATTTTCAGAAATAACACTTGAAATGAGTTTTGAAAGGATATTCATATATCCATATAAATCATTTGGAAAAATCTAAATAACGTATGACTCATTCTGATAATATCAATAATTAAACTCACAGATCTGGCACATATAAATAACAATTACAGAAAACCAATTTACACTAAAATTCATCCAATATTCACATTTAGTTATCATAACTAATTAAACTCACAATTCCACATGCAACACTTAGCCATGTAACAATTATAATCACATACCAATCTTTTAAATCTTTAAAATCAATTATATAAAATATAGCTTTGAAAAGACAACCCTGTATTGATATCACAATAACCCGGAATTTAAGTATACAATTTTGAAAACACCTTAAACTGGAATAAAATATTAAACTTTATTCCTTTCATTCTAAGAAAATAACTTTCATAACAATAAACAAATTTTTGAAAAATCCGGGTCGTCAAGATATACGAAATCACAGAAGAAGAATGCATAATCGGTTTAAACCTTATAATTCACATCACAATTATAATCATACTACATAGTACATTCATCTTATCGGAAACAACTATACACAAAAACCAATTAAAGCCAGTAATAATATTCAAAAACTTATTTCTATATTAATAAACAAATTCTGAAAATCTGGGATGTTACATGGGCTGCCAGGAATCATTTCCTTGACTCAATTCCCTCCAAGACTCCACCGTTTAGCCGTAAAAACGGCTCAAACGCCGCTCCGCCGTCGAGTTTAAAACTCCGGAGAGGCTTCAACTCGACTCCAACAACTGATTTTATTATATGAACAGACTCAACATTCAACGATCTACACAACTATATTTTCCAATCTTACCCACATATTTTTGGGCTGAAACTGTTAACACAGCATGTTATACTCAAAATATTTCTCTGATAAATCAAGCACAAGGGATGACACCCTATCAATTGTTTAAAGGAAAGAAGCCAACTGTGAACTTCCTACATGTCTTTGGTAGCATGTGTTTTGTTCTGAGAAATCAAGGTGAAACTCTTGGAAAATTTGAAGCAAAGTCATATGAAGGAATTTTTGTTGGTTATGCAGCTGGAAAGGCTTATAGAGTTTACAATTTAAGATTAAACATTGTTATAAAATCTGTCCATGTGATGTTTGATGACAAGAAAATTCAAGGCCTGGAAGATGAAAGATTTCATGATGTTCTTCAATTTGAAAGTGAGACTGAAGGTGTGGTAGAGCTAGACTGTGATGATGATGATTATGCTGAAAATGTAAATATTGGTGGAACCATTCCATCAATTGCTAATAATACATCAACTGCTAGAACAGCAGTTGATATATCTCATGCCTCATCAATGGCTAATGTTCCATCAACTGCTAGTCCATCAATGGCTAGCAGTTCAAGGTCCACACATTTAGGGGGAGCTTCTCAAAATGAACATGACTTCACAAATGAAGCCAGTTCATCCAGATCAAATCTTCCTCCCTAGAGAAAATGGACAAAGGATCACCCCTTTGAACTCATTATTGGAGATGCAGCTGCAGGTGTTAAAACAAGATTATCCACCATAGATGAATGCCTGTATAGCAGTTTTCTATCACAGGAAGAACCTAAAAAGGTTGAAGAAGCTCTTCTTGATCCTGACTGGAATTTAGCTATGCAAGAGGAGCTAAACCAGTTTGAAAGAAATAAAGTACGGAAGCTGGTGTCCAAACCAAAAGATAGAACTATTGTTGGTACAAAATGGGTATTCAGAAACAAAATGGATGAAATGGTGTTGTGACAAGGAACAAGGCAAGACTGGTTGCTAAAGGCTATTCTCAAGAAGAAGGAATAGACTATGATGAAACATTTGCTCCGGTAGCCAGACTTGAAGCAATTAGAATTTATCTTGCCTATGTTGCGCATGCCAATTTCAATGTCTATCAGATGGATGTCAAGAGTGCCTTTCTAAATGGTGAATTAGAGGAACAGGTCTATATTTGTCAACCACCTGGTTTTGAAGATCCAAATTTTTCAGAATTTGTATATCTTCTCTTGAAAGCTCTCTATGGACTGAAGCAAGCACCTAGAGCCTGGTATGACACTTTATCACAATTTCTTCTTTAAAATCACTTCAGAAGAGGTACTGTAGATAAAACCCTATTCTATAGAAATGTTAATGGCTCTAGTATACTTGTTCAAATTTATGTGGATGACATAATATTTGGTTCTACAGATGAGAAACTTTGTAAAAAGTTTGCCAAGCTTATGCAAAGTAAATATGAAATGAGCATGATGGGAGAATTGACATACTTTCTTGGTTTGCAAGTCAAACAAGTTAGTGATGGCATATTTATTAGTCAAACTAAATATGTCTATGACTTATTGAAAAAGTTTGATCTAGTAAATTGCTCAACTGCTAAAACTCCCATGGCCATTGCCACTAAACTTGAGCTGAATACTAAAGAAAAGAAAGTGGACATCTCAAGTTATAGAGGCATCGTTGGTTCACTTTTGTATTTAACAGCTAGTAGACCTGATATAATGTTTGCCACTTGTCTTTGTGTAGATTCCAAGCTGATCCTAGGGAATCTCATTTGATAGCAATTAAGAGGATTTTCAGATATCTCAAGGGTACTCCAAACCTTGGCATTTGGTATCCTAGAGATTCTGGTTTTGATTTAATTGGTTTTTTAGATGTTGATTATGCAGGGTGTAGAATTGATAGAAAAAGGACAACAGGCACTTGTCAATTTCTAGGAAATAAGCTGGTTTCTTGGTTCAGCAAAAAGCAAAATTCAGTTTCTACATCAACTGCAGAAGCTGAATATATTGCATCCGGAAGTTGTTGTGCACAAATCTTATGGACGAGGAATCAATTGGTGGATTATGGTGTAAAAGTCTCCAAAATTCCTATCTTCTGTGACAACACAAGTGCTATTGCCATAACTGAGAATCCAGTACAGAACTCGAGAACAAAGCATGTTATTCAGACAATTCAAACAATAAGTCAGATTGTAGAAGGGGGGGTTGAATACAATCTACAAAAATTTCAATAACTTTTTGCACAGCAGATCATATTCAAATTACAAGAGAATATAAAAGCTAAAACGGAAATTTAAAGAACAAGGATCTTAAAAATTTCAGGTGGATTGTTTGATCCACCTGAGAGATTTTTATATCAAGAACCTTCCAAGTAAAAATACTTGGCTGCTTACAAAAGAATGAAGAGCAGAAGCTTACAATTTCTTGCTAACTTTCTCTAATACTTTGCTCTTCAGTTCTTGGTGTTTGATTCTTTGAAATGTGAAATTACAAAGTGAATATATACTACTACAAACAAAACTAGTCTGTAAAAGTATTTTCCTACTCACTTTCTAGCTAGTACAAATATTTGACTAAACTCCTTTTGGTTTAGCTTCCAAAGCTGGTGTAGCATCTGTCACATCAACCCATGTGAACTCTGTCTTTTCCCTGACTTGTAGCTGTCAATTGCTGATAATCAATTGCTAATATCATCAATTGATGACACACTGAAATAGCAGTTGATAGTCTTTTTTGAGTTATGGGATAATGATGATGTTGATGTAGCGGTTGATAGTCTTCTTTCCAAATAGCCATTGATACTTTAAATTACCGATCGATCTTCACTTCACTTGAATAGATTACATGACTTCTCATATTTACAATTATGTCACCCTATCTAAACATCCATTGATAGATCAACTGCTAATCTAAAAGTACACATTATTTTTACATCAACTGCTAAAATGCTCCAGCTTTGTTATAATACCTCATCAGCCGTTGATGGGTCAATCTGATCAATTGATACTGTCTTAGCATGCTACCAATTGATCAGCTACATGCAATTTTATTCTAAGTAAGAATAAAATACCTTGTATCATCAAGCATCACATATTCCTAACAATCTCCCCCTATTTATATCTGTATGAATTTCAGATATAAATTTGAGGTGCTTGATGATTACAAAACACATAATAAAGAAAACAAATATCTTTGCATTAAAGAGAAAAATTTAAATTGCTGAAAGATAAGAGTTTTACAAGGATTGGATTTTTGCTCCTCTAGACTGAGCAGATATTCATTGCTTCCTTTTCTTCTGTCTGGACAATTTCTTGTTGATCTCCCTCTCTAGATCTTCAATGAACTTGGCCTCTTCTGTGATCTTAGAATTGAGTTTGTTCTGCATTGCCCTAAAGATGTCTATATCAGCATTTCTAGCATGATCCTTTAATCTGAAAAATCTTTTAATGCCTTGATCATCTCTAAAAGTCATCAGTCTTAAGGGATGATTGTGAATGCAGCTACCAGTATTAGGAAAGGACAATCTTAAGGGGAGATCAGAAGGTTCATTCCATTTCTTCCTTATATCTTCAATTCTTTTGAGAATTTCACTTCTGATTCCCTGTGAGTATGAAGTTCTGTTGTCCAGCTTCATGTACACTGTCTTCAAATCATTGTAATCTTGATCCAAGATCCTTTCTAGTGGCCACACAATTCTTGTTTGAGGTGAGTAGTGGAACTCCAACCTTTCTGGAAGCTTCTTTGTCCTTGTCAAGGCCTTCACACTTAGCAATTCATTCAGATACAGATTGATTTGAGGTTGTTCACTGATATGAAATGCATAAGCATAAGTAGATTTAGGAACCTTGACAATTTCTGGCACAGGAGGGATCACCACTTCTCTTGAGGGAGACTTAATTTGAGTAGATCCAAATGGATCATGCCTTTTAGGATTTCCTCCTTTCTTTTTGATGTTACTAGGCATGCGTTTGGCTTTACCTCCAGTTTGGTTTTTCTTTGGCCTTAGAGAGTCTGCCAGCTCATCCTCTTTAGTTACAAAGATTTTTAGAAAATTCATGGATGAGATGTCAAACTCTATAGGTTCTTCTTTTAGCTCTTCTGGATTTATGAAAGGTTCTGATTGAGCAGTAGAAGCAGGAGGTGGATCTTGTCTTGGAGACTTAACTTTTTCTTCTTCATGGACCACAGTCAAGTTTGGTACATTTTTCTTCACACCAGCCCTGGTCTTCTTTCTAGCCTTCTTTTCCATATTTTTCTTGGCTTCATCCAGAATTTGTTGCTGAATAGCAATGTTGGACTCATCAGCCAAATCACCAACTTCTTCTCCAAGATCTTGCAGCAACTCTGCAGCAAATCTTTCAATGTCTGCATCTTTATTTACAGAGTGCCCTTGAGTTCTTTCTTGTTCTTCTTTGGCCTTAGCATACAAGGGGTGTCCAGGAGGCACACATATAACTTGATTGTTCCTTGTAATGTAGGCAAATTCAGATCTCCACACAGAGTCTTGATCTAATTTGCCAACAACTAGCTTTGGCTTGACAGGCTTCCCTTCTGCAAGATCTTTGGTTTCTTGCTCAGCCCTCTCCTTTTCAGCTTTCTCTGTCTCTCTCTTTCCTTTCTTCCTCAGTCTCATCCCACTTCTTGCCAAATTTACCCATATGAATGGCAAGACCAAGTAGCTTAGATTTATCTGATTTTGGCATGGGGAAATCTATAGCTAACTTGTTCTTACCATGTGGCTTTACTGGGGATGGGGGATCAATCAGGAAAGGCTTGAATTCATTCACAGAAGATGCCTCACCTTGACATTTTATGCTCTTGACTGTGACAGTCTTAGCTTTCTTTGGTGGCTTCTTCTTCCTTTCAACTGGAGGAGCTTTAGATTTTGACACAGGGGCAAGTTGCTCCCCCTTAGATAGTGGCTCCCCCTCAGATGTAGGCAATTGTTCTCTAGAGGGTAGAGGCAGATTTGCAGGTGGATTTTCAGAGATGGTGGTTGATGGTAGAGCTGATGTTGATGGTGGTGTAGTAGAGACATTAGAGATATCAGCAACAGGAACAATGAGAGAAGTAGTAGAAGTAGTAGTTCTTGAAGACTTCTCCCCCTTTTTGGAATCAGCGAGCACATCACTGGGAATTGGGATGTTCTGAGCTTGGAGGAGAGTAAGAAGTAACTTCTGTTGAGTGTTTTGATTGATAAGAACTTGATTGAGTTGACACTCAACATCTGATACTCTTTTGTCTAGAGCATCAATAGAATCAGCAAGTGGAGAATCTTGATGCAACTTGGATCTTATGCTGGCCATTGTGTCATAAGACATTCTAGCATCCAGATTTTTCTCATTATCTTTCTTAACATCAGAGACTGCAGTATGAAGATCTCCAATTTCTTGCCTGAGTTGAGTAAGATGAGATTCGTGAAGTCTCAAATTATCCTTCACAAACATAGAGAGAGTTTTCTTCATTGGATCTTCATCTTCAGCCCACTCCATTGCTCTCTTATATTGACTTAGAATTTCCATTTTAGTGTCACCAAAATTGAAGTTCTGGCTGAACACCCAATCTGGCATTTCTGAAGGCCCAGCTACTTCTTCATCTTCATCATCATCTTCATCAGCCAGGGAGTCATCATATTTAGAATCACCCTTTGCAGAGAGCATGCCTTTAGGAACAGCAGCATGTGCAATTTTTGCTCTCTCCAGTGCTTCAGATGTGTGAAGCAACCCCAAAGTTTCTTCTGCTAGGACATTGGATTTGCCAGCGATAATTTGATAGGCTGACACTGGATGAGTGAATGTAGAAGCATCCAAGGGGTCCACAGCAGATTCCATCCTTGTTTCTTCTGTACCTGCATTTCTCTCATGATCTCTATATTCTTGCATCAGGGTCTCACCCTGGCTCACCACACTCTCACCTTCACCATCTAAGGTGGTACCCACAATCTCTCCTTTTGCCTGGGAGGAAGAAGTTCCCAGCCTCTCACTCTCATCCTCTCCTTTTGCCTGTCTGCAAGACAGCCTCTCTACTAGCTCACTTTCTCTCAGACCTAAAAGTGCAGTAACAATGATAAGTTCTTCACTGACAGCTCTTGTGACAGCAAGATGATCTAATTGAGTTGCATCTGCCAGTGGAACTTCTTCTATCAATGGCTGAGGAATAGCCATTGATGCTACATTGTCATTCATCAACGACTGATTGCTGTCAAGCACAGCCGTTGACAGAACTACACTTACCGATTGGTGAGAAATACCGATCGATGATGTGAAAGAATTAGCAATTGATGCATTAGCAGTTGATGCATCAATAGTGACAACTAGTGAATCTGTGAAGAGTGATGGATTTGGTAATTCCACAACTTCACTAGTAGTCACTGAAGACATTGATTGATGACCCAACAAATCCTGTGAAGGATGATCACCAATTTCAGAGATTGACTTCTCCAAGAACAGAGTTGGAGAATTTGGGTGGGGGATGTTGTATAGTAAATCAACATCCTCCATATGGAAATCTGAGTTTGGAGAGAGTGTTTCAACAGGAGGGGACTGTGATTCCACATTTGTTGGAGCCACATCAATCTGAATTTGAGAAGTGGTTTGTACTGTCACAAAATCTGTGATTTTGGACTGTACAGTGGAGTGTGTGTCAAGTGCCCTTTTCTTGTTTCTCCTAGTGAAGGTTTTGGGAGGTGTTTGGTCAGTGTCCCTGTCCCTTTTGTTCTGTGCTCTTGGAGGAGAGCTCTTTTCAATAGTGGCACCTTGTTGAGAAGATGTCACTAGCAGTGTGTTTGATTCCATGTTAATCACCACATCTTTTTGGGAAGATGTGGGATGGCTTGGCTGGACATCACTCACCTCTTCTTCCTTATTCTGGGGGCTTCTTTGATGATCACCCCTCCCCTCACCACTCACCACCATCACACTCCCCTCAGGTTGTGAAGAATTTGTTACAACTGGTATCTTTTGGGAGACACCAGAGGTGGTTTTCTTAGATTTGGGCTTAGAAGATTTCTTAGTTTTGACAGTGATAAGTGCATAATTTTGTATATTTTAAATGCCTAATTATTGCTTGTTCTCACTTATTTATTTGTTTATTTGTCTTTTTTGTAGGAATATTGCAAATGCTTGAAGAAATAAAAGAATAAAGCAAAAAAGAGAAAAAGATGGAAGAAAAGGATCATAGGGGAATATTCTCAGGGAAGCATCTAGATGGGACACCTACACCCCCCCTCTACCCTAATTTCCCCCTATAAATACACACCTCCCCATCATGTTTCAACCAACCTAGGATTTCATATTTTTAGTAGCCTCTCTTTTATGTAGTAGATCTAGTAGTAGCACTATAAATTTGTAAACACTTTTATTATATCAATACAAGTATTCATTTTTGTTCTTAAATCTTGCTCTTTACTTTTACTTCTAGGCTATGAAATCTTTCTCTAACCACATGAGACTCAAAATTACTTGTGGATTGAAAGGAGCCTAATTATATGTTTTAAGCTTGCATTTTTTAGTATTTAGATTGAGCCCCTTTTAATTCTCAATATTATTAGTGGGTTCAATGGTTTAGTATTCTAGATTTTGATTTTAGCTTGTAGTTTGATGGGGTTTTGTTAGAGACTTGGTAGATAAGCTAGTTTTGAAGTTTTGTGTGATTTGAAGTTAGTTTGGTAAGATTTGGTGTTCTCTTTGTTCTTGATTTTGGGGCTTTTGGGTGTAAATTTTAGTTTATGATTTTGACTTGAGGTTAGTGGGTTTATGTTGAAAATATTATGTTTAGGCTAGATTTGAAATTTGGTGTAGTTTAGAGTTGATTTGGTTTGATTTGGGTCTTGTTTTGTAAAAAAATGGGTAGTTTATGGACTATTTAGTGTAGAATTTAGTGTTGAATTTGGTTTAGAGGTTAGTGGGCTTTTATTTGTAATATTTGGAATAGCTAGATTTTCCGGTGAAAACAATTTTCCGGCGAGATTTAAGCTATTCCGGGCATCTCCATAAATTCCGGCGAAGTTGCCACGCCGTTGCTCTGCTTTTATTTGACCCTGTTTGAGTTGCGCGCACAACACACAGCTGCTACTAGTTTTCTGGTTTAACATTTCTTTCCGCAAACGTTTAATGCTTATTGTCTTTTTCTTATTTAATTATTATCTTTTTAATTAATTGACTTGTGATCACGGTGTTTCTCGCTTACTGAGTCGGTCGATTTCGTTTTGCGTGTTCACATTGTACTGCATATTCACACATTTCACTGCTGCTTAGTTTTCTTTTTCTTTTGTTTTATTTTTCATTTTCTTTTGTTTTTCTTTTATTTTCTTTTTGTTATTTTAGAAAACTCAAAAACCTTTCAAAAACTCATTTGTCTAATTCGCCTAAATTAGAAATTAGGTGTTCGCGAAAATAATTTTAGTTTTTGTGGATCGAATCTTATATTACTAAAACGGGATCGTGCACTTGCGATTAAAATCATTTTTTTTTGCACATCAAGTTTTTGGCGCCGCTGCCGGGGACTAAAATTAATTTTCGCGCCTTAATTTTTAATTTTTCGGATTAGTTTTTTTTATATTCTCTCACTTCTTTTTTTGTTGAATTTTAGGAAATTGGAAGAGTATGAGCTAGCTTGGAATAAGTGGAGAATATTCTTGGAGTATTGGAAGCTTGCTTGGGTAACTTGTATCTCTCTCCTATTTCAATTTATTTTATTTAGAAAATCACAAAAAAATTGAAAATTAAAAAATCACAAACAAATTAAAAATTTTAAAATCCAAAAATATTAGATAGAATTACATATGTGTTGCATCATGCATTTAATCACTTAGGGCACATCATCTAGTTTTTAATTTTTGTTTTTAAATTTTCGTACCTTAAATTGTGGTGATCGCTGGAGGACCCAAAGGTACGTTAATTTTCTTTCTTTCTTTAGATAAAACACGTAGTGTAGAGCATCCATAGTTGTTTACCGCTTTAATTATCTCGTTGTGTGGAGCATCATTTTAAATAAATCTTAAGGGCAAAACCCACTCACAAGATAAGGGAAGGGATTTCATCACTCTTTCCTTGGCCCACAACAACTTAAATTCCACATTTTGCATTTCCCTAGCCTTTTAATAAAATTGAATTAGACATTAGCCCATAGGTTTCGCGCTCAATTAGGAAGGTACCTAAAAGACGAGGTAATCTTTAATTATTCCGACTCTTCGGTGTCTAAGGACAAGCGAAAGCTTACCTGGCCGATTAAGGTTTGGTGTCTAAGCGCGGAGATTGGCCTCTTGGCAATGCCTGCTCCAAACTGGCCAAACCGGTCCGAATAATTTTGGATTTATCGAGTTTTTGGTGGTCCTTAACGTTAGGAGCAAGGTCTAGTTCATTTTTTTAGGGAACCCTAGATTTAGGTTTTTCTTTCTCTTTTACACCCTTTCTTTTGTGTGTTTTAATTTTTCGCACTTACTTGCTACGTGTTTACTATCTAGTTTATGCGAACTACTTGGGTTAGGAACGAATCGTCTAGATTAGTAAGACCTATAATCGAGATTCCCTCGTCCTCTTCGGATTCCGAAACCCTAGAAGTTCTAGAACCGATAGTAAACATGGCCCTTTCACTTAAGGATCGTTGTTATCCATCTCGTTCAAGTCAACCTTCGTGCATCACCCTTCCTCCCGTTAATGGGAACAATTTTGAAATCAAAGCTCACCACATTAGCATGTTACCTAAATTTACCGGGAGTGAGGGTGAGGATCCTTATCTTTTCATTCAAGAATTCGAGGAAGTTTGTTCCCTCCAAAAGCTCCACCAATTAACGGAAGATTCAATTAGACTTAGGCTCATTAATTTTGCGCTTAAGGAGAATGCTAAAAAATGGCTATATAGTCTTCCCGTTAATTCTATCTCCACGTGGGAGGGGTTCGTTGTGGTATTTCTTAAAAAGTATTTTCCAAATCATAAGACTACTCGAATTACAAATGAAATAAATCAATTTCATCAAAAGGAAAATGAGTCTTTTTGGATTTTCTTTGACCGTTTCAAAAATCTTCTCTCACAATGCCCCCACCACGGAATAGAAAAATGGAGACTTTGCAAAATTGTTTACGAGGCCTTAGATAGTCAAACCACCGCTTTATTAGAGTCCATGTGCCAAGGAAAATTCATGGAGAAAGATGAGGACCAAGGGTGGGAATTTTTCGAGGACTTAGCCGAGAAAACAATGTTATGGGAGTCTACTAGGGAGCCCAAAAAGTCAATTCAGTCATCTAGCGCTGGGGGCTTGCATTCGATAGGAAATAATGTGGCAACCGATGTCAAACTAGCCACCCTAACTAGGAGACTTGAAGCTTTAGAAACTAGTAAATCTCCCCCACAAATGTCGATGCTTCCTAATTACAATTTTCAAAACCCCGGCACCCAACCTTCGCACGAGTTTGAACAAGTAAATGCTATGTTCCAAAATTCTAGGAATGATGTGTTTGCACCTACTTACAATCCGGGTTGGAGAAATCACCCAAATTTCTCATGGACCCAAGGTCAAATTTTTCAAAATCAAGGCCCAACTTCTTTTCAAACTCCTCAAACAAATATTCAAAGGCCTAACCCAAACTCTTGCCCAACCCAAAGTCCGAACTCATTTCCTAACCCAATTCAAACACCTTTGAATCCTCCTGGTTTTAATGATTCGGATAAACGTCTTAATTCTTTAGAAAAGAGTTTGGAAGCCTTAGTGAAATCGCAAACTAATTTGACCCAATCTCAACAAACTTTCATGCAAACTTTAACCCAAGATAGGCAACTTTTGCATTCTAATGTGCAAGCCGTTTCTAAGTTAGAGTCCCAATTAAGTCAATTAGCTAGCGCGTTGTGTGAGCGAGAGAAAAACAAGTTGCCGAGTCAACCCGAGGTAAATCCTAAGTTTCCTCTCAATCAAAGACCTCACGAGAATGTTAATGCGATTATTTCTCTAAGGTCGGGAAACCAAGTGGATAACAAAGTTGGTGAGAACGTTAATGAAAATGAGGAATCGATTCCTAGAAAAAATCCTTCTTTGTCTAGCACTAATCATGATAAGCCCGAATGTTCTAGAATCCGTGAGTCTATGAGTGAACCTAGTCCCGGGCCCATTTCTCAAAAGCCCAACGAAGAAGTTTACAAGCCAAGGGTTCCTTACCCACAAAGACTCATTCCTCCTAAACAATCGGCCCAAATGGAACAAATTCTAGAGGTTTTTAAACAAGTCAAGATAAACATTCCTCTTTTAGATGCCATTCAACAAGTCCCTTCTTATGCCAAATGTCTAAAAGATTTGTGTACCCATAAGAGAACCACTCATGTTCCAAAGAAAGCCTTTTTGACCTCTCAAGTTAGCTCGATTCTCTCGAATCAAATCCCCGTGAAATATAAGGACCCCGGTTGTCCTACAATTTCTTGTGTCATAGGCGATAAATTTGTGGATAAAGCTTTACTTGATTTAGGAGCGAGTGTGAATCTTCTTCCTTTCTCGGTCTACCAAGCCCTAGGTTTAGGGGATCTCAAGACCACCAATATGACCCTTCAACTTGCCGATCGTTCGATTAAAATGCCTAAGGGGATTATTGAGGATGTGTTGATAAAAATCGGTGATTTTATCTTTCCCGTTGACTTTGTTGTGCTCGAGACTCAACCCGTCACGAATCATAAGAACCAAATTCCCATCATTTTAGGACGACCTTTTCTCGCTACATCCAATGCCTTAATCAATTGTAGGAATGGTTCGATGAAACTCACTTTTGGAAACATGACCATAGATTTAAACATTTTCAATGTAGGAAAAGAACCCAACGAGCTTTATGAGCAACCTATAGGTGTTAATGTGGTCAACAAGTTTGTCACATGGTCTAGTTTTGAGGATAGTGAGATTGAGTCTCTTCTCAACGAGGATTTCAAAGTCAACAACGAGAACAATAGGGAATATCATGAGTCTTTGAGAGAGTTGACCTCGGAGGAGTTGTTAGGAGAATTGAACGACATTTGTTCAAAATGGGAAACTCCACCCGAGATGGTTAGTGTTGATTCTAGGCCCGATTTTGAGAGTCATGTAGGTGAATCACCGACATTTGACTCATTATTTCATAATTCACATAGCGCCTTAGGAAGAGATGACACCGTTTCTTACATCGTTCCTAATGATTTATCCTATGACCATAATCGCATAGTCTCTAATTTGCTTGATAATAAAGAAGCATTAAGTTGGTTTAGGGAGAACATTAGCGATACTTGTCCTTTAGGGTTGAACGATGGTCATATGCTAGAGAAAGTCTTTGTGCCTAAAAATTTTCGTACACATTTTGACTCTTTCTCGAAGCTTCCTCCCATATTTCCTTCCGGAATTGGCTGAAGTGGTTCCGTCTTAGAACCTTCCCCCATGAAGTTCAGGTATGGGGAAGGAAATGTGTGAGTGTGTGGGTCGTGTTAGTGCTTTGTTCGTTAATAAAAATCCCCTTCATCCCCTATTCAGGTATTTTTCCTCTTTACTCTCTCATATCAATTCTCTCTTTTGCATACATTGAGGACAATGCATGATTTAGGTATGGGGAGGGCTTTAGTATAATTCTTAAAATGAAAAACCCTAAAAAATGAAAAATTAGAAAAATCCAAAAATAGAGATACTTTTAGCTAATTTGTCTTTCCCTCACTCGAACTTTAGGAGTAGTTGGTGTTTAGCATATTTTCGAAAAGTATATATATGTAGTGTCTTTTAGATAATTTGAACGTAGTTGAGTAAGGTTGTCTTTTTGAAACTTGTATCGACCGATTTGTACTTTAAAATCCAAGATGGCACACACATTTGCACAAGACCTTTGATGGAGAGATTGTCTAGTGATATTATTCGATACCTGAGAGAGAACCCACATGCTGAAACAATGTCGAATCAAACCTTTGCGAATAAAAAAATAGCAAAAAAAAAAAAGATAGAAAAAGAAAAGGAATAACTACTTCAATACCCATTGTTCTTTACAGATAAAATCTTAAGATAAATGGGCAAAAGTAGATTGGCTAGTCTCGTTTTGTGGCCTTTGTTACTCGAGCAATTAAGTCCGTAGGGGGATTTCAAAACCTAGTGCCCTAAGACCGTTTGGTTTGGGAGTCACTGACCCAAAGCTCGCTAAATGGGTAACACTGTTTGCCTAAGAAAACGGACAAAATAAAGTCAATGCAAAAAAAAAAGAAAAAAAAGAAAAAAGAAAAGAATAAGAGTTTGTGAAGTTTGGCTAGATATTTGTTTCGATAGAGATTGGGTCAGTTCAAAATTGGTTGAAAAAGAGAAAATGTTCTTAGACGATTAGGATCCATCAAAGGCCTTAAATTACTTACACTCCTTGGATTTCTAGTAAATCTTTGTGTCGATGCAAGTAGATTAGAGACAATTGTATCTTGATTATTAGTAGATGAGTCTTTAAGTCGTATTTTCCTTAAAAACGCTTTTTGTTAACACCAACGAAATTAGAGTAGAGTCGAGTAGACACTTGCTAGAATGTCTTAAAGATTTTATGGGTATATCTTCTGTAAACCCTTAGGAGACAAAAATCCTCTTGTAGAGATCGTCTACGAGTTTAACGGGTTGGTGAACCTAAAATCACCCGTCACGCCTACGAAAAGGAGCCTAGGAATCGCATCTAGTTTTCTTAGTTTATTTTCTTTTCTTTTGATTTTACTCGAGGACGAGCAAAATATAGGTATGGGGAAGTTTGATAAGTGCATAATTTTGTATATTTTAAATGCCTAATTATTGCTTGTTCTCACTTATTTATTTGTTTATTTGTCTTTTTTGTAGGAATATTGCAAATGCTTGAAGAAATAAAAGAATAAAGCAAAAAAGAGAAAAAGATGGAAGAAAAGGATCATAGGGATATATTCTCAAGGAAGCATCTAGATGGGACACCTACACCCCCCCTCTACCCTAATTTCCCCCTATAAATACACACCTCCCCATCATGTTTCAACCAACCTAGGATTTCATATTTTTAGTAGCCTCTCTTTTATGTAGTAGATCTAGTAGTAGCACTCTAAATTTGTAAACACTTTTATTATATCAATACAAGTATTCATTTTTGTTCTTAAATCTTGCTCTTTACTTTTACTTCTAGGCTATGAAATCTTTCTCTAACCACATGAGACTCAAAATTACTTGTGGATTGAAAGGAGCCTAATTATATGTTTTAAGCTTGCATTTTTTAGTATTTAGATTGAGCCCCTTTTAATTCTCAATATTATTAGTGGGTTCAATGGTTTAGTATTCTAGATTTTGATTTTAGCTTGTAGTTTGATGGGGTTTTGTTAGAGACTTGGTAGATAAGCTAGTTTTGAAGTTTTGTGTGATTTGAAGTTAGTTTGGTAAGATTTGGTGTTCTCTTTGTTCTTGATTTTGGGGCTTTTGGGTGTAAATTTTAGTTTATGATTTTGACTTGAGGTTAGTGGGTTTATGTTGAAAATATTATGTTTAGGCTAGATTTGAAATTTGGTGTAGTTTAGAGTTGATTTGGTTTGATTTGGGTCTTGTTTTGTAAAAAAATGGGTAGTTTATGGACTATTTAGTGTAGAATTTAGTGTTGAATTTGGTTTAGAGGTTAGTGGGCTTTTATTTGTAATATTTGGAATAGCTAGATTTTCCGGTGAAAACAATTTTCTGGTGAGATTTAAGCTATTCCGGGCATCTCCATAAATTCCGGCGAAGTTGCCACGCCGTTGCTCTGCTTTTATTTGACCCTGTTTGAGTTGCGCGCACAACACACAGCTGCTACTAGTTTTCTGGTTTAACATTTCTTTCCGCAAACGTTTAATGCTTATTGTCTTTTTCTTATTTAATTATTATCTTTTTAATTAATTGACTTGTGATCACGGTGTTTCTCGCTTACTGAGTCGGTCGATTTCGTTTTGCGTGTTCACATTGTACTGCATATTCACACATTTCACTGCTGCTTAGTTTTCTTTTTCTTTTGTTTTATTTTTCATTTTCTTTTATTTTATTTTTGTTATTTTAGAAAACTCAAAAACCTTTCAAAAACTCATTTGTCTAATTCGCCTAAATTAGAAATTAGGTGTTCGCGAAAATAATTTTAGTTTTTGTGGATCGAATCTTATATTACTAAAACGGGATCGTGCACTTGCGATTAAAATCATTTTTTTTTGCACATCAGACAGCTTGGGTAGGAAGTTGGGGGTGTTCAACTACCATTGCTGCACTGGAAGTAGAAGAAAGTTGAGGATTGGAAGAAGTAATGGGAATAGAGGGTACCTGCATCAGTGATGGAAGTGACAAAGGTACTTGATCATTTGCAAGTATCCTCATCAGATCACCACAGATTCTTTTGCTTTGCCCCCAGCAGTCCAACTTGTTTTCTGGCTGTGCAATTACTAAATCCTTGACTAGATGATTAGCAATGATCATCAAGAATCTATCAAAATAAATATTATTGGGCCTTCCTTCATGAGGACCCAATTTAGCAACAATTTCATATAATACTAAATCACCAATGTTAAAATAATCACCAGTTATAAGCATGTAGAACATGGATTGCATAGACATTGTGAAAGCATCATAATTGGAAACTTTACCAGAAAAGACTTTGATAAAAGAATCACAAAGAAAACTCCACTCTTTGCGCATATGGCGCCTAAGAATCTGTCCTAAGCTAGATAAATCACCATTATAGTGCATATCCCTAAGCATGCTGACAATTTCATTATCACTAGGTAATCTATCAGTAGAGTTCCTAGGCAGATTAAGAGCAGCCCTAACAATTTCACCATCAATATTGTAGCTAGTACCATTGATAGAAACAGACAAGGTTTTAGAGGTTGAGTCATACCTTCCAGATGTCCACATTTGCTCAACAATCTCACAGAAGATAGTTGGAGCATGAAGCATGGCATATGAAAACTTACACTCCTTGACGAAATCCATCATGGTATGAAAAGCTGCAAAATGTTTCCCATCTTTGTCCACGTAGGCGACATGATTGTTCTGCTCATAGACAAACCCAGTTTGACTTGTGATTTTGACAACAGGTGTCATGAGAATGCTTAAGAAAAGATTAGGGCTTGCAGGAGTTGAGAGAGAAAGAGAGTTAAGAGTTTGCAAATGCAGGTGAAAAGAGAAATGAAATTAAAGGCAAACTATTTATACTCTCAGTAAAAGTAAATAAAGTAACCGTTCAAAAAGTAGCCAAGCGTCACCGATCGATATATATATATATATATATATATATATATATATATATGTATGTATATACCGATTGATAATTAAATTGGGAACTGACGATTGCTATTTTAACATATCAATGGCTAAATAAAAGAGCCATTGATATATCAAAATTGTATTTACTTATCCAGTGATATGTGACACACTATCAATGGCTAAAATAGCAATCGATAGTGGATAAATTGAGAAAGATAGTTCAATATCCTATCTGTCACTTATCACAGGCTGCATAAAATAGGTAAAATATTAACTAGAGAAATTTAACATACCAAGTTCACTTACTAATCTTGAGAATGTAGATTCATCAAGTGGTTTGGTGAAAATATCTGCTAGCTGCTTTTCACTGGGAACAAAATGGAGTTCAATTGTTCCATTCATTACATGTTCCCTAATGAAATGATACCTTATGTCAATGTGCTTTGTTCTTGAGTGCTGCACTGGATTTTCTGTTATGGCAATGGCACTTGTGTTGTCACAGAAAATAGGAATCTTGGAAATGGTCAATCCATAATCAACCAATTGATTTTTCATCCACAGAATCTGTGCACAACAACTGCCAGCTGCAATATATTCAGCTTCTGCAGTTGATGTAGAAACTGAGTTTTGCTTTTTGCTAAACCAAGAGACTAGTTTATTTCCTAGAAATTGACAAGTGCCAGTGGTGCTTTTTCTGTCAATTCTACACCCTGCATAATCAGCATCTGAAAAACCAATTAAATCAAAGCCAGAATCTCTAGGGTACCAAATGCCAAGATTTGGAGTACCCTTGAGATATCTGAAAATCCTTTTAATTGCTATTAAATGAGATTCCCTAGGATCAGCTTGGAATCTAGCACAAAGACATGTGGCAAACATTATATCAGGTCTACTGGCTGTTAAATATAAAAGAGAACCAACCATGCCTCTATAACTTGAAATGTCCACTTTCTTTTCCTTAGTGTTCAATTCAAGTTTAGTGGCAGTGGCCATGGGAGTTTTAGCAGTTGAGCAATTTATAAGATCAAACTTTTTCAATAAGTCATAGACATATTTAGTTTGACTTATAAATATGCCATCACTCACTTGTTTGACTTGCAAACCAAGAAAATAAGTCAATTCTCCCATCATGCTCATTTCATATTTACTTTGCATTAGCTTGGCAAACTTTTTACAAAGTTTCTCATCTGTAGAACCAAATATAATGTCATCCACATAAATCTGAACAAGTATACTAGAACCATTAACATTTCTATAAAATAATGTCTTATCAACAGTACCTCTTGTGAAGTGATTCTCAAGAAGAAACTGTGATAAGGTGTCATACCAGGCTCTAGGTGCTTGCTTCAATCCATAGAGAGCTTTCAGGAGAAGATACACAAATTCTGGAAAATTTGGATCTTCAAAACCAGGTGGCTGACTTACATAAACTTCTTCTTCAAGCTCACCATTTAGAAAGGCACTCTTGACATCCATTTCATAGACTTTGAAATTAGCATGGGCAGCATAAGCAAGAAAGATTCTTATGGCTTCAAGTCTGGCTAAAGGAGCAAATGTCTCATCATAATCTATTCCTTCTTCTTGACAGTATCCCTTAGCAACCAGTCTTGCTTTGTTCCTTGTCACCACACCATTTTCATCCATCTTATTTCTGAATACCCATCTTTTACCAACAATTGCTCTATCTTTGGGTTTGGGTACCGGCTTCCACACTTTGTTCCTTTCAAACTGATTCAGCTCTTCTTGCATAGCTAAAATCCAGTCAGGATCAAGAAGGGCTTCTTCAACCTTTTTAGGTTCTTCCTGAGAGAGAAAGCTGCTGTATAGACATTCATCCATAGTAGCTCTTCTTGTTTTGACACCAGCAGCAGCATCTCCAATAGTAAGCTCAAAGGGATGATCCCTTGTCCAATTCCTTTGAGGAGGAAGATTTGATCTGGATGAACTGGCTTCATTTGTAAAGCCAGTTTCATTTTGAGAAGCTCCCCCTAAGTGTATGGACCTTGAATTAACAGCCATTGATGAACTAGTATTGGATAAATCATTAGCCATTCATGTAGATTGAGTTACATCAACTGCTGTTCTGGTATTGGGTAAATTATTACCAATTGATTGAGGAATTACACCAGAATTTACACTTTCAACACAGTCATCATCATCACTTTCCAGTTCAAATTGAAGAACATCATGAAATCCTTCATCATCTAAGCCTTGTATTTTCTAATCATAAAACATCACATGTATGGATTCCATAACAATGTTTAATCTTAGATTATAAACTCTATAGGCTTTTCCAGCAGCATATCCAACAAATATTCCTTCATCTGCCTTTGCTTCAAATTTACCAAGATTTTCACCTTGATTTCTTAACACAAAACACCTGCATCCAAAGACATGCAGAAAGTTCAATGTTGGCTTCTTCCCATTGAACAATTAATAGGGAGTCAATCCTTGTGCTTGATTGATCAAAGAGATATTTTAAGTATAACATGCTGTGTTAACAGCTTCAGCTCAAAAGTAAGTTGGCAACTTTGATTCTTCAAGCATTGTTCTAGCAGCTTCAATAAGAGTTCTGTTCTTCCTTTCAACTACACCATTTTGTCGGGGAGTTCTTGCAGCAGAGAACTCATGGTGAATTCCTTTATCTTCACAGAAACTCTTCATAACAGAGTTTTTGAACTCAGTCCCATTATCACTTCTGATCCTTGAGACTTTTCTTCCTGGATCAATGTTGTCAACTATCTTGATATGATTGATGATGATTTCACCAGCTTCATCCTTGGAGTGAAGAAAATAAGTCCAAGTAAATCTTGTAAAATCATCCACAATCACCAGACAGTACTTCTTCTTTGAAATGGACATTATGTTGACTGGTCCAAACAAGTCCATATGTAGAAGCTGTAGAGGTCTATCAATTGATGATTTCAGTTTGCTTTTGAAAGAGGACTTTCTTTGCTTTCCAATTTGGCAAGCATCACACAGACCATCCTGGAAAATTCCAACTTTGGCAGTCCTCTAACAAGATCTTTTCTCACAAGATCATTCATAGCTTTGAAGTTTAAATGAGACAATTTCTTATGCCACAGCCAACTCTCATCCAAGCTTGTTTTGCTGAATAAGCAAGTAAGAGAATCTGCACTTGTAGAGTTGAAATCAGCTATGTAGAAATTGCCTTTCCTATTTCCAGTTAAAACCAGTTTGTTATATTTCTTATCAGAGATAACACAGGCTTCTGTTGAGAACCAAACTTGATGTCCTCTGTCACATAGTTGACTGATGCTAAGCAGATTGTGCTTAAGCCCTTTCACTAATGCAACATTGTCAATGATGACATTCCCTTTTGAAATTATGCCATATCCCAAGGTAAATCCTTTGCTGTCATCTCCAAAGGTTATACTTGGGCCAGCTCTTTCCTCAAAATTGCTGAGAAGGGTAGAATCTCCAGTCATGTGTCTTGAGCATCCACTATCAAGATACCACAGATTCTTTCTACCTCCCTGCACAGATTCAAGACAATTTAAGTTGATTTTGGTACCCAAGCAGTCTTGGGTCCAGTTTTGTTAGACACAGCCTTAGGTTTAGAAGAGTTATTTTCCTTGGATTTAGAAGGTTTAGAAACAACTTCATCCTCAGAGTTAATCTTCTTAACTTTAGACATCACAGCAGAGTTAGAGGAACCAACATTAGTAGAGTTCACAGAAAATTGATTTGCATAAGCATGATTCATGTTATCATGATAATTGGGCATAACAGACATGTTAAAAGCATTAAAGTATGGATTAGGCATAAAAGGCATATTAGCATATTGAATGGGTGTAGGAGGAAACATAGGCATGTATGACATGTGAGAGTTCATCATAGAATTAGGCATGCAATGATCAGATAGAGCATTTTTGCAATAAACAGCAAGATGATTAACACTACCACATTTGGAACAGGTTTTTCTGACAGCATATTTGTCAGGAGTGTAATCATTCTTTTTGTTGATCCCAACTTTGCCATTCCTAGAACTCTTCTTCTTCCCTTTTCCAGTTTCCATTCTTTCTTCACCATGACCAATTCCTTCTTTTTCAATCTTCTTGGAACTACCAGATTCCTTCACAAAGTTCTTATTGATGGGCCCATATTTTTTATCCAATTTTTTGAGTTTGTTTTCATCAACTGCTATTTGATTCTTTGATGGATAGCTTTCATCCATTGATTGAGAATCTATCAATGGATGATCATTATCCACTAAGAGATCAGATTCATCTAACAGTTTTTTGTTCTTTCTCCAGGCACTTTTACAAGTTTCCTCAAGAACTTGTGTGGAGCACATGTTCTCAAGAACATTCCTAGAGTCCTTCCATTTAGCAATAATCTCTTGTTCTCTTTCCAATTGCTTTTTGAGAATCTCTTCTCTTTTAAGAACAGCCAACAACTCATCTTTGGCAAGCTCAGAAGCCTTTTTGAATTTATCCATTTGGATTAATTCAGTTTCAAGCTTTCCATTTCTTTCAGCAAGCAAATCATTAGTCCCTTTAATTCTAACATTTTCTTTTGTTAGAGATTTAAGAGAGACTCTAAGCTTATAGATTTCATTAGACATGTCATCAATGATTTGTTTACATTCAGATTTAGTGAGATCAGCTGTGTTGGTTGTTTTTACCTGTCCATTGCTGGTGGTGGAAGAATCAGCATCATCTCCAATTGCCATCAAGGCAAGATTGACATGCTCCTCAATGTCAGAATCACCTTCATCAGCAGCCCAGTCACCATCCTCAGTTATGAATGCCTTTTCCTTGCTTTGCTTGAGTAGATCAAAATATTTTCTTCTGTAATCTACATTCTCTGAGGAGGATCCTTTCTTTTCAGCAGAAGGTCTTCTGCACTCATTAGAGAAATGTCCAGGTAGACCATAGTTGAAGCATTTGAATTTTGACCTATCAACCATACCAGATGGTTTGGATTGATTTCCTCTGTTGAATGGTCTAGAGCTGACAGCATTTCTTTTGAATTTGAGTTTGGAGAATTTTCTGGCAAGAAATGCTAGATGTTCATCAAGATCATCTAGCTCATCTTGAGCTGAAGGTTCTTCATCTTCCTCAATGACTTTTCCTTTCTTCTTTCCATCATCCTTCTTTCCTTCACAAGCAGAGCTGCTTGAGGTCTTTCCAGCAATCACAGACTTTAATGCCTTCTCCTCTTCCTCTTCCTTTTCTGCCACAAGAGCCACAGTTTTCTCCCTCTTGGAGTTCTTTTCCAGTTCTTCATCTTGCTGTATTTCAAGCTCATATGTTTTAAGAATACCATATAATTTGTCAAGAGAGTATTCATTAAAATTCTGAGCCTGTCTTAGAGCAACAGTCATGGGTTTCCAATCTCTAGGTATGGCTCTCAAGAATTTGAGATTTGAATCCTTGACCATGTAGATTCTACCATACAACTTTAATCCATTTAACAGTTTTTGAAATCTGTTAAACAAATCATTTAGAGATTCACCAGATTTAGAGTGAAAACTCTCATACTGTTGAACAAACAGCTGCATTTTGTTTTCCCTAACTTGATCAGTGCCTTCACATAAAGTTTGAATAGTGTCCCATACTTCCTTTGCAGTTGGACAGTTGATAACACTATCAAACATGTCATCATCAATACCATTGAACAGAATGTTCATAGCCTTGTTATCCTTGTGCACTTCTTTCTCATCTTCCTCAATGAACTCAGAAGGATTTTTAGGCACTTCAACATCTTCAGCTTCACTTCCATCAAGTCTCAGGGCAGTGTTGATTTTAACTGGAACATGTGGTCCTTTCTCAATACAGTTGATGTAGCTAGGATCCAAGGAGAGAAGATGCATCCTCATTTTCACTTTCCAATGAAAGTAGTGTTCTTTGACCAGCATTGGAATCTTGAATCCTTCATCTCTTCTTCCCATTGTTGATTGTCTTTAGGATCTGAAAACTTCTTGTATGTTAGAAGCCCGGCTCTGATACCAATTGTTATTCAGACAATTCAAACAATAAGTCAGATTGTAGAAGGGGGGTTGAATACAATCTACAAAAATTTCAATAACTTTTTGCACAGCAGATCATATTCAAATTACAAGAGAATATAAAAGCTAAAACAGAAATTTAAAGAACAAGGATCTTAAAAATTTCAGGTGGATTGTTTGATCCACCTGAGAGATTTTTATATCAAGAACCTTCCAAGTAAAAATACTTGGCTGCTTACAAAAGAATGAAGAGCAGAAGCTTACAATTTCTTGCTAACTTTCTCTAATACTTTGCTCTTCAGTTCTCGGTGTTTGATTCTTTGAAATGTGAAATTACAAAGTGAATATATACTACTACAAACAAAACTAGTCTGTAAAAGTATTTTCCTACTCACTTTCTAGCTAGTACAAATATAGAATATCTTGGACTTGATACTGCATTTGGCAGCTTGAAATTCTTGTTGCTTTGCCAGAAATGGTAGGCTTCGAGGTTCTCAATATTTGACTAAACTCCTTTTGGTTTAGCTTCCAAAGCTGGTGTAGCATCTGTCACATCAACCCATGTGAACTTTGTCTTTTCCCTAACTTGTAGCTGTCAATTGTTGATAATCAATTGCTAATATCATCAATTGATGAGACACTGAAATAGCAGTTGATAGTCTTCTTTGAGTTATGGGATAATGATGATGTTGATGTAGCGGTTGATAGTCTTCTTTCCAAATAGCCATTGATACTTTAAATTACCGATCGATCTTCACTTCACTTGAATAGATTACATGACTTCTCATATTTACAATTATGTCACCCTATCTAAACAACCATTGATAGATCAACGGCTAATCTAAAAGTACACATTATTTTTACATCAACTGCTAAAATGCTCCAGCTTTGTTACAATACCTCATCAGTCGTTGATGGGTCAATCTGATCAATTGATACTGTCTTAGCATGCTACCAATTGATCAGCTACATGCAATTTTATTCTAAGTAAGAATAAAATACCTTGTATCATCAAGCATCACATATTCCTAACAAAGCACATAGATATCAGGTATCATTTCATTAGGGAACATGTGAAGAATGGAACAATTGAGCTTCATTTTGTTCCCAGTGAAAAACAACTAGCAGATATTTTTACCAAGCCACTTGATGAATCCACATTCTCAAGATTAGTAAGTGAACTTGGTATGTTAAATTTCTCTAGTTAATTATTTTGTTTTTAATGCAATCTGTGATATGTGACAGTTGGGTTAAAATTTTGCCTAAGTCAAAATAACCACTATCGATCGCTATTTAGCAATTGATAGTATATCACATATCACTGGATAAATGAATGTGTGGTATATCGATGGCTAATTCTTTTCTCTCATCGCAGCCATTGATGTACCAAAATATCAACCGCCATTACCCAGTAATTTTATTGATCGATACACACACACACACACACACACACATATATATATATATATATCGATTGATGACGCTTGCTACTTTTTGAACAGTTACTTCATTTATTTTACTGAGAGTATAAATAGTTTGCCTTTAATTTTATTTCATTTCTCACCTGCATTTGCAAACTCTTAACTCTCTCTCTTCTACAAAACTCTCTCGAGCCCTAATCTCTCTTGAAGCTTTCTCATCAATGGCGCATGTAGTCAAAAATACAAGTACGACTTGGTTTATCTACGAGCAGAACAACCATGTTGCTTATGTGGACAAAGAAGCCAAAAAGACTGAAGCCTTCCACGCCATGATGGATTTCATGAAGGAATGTAAGTGCTCCTACGCTATGCTTCATGCTCCAACAATCTACTGTGAAATTGTTGAGAAAATGTGGACTTCTGCCAGGTATAGCCCTGAGTCCAAAACTCTTTCTGTTGTGATTAATGATGTTAGCTATGATATTAATGGTGAAACTGTTAGGGTTGCTCTTAATCATCCTAGGAATTCTACTGATAGACTGCATAATGATAGTGAAATACTTAGAATGCTTACGGATATGCATTACAATGGTGATTTGTCAAACTTAGGACAGATTCTTAGGAGCCATATGCGCAAAGAATGGAGTTTTCTTTGTGATTCCTTTATTAAGGTGTTTTCTGGTAAAGTGTCTAATTATGATGTTTTAACAATGTCTATGCAAACTATTTTCCATATGCTGTTAACTGATGATTATTTTAACATTGGTGAATTAGTTATGTATGAGATTGTTGCTAAATGGGGTCCTCATGAGGGTAGGCCCAAGAACATATATTTTGATAGATTTTTAATGATTATTGCCAACCACTTAATCAAGAATCTAGTGATAGCACAACCAGTAACAAGTTGAATTGCTGGATTTAAAGCAAGAGAGTGTGTGATGATCTGTTAAGGATACTTTCAAATGAGAAAGTACCCTTGACATTACCATCACTCATGCAGGTATCTTCTAATTCTGATAACTCTTCCAACCCTCAAATTTCTTCTGCTATAAGTGTAGCTATGGAAATTGAACACCCCCAACTTCCTACCCAAGCTGCCAAACCAAAGAAAATTTCCAAAACCAAATCTAAGAAGCCCACCTCTGGTGTCTCCTAAAAGGCACCAGTTGTAACAACTACTTCACAAACAGAAGGGAGTCTGAAGGTGGTGAGTGGTGAGGGGAGGGGTGAACATCAAAGAAGCCCACAGAATAAAGAAGGAGAGATGAGTGCAAACCAGCCTAGCCATCCCACATCTTCCCAAAAACATGTGGTGATTAATATGGAATTAAACACATCTCCGGTGACATCTTCACAAAAAGATGCCACTATTGAAAATAGCTCTCCTCCAAGAGCACAGAACAAAAGGGGAAGGGACACTGACAAAACACCTCCCAAAACCTTTTCTTGGAGAACCAAGAGAAGAACACTTGATGCACACACTACAGTACATTCCAAAATCACAGATTTTGTGACAATACAAAATCCAACTTCTCAAATTCAGGTTGATGTGACTCCAGCAAATATGGAGTCACAGCCCGTTCAAATGGAAACACTTTCTCCAATATAAGACTTCCAAATGGGGGAAGTTGATTTACTATACAACTTTCCCCACCCAAATTCTCCAACTCTACACTTGGAGAAGCCAAGCTGATGATCATCTTTTACAAGATTTGTCGGGTCATCAGTCTGCAATTTCCAAGACAACTAGTGAATTTGTGGAAATACCAAGGCCTTCACTCTTCACAGATTCCCTAGTTGTCTCTACAAACACATCAACATCTAATCTTTCTATATCATCGATCGATATCCCTCATCAATCGATAAGTGCAGTTCTGTCAACGGATGTGCTTAACAGCAGTCAGCCGTTGATGAGTGACAACATGCCATCAATGGCTATTTCTCAGCCATTGATAGAAGGGAACCCACTAGCAGTTGATACTCAATTTGATCATCTTGCTGTTACAAGGGCTGCTAGTGAGGAACTCATCATTGTTACCGCACTTTTAGGACTGAGTGCTGGTGAGATAGAGGAGAGGCTGCCTTCTGAGCAGGCAAAAGGAGAGGATGAGAGTGAGGGGCTGGGAATTTCTTCCTCCTAGGCAAAAGGAGAGAATGTGGGTACGATCTTAGATGGTGAAGGTGAGGGTGATGTGAGCCAGGGTGAGACCCTGATGCAAGAACATAGAGATATTGAGAGAAATCCAGGTATAGAAGACATAAGGATGGAGCCTGCTGTGGACAATTTGGATGCTTCTCAATTTGCTCATTTAATACCATCCTATCAAGTTATGGCTGGTCAATCCAATGTCCGAGCAGAGGAGACTTTGGGGTTACTTCACACATCTGAAGCATTGGAGAGAGCACAAATTGCACATGTTGCTGTTCCTAAGGGCATGCTCTCTACTCAGGGTGATTCAAAGTATGATGACTCCCTTGCTGATGAAGATGATGATGAAGAAGATGATGTGGCTGGACCTTCAGAAGTACCAGATTGGGTGTTCAGCTAAAATTAGTCCACTGGTGACACCAAGATAGAAATTCTAAGGCAGTACAAGAGAGCTATGGAGTGGGAAGCAGATGAAGATCCCATCAAAAAGACCCTTTCTATGTTTGTGAAAGACAATTTGAGACTTCACAAATCTCACTTTGACCAACTCAGACAAGAAGTTCATGATCTTCACAATGCTGTCTCTGCAGTCAAGGAGGATAATAAGCAAAATCTAGAGGCAAGGGTCCCTTATTCCACCATGGAAAATATAAGGTCCAAACTTCATCAAGAATCTACCTTTGCTGCCTCCATTGATGCTTTAGACAAGACGGTTTCAGATGTTGAATGTCAATTGAACCAAGTCCTTATTAATCAGAACAATCAACAAAAGTTACTTCTCGCTCTCCTCTAAGCTCAGAACATTCGAATTCCAACCCTGCTTGATGATCACAAAAAGGGGGAGAAGTCTACAAGCTCAACTGCTCTAACTACCACCACCACAACCTCAACTGCTAATCCAACTCCAATTCCAACTCTTCCTGCAACCACAACCTCAACTACCCTTGCCACCTCCTCTACAAAAAACACAACTCTTGCCATCACCACATCTACAGTTCCATCCTCAACCACTCTTGCAGACTCTACAACTCTTCCTCCAATCTCTACAGAGCTAGTGCCTACAACTGAGGGGGAGCCACCAACTAAGGGGGAACAACTTGCTCTATTCCCAAAATCTAAAGCCCCTCAAGCTGCAAAGCAGAAACTGCCACCAAAGAAGAAGACAAAGACTGTTAAAGTCAAGAGCATGAAATATCAAGGTGAGCCATCCTCAATCAATGAATTCAAGCCCTGTTTGATTGATCCTCCATCACCAGTGAAGCCTCATGGAGAGAACAAGTTTGTTGAAGATTTTCCTATGCCAAAATTTGACAAATCAAAAGTCCTTGGTCTTGCCATCCACATGGGAAAATTTGGCAAGAAATGGGATGAGAGTGAAGAAGATAAAAAGGAAAGAGAAAGGGCTGAAAAGGGAAAGGCTGACCAAGTAGCAAAGGATCTTGCAGAAGGGAAGCCAGTGAAGCCAAAGCTAGTTATTGGCAAACTAGATCTAGACACTTTGTGGAGATCTGAGTTTGCCTACATTACAAGGGACAATGAAACCATTTGTGTGCCACCTGGACACCCCTTGTATGCTAAGGCCAAAGAAGAACAAGAAAGAAACAAAAGGCCTTCTACAACTGATGATGCAAAAATTGAGAGATTTGCTTCACAGCTTCAAGATGAGCTTGATGAGGAGCTTTTTGGCCTAGCTGATGATGAATCCAACATTTCTATTCAGCAACAAATTCTGGATGAGGCCAAGAAAAATCTGGAGAAGAAGAAAAAGCCAAAGAAGGCTAGGGATGGTGTGAAAAACATAAAGTCAAACTTGACTGTGGAACCTCAAGATGAAACAGTCAATGTTCCAAAACAAGATCCACCTCCTCCTACTTCTGAAGCTTAACCTGAAAATCTCTTCAATCCAGAAGAACTCAAAGAAGATCCAGTAGAGTTTGACCTATCATCTATGAATTTTCCAAAGATATTTGTGACAAAAGAAGATGAGCTGGCAGATTCTTTAAGGCCAAAAAGAAGCAGAACTAGAAAAAGAACCAAGCACATTCCTGGGAATATCAAGAAGAAAAGTGGAAATCCTAAAAGATATGACCCATTCGGACTTGTTCAAGTCAAATCTGCAACAAGAGAAGTGGTAGTTCCTCATGTGCCAGAAATTGTCAAGGTTCCCAAATCTACTTATGCATATGCATTGATTTTAGTGAACAGCCTCCAATTGAGCTATATCTAGATGAATTGCTATATGTAAAGGCCTTGACAAGGACTAAAAGATTTCCAGAAAGGTTGGAATTTCACTACTCTTCTCAATCAAGAATTTTATGGCCACTTGAAAGGATCTTGGATCAAGACTACAATATTTTAAAATCTGGGTATATGAAGCTAGACACCAAGACATCATTCTCTCAAGGAATCAGAAGTGAAATCCTCAAGAAAATTGAAGATATAAGAAGAAAGTAGAATAAAACTTCAGATTTGCCTTTAAGGTTGTCTTTTCCTGATACAGGTAGCTACATTAACAATCAACCCCCAAGATTAATGACCTTTAGAGATGATCAAGGCCTTAAGAGATTCTTCAGACTGAAGGATCATGATAAAAATGCAGATGTAGATATCTTGAGGGCTATGCAGAAAAAGCTTGATAACAAGATCACAGAAGAAGCCAAATTTATTGAGGACTTGCAAAGGGAGATCAACAAGAAACTGGCCAGGCAAAAGAAAAATCAATCATGAAAATCTGCTCAGTCAAGAGGAGCATAAATCCAATCATTGTAAAAATTCTTTTCTTTCAGTAATTTAATTATCTTTTCAATTCAAAGATATTTATTTTCTTTATTTAGTGTTTTGTAATCATCAAGCACCCCAAATTTATATCTGAAATTCCTACGGATATAAATAGGGGGAGATTGTTAGGAATATGTGATGCTTGATGATATAAACTGTTTTATTCTTACTTAGAATAAAAATGCATGTAGCTTCACATTTCAAAGTATCCAAACACTGAGAACTAAAGAGCAAAGCAGTAGATATAGTGAGCAAGAAATTGTAAGCTTCTGCTCTTCATTCTTTTGTAAGCAGCCAAGTAATCTTACTTGGAAGGTTCTTAATATAAAAATCTCTCAGGTGGATCAAACAATCCACCTGATATTTTTAAGATCCTTTTTCTTTAAATTTCTGTTTTAGTTTTTAATTTTCTCTTGTAGCTTGAATATAATCTGTTAAAGAAAAATTAATTGAAATTTTTGTAGATTGTATTCAACCCCCCCCCCCCTTTCTACAATCTAACTTATTTTTTGCATTGTCTGAATAACAATGTTTAACCATAAATATGGATTAAAAATAACATGATTCTATGTAATAGTAATCGTGCAAAATATATATATATACATGATTCTCTTAGAGTTTATATAGCAGCTAGGTATACATATATGAGAGGCAAGAAAGAACAGGGGAGAAAAGAGTAATGTAATGCAGTGTATTTACTTATTGATATCTATTTCAGGAAGAGGAAGCAGCCTCTTTATATAACATATACAAGATTAGTCCCCAAGTAATCTACAGTAACACTTTAGTGTGTAAGCTAGCTGGCATCATGATGCTTACATCATGTTGCTTTCATCATCTTTTAACACACCCCATCAAGTTGATGCATATATATCGCTCATGCCCAACTTGATGATAAGGGGATGAAGCATTTTTCCACCTATACCCTTGGTTAATATGTCAGCTACTTGATCTTCTGATTTGACAAATTGAATACTGATGATATCGTTGTTGATCTTCTCCTTGATAAAGTGTCGATCAATCTCAATATGTTTAGTTCGATCATGTTGAACGGGATCATGTGCAATGACAATTGCTGCTTTGCTATCACAATGCAGTTTCATTGGAGTAGCTAATGCAAGCCCTAGTTCTGTCAAGAGCAATCCGATCCATAGTAGTTCTCATACACCTCGAGCCATAGCTCTGTACTCTGCTTCGGCACTAGATAATGCAACAAATGTACAATATCCTGAAGTGGAACGTCTATCACCAAGACATCCAGCCCAATCTGCATCAGTATAACTCTCAACCCCGAGATGATTGTTTTTAGTAAACATCACTCCCTTTTCGGGAGCAGCTTTTAGATACCTTAGTATCATATAAACTGCGTCCAAATGAGGTTGACGAGTGGTAGGTACATTATTTTACACATTTTAACTACCTATTTATTGCTTGTTTTCGTATTTTTATTAGTTAATTGTTTTGTTTTCAGGAATATTTAGAGAAATCGAGAATTCAAGAGAAAAAGGAACAAAAAGGTGCAAGAAGAGTAAACGAGGAAGAAAAAGAAAAGAAAAAGAAGAAGAAGAAAGAAGGAAAATAAAAATCAAGACACAAAGACCCTTCTACCCCTAAAACCCTAATCTAGGCCTATATAAACATCCTTTTCTCTCATTAGCCACCAACTTAGTCTAACTTAGTTTATCCTAGTTTTTACCTAGTTGTTAGAAACCTCCTTTACCATCTTTCACATCTAGAATAGCTTTCTTTTTCAAATTGTAATCTCTCAAATATTGTAAACACTTTCTTGTTTAATATAATTTCAAGTTTAGTTTGTTCATCTCCTACATCTTTACCTTGTTGAAATTTATGGCTATGATCTATTTTCTTTCCAACAAGTGGATAAAGTGGCATGTATGCCAACCACTTGTGGGTTGAAAGAGCCTTTATTTTATGTTTTAGTTTACATTTTGGTATTTAGATGAAGCCCCTTTTAAATCTCAATTTTATTAGTTTTGAAGTTTTGTTTGATTTGGAGTTAGTTTAAGTTGATTGGTGTTGTTCTTGGTTTTGGTTTTGGTATTTTTTGGGTCTTTTTAGTGTAAATTTTAGTTTATGATTTTGAATTGAGGTTAGTGGGTTTATGTTGGAAATATTATGTTTAGGCTAGATTTGAAATTTGGTGTAGTTTGGAGTTCATTTGGTTCGAGTTGAGTCTTATTTTGGTCAAAAATGGGTAGTTTAGGAGCTCTTTAGTGTAGAATTTGTTGTTGAATTTGGTTTAGAGGTTAGTGGGGTTTGATTACATAAATTTGGAATGGCTAGATTTTCTGGTAAAATCAATTTTCCGGTGAGATTTAGGCCATTCCTGGCACCTCCATCGATTCCGATGAGCTACACCACGGCATGACTCTGTTTTATGTTACGCGTATCTAACTCTGTTTCGTTTTATTTACACAGCACGCGTCAATTTTCATTTACAGTTCAGGTAACCAATCTGTGTGGCCGCTGCTTATATTTATTTATTTGTTTTTTTTAGTTTTTCTTTATTTTCCATCGCACGTGTCTTAATATGTTTAACCTGCTGATCAATATATAAAACGTCTCAGTATTAGTTTTCATTTACAGTTCAGGTAACCAATCTGTGTGGCCGCTGCTTATATTTATTTATTTGTTTTTTTTAGTTTTTCTTCATTTTCCATCGCACGTGTCTTAATATGTTTAACCTGCTGATCAATATATAAAACGTCTCAGTATTAGTTCACTGTCCACTTTATTTCGCCGCATTATCATTTTATTTTTCTTATGTTAGTTTTATTTTATTTGTTTCCTACTGTCATTGCTTTACTTTGTTTTTTTATTCTCGTTAATTCATTTTGGTTAGTTATTTATTTATATTATTAAAGTAGTTTTTGTTTTTTAATTAGTTTTATGAAACGAATCAACCAAAATTAATTTGTCTAATTCGCCTAAATTAGAAATTAAGGAATTTGCGAAAATAAATTTAGTCCTTGTGGATCGAATCTTATATTACTAAAACGGGATCGTGCGCTTGCGAATAATTTCGAAATCTTACTTCGAAATTTCTCGGATTAGTTTTTTTTTATATTCTCTCACTTCTTTTGTTTGAATTTTAGGAAATTGGAGGAATATGAGCTAACTTGGAATAAGTGGAGAATATTCTTGGAGTATTGGAAGCTTGCTTGGGTAACTTGTATCTCTCTCCTATTTCAATTTTGTTTTGTTTATAAAATCACAAAAAAATATGAAATTGAAAATCACAAACAAATTAAAAATTTAAAATCCAAATATATTAGTTAGAAATACATATGTGTTGCATCATGCATTTAATCACTTAGGAGCACATCATCTAGATTTTAATTTTTTGTTTTTAAATATTCGTACCTTTAATTGTGGTGATCGCTTGAGGACCCTAAGGTACGTTAATTTCTTCTTTCTGTAGATAATACATGTAGTTTAAGCATCCATAATTGTTTATAGCTTTAATTATATCGTTGTGTGGAGCATCATTTAAATAAATCTTAAGGGCAAAACCCATTCATAAGATAAGGGGAGGGATTTCATCACTCTTTCCTAGGCCCACAACAACTAATTTCTTCATTTGAATTTCCCTAGCCTTTTAATAAAATTGAATTAGACTTAGCCGCTAGGATTTCACGCTCAATTAGGAAGGTACCTAAAAGACGAGATAATCTTTGATTATTCCGACTCTTCGGTGTCTAAGGCTAGCGAAAGCTTATGTAACAGACCAGGCCCAGCCCAATAAGCTAAAAGTCTTTAACAGGAGAAGGCCCAAGGGCAAAAGAGGTAAATCACAAGGGAAGGCTGAGGAGGAGTAAAAGGGGGGTTAGGGTTGCAAGATGCGGCTATGCAGAAAATTACTCTAGTCTTATTATTAGTTAAAGAGATCCTGGCTTCTCGAATTGTCCAGTTTATCAGTATTATTTCCTTTTGTTTGTAAGTAAACCTTATTCCTATTATATACTTAAGGGCTCCTCTCAGTTGTCTTTTAAAGTTAATTGCTGTATAAGTATAAATAGCCATCTAAAACCATCCCAAGTGGTATCAGAGCCACTCACTCATGGGGCCACCGACGGAGAATCAACGTATTGATCAGTTGGAGGAGAAAGCCACGAAGATTGAAGAAACGATGGCTGACATGGTTGCGAAAGCTGTAAAGGCAGCCATGGGGGCGGTGCGCGCCTCACTAACGGGGTTGTTGGTGGAAGGGCAGACTGTCACAGCTCGCAAACAAGGGGAAGAGATGGATGCGCTGGTAGTTCGGTTGGAGCGGAAGATTAATGGATCTCGGAAGAGTCATGAGCAGATGTTTAACCTGATGCGAAATGAACAGCTAAAGTTCCAGTCTGAACTCAGATATGCTCTCACGGGGCTGACCGCCACTAATTTCGCCGGCGTTGACCACGGTGAGGGCAGTTCTACTCATACGACCGATCTGGGTATGCCTCTTGGCGGAGTGGGGTGTGGGTCCCGCGGTTTTGTGCCACCTACGGGCGATGCTCAGGGGTTTGGAGGCGGAGGATCTGGTGGGGGACCCGACCATTGGCGGTATCGCAAATTGGACATGCCTGTCTTTGATGTGGCAGATCCAGATGGCTGGATTATGCGGGTTGAACATTATTTTAATTTCTACCTCTTATCGGCAGAAGAGATGCTGGAAGCTGTGGTTGTGGCGATGGAGGGGGATGCATTGAGGTGGTATCAATGGGAACACAAGAGGCACCCGATTCGGTTTTGGGCTGATCTCAAGGACTTCATCCTGAAACAATTTCGCCCTGCTAATGGGGGTTCACTGTATGAACAATGGCTGGCCACAAATCAAGTAACTACGGTTCTGGAGTATAAACGCCGCTTCATTGAAACTACGGCTCCGTTCTGTTGGGGCAGTTTCTCATGGGGTTAAAGGAGGATTTGAGGGCTGAAGTGCGGCTCCTCAACCCTATTCATCTCGAACAAGCTATGGAGATTGCTCTTCGAGTGGAGGACAAACATAAGCTGGTTGGTGCTGTCAAAGGGGGGTGGTCTGGGAACAGAACCAGCACCATTCTCACTGCTCAGAAAAGCCTCACAACAGGACTGGCCAGTTCAGGGTCGATCACTAGTCCTTTTATGGGTCAAGGCTCTATTGCGGGGGTAACTGATTCTAGCTCTTCTTCGCACAATTCTGGTACTAAATCTACTACTGCCCCTACTAAATTGTTTGGCGAGGTGCGTTGTTTGTTCGATAAAGAATTTCAGGACAAAAGGGCGAAGGGTTTATGTTTCAAATGCGATGATAAATGGAGTATGGGTCATCGTTGTAAGAACAAGGAACTGAGCGTGTTATGGATGGATGGGGAGGCAGAGTTGGAGTCCCAGGATGAGGGGGAGCAGTTGGTTGATAAGGCTGACGAGCCTACACCCGAAGTGTCGTTGAATTTAGTGATAGGTTTGTCCAGTCCAAAAACAATGAAACTACGAGGGCTAATTGGGGACCGAACTGTGGTGGTCATAATTGTCCCGGGCGCTACTCATAACTTTATAGCGCTCGGTGTGGTGAAGGAACTAGGCTTAGCCGTGACGGACTCGGGCAGTTTTGGGGTGCATTTGGGTAATGGGGAGGCCATTCGGGAAAAAGGGGTCTGTAAGAACGTTCAGTTACACTTGGATGGTGGAGTGGAGTAACCCGGTGGGTGTAAGACCGTATCGTTACCCCTAATGACAAAAGGATGAAATTGAAAAGCTAATTCAGGACATGTTGGAAGCAGGGGTGATTCATCCATCTACCAGCCCATTTTCGAGTCCGATCGTGCTCGTTAAGAAGAAAGACGCCTCTTGGAGGTTTTGTATGGACTGTAGGGCCCTTAACAAGGACACAATACCTGACAAGTACCCAATTCCAGTTATTGAGGAGTTACTTGATGAACTTTATGCAGCTAAAGTGTTTACTAAATTGGACTTGAAAGCGGGGTACCATCAGATTTTGGTTCGACCCGAAGATGCGCACAAGACAGCGTTCCGCACCCACGCTGGACATTATGAGTTCCTTGTCATGCCGTTTGGGCTGACAAATGCCCCCGCTATCTTTCAGTCACTGATGAACGATGTGTTTCGTCCTTTTCTATGCCGGTTTGTGTTGGTTTTTTTCGATGACATCCTGGTTTATAGTCAGTCGGATAGTGAGCATGTGTATCATTTTAACCAGGTGCTGAGTAAGTTGGCTGAGCACAAGTTATATGCAAATTGGAAGAAGTGTGAGTTTGGGCAACGGGTGGTGTCGTATTTGGGGCATGTCATCTCGGAAAAGGGAGTTGAAGTTGATATGGAGAAGGTAAAATCCATCATGGACTGGCTAGTGCCAACCACCTTGCGGGCATTGCGGGGGTTCCTCGGCTTAACGGGATACTATGGAAAATTTGTGCAGCACTACGCTCAGATCGCCCAACCATTAACCGAACAGCTGAGAAAAGATAAATTTGGATGGACAGAGGCTGCTACGGTGGCGTTTGAGAGATTGAAAATAGCCATGACCCAACCTCATGTGTTGACAATGCCCAATTGGCAGAAAACGTTTGTAGTTGAGACGGACGATTCGGGTTTTGGCATCGGTGCTGTGCTGATGCAGGAGCAGCGTCCATTGGCGTTCTACAGCAAGATGTTAGGCACCCAAGCTCAACAAAAGTCCATTTATGAAAAGGATTTAATGGTCGTATGTTTGGCAGTGCAAAAATGGAGATTTTACCTCCTGGGAAGACACTTTATAATCAGGACTGATCAGTAGAGCATAAAATATCTCACACAGCAACGTGAAATTGGGGTGGATTACCAGAAGTGGGTAAGGAAGTTCTTGGGGTATGACTTTGAAATTCAATTTAAGCCAGGGGTATCTAATCGTGTGGCAGACGCGCTATCGCGAAAGCAAGCCGAAGAGATACTATTGTAGGAACAATCGGACCTTGGCCCTGCGTTTTATGATATTAATTAAAGGTTCGAACAGAATATTAACCTTAATCGCTACGGCGCAAGCAATTCAAATCCACGTCTTCTACTGTATTCCTTGATTCTCCTTGGACGAAGTGTGGCCTTCGATCTCCCAAGGTGTGCCTCTCCTTAAAGCTCCGAAAACCCAAAACCCAAAACCCTAGCTGTCTCCTTGAGAAAAATGTCTGCCTCTCTCAAACACTAGGATGAATTCGTTTTGATGTGTTTTTCAGCTTTAGGAGAACGAGAATATATATAGGCTAAAGTAGGGATCATGGACCATTAGGTCAGGCCTTCCAATGACATTCCGGGCCAGGCCCAATGTCATTAAATATTAATTCTATCCATTAAAGAATTAATATTTGCACTACCTTTCCTAATTCCGTAAATTAATTATTTAATTCGGCTCCCATATTAATTGCTTATAAATTCCCCATGTTTAAGATATCGCATGTCCATTTATTAAATTAATTTCTGACAATTAATTTAATCAATATCTTTTATCCTTGATCATCCACTCAACCTTATAATTATGCAAGAACAAATCTGCCTGCAGGACTAAAGCATAATTATCTTTATGAGCTTTCAAGAGGACATCATCACCCGAATATATTTTTCGGACACGGTTTCCTTTTATAGTCAATATCCCACTCTGTATATAATGTCATTGCCTAGTACATAAATTCGTAATTTAAAATAAATTACTTAATTTATGAGTCAAGGCATGTGCATTAAATACAAGTGTCAATCACTATATCCGGATTAAGAACTTAAGCATTAATAACATCATAGAATCTTAGTTCTTCATTGTCAGAATTAAAGAAACAATTATTCTACTATTTTGATCCCGTTCAAATATACACAAAGTATATAAGTATTATTCAATAGTCAAGATAAACTATTTCCAAATAATACTTCAGCCGTTCCAGTGGTTTGTCTAACACCACCTCGACTGCGAACCTTTATTATATTATATAAGGAGTCTGCCAATCTAATCTTATGCTATCCCATTTGATACTAGATTGTCTACAATATATAATATACAGACAATGTGGAAACATGCATCGAAGATTCTCAAATAATTGTTATATACTTCAAACGAATATTTCAGTATAACCCTAACAATCTCCCACTTATACTCAAGGTATTCTTTGAGTATATCAGTGTCTATTACAAGCAATCCACTACCAACTATATATAACTATGTGACAAAGTATCTGACTCCTATCGCTTCCACGTGCTCCTGAAAAGCCTTAGCTGGTAAGCTCTTCGTGAAAGGATCTGCCCGGTTATCCTTCGATGCTATATCAGCCACAATGATATCTCCTCGCTTAACGAACTGTCGTATGAGGTGATACTTACGCTCTATGTGTTTCGCTGCCTTATGGGCCCGTGGTTCTTTGGTATTTGCCACAACACCAGTATTATCACAATAAATTGTGATTTTCTGTGGAAGATTAGGATCCACATCCAAATCCAGCAGGAAGTTTCAGAACCATATAGCCTCTTTGGCTGTCTCAGAGGCTGCCACATATTCAGCTTCCATGGTTGAGTCTGCGATGCATTTCTGCTTCACACTCCTCCATATTACGGCTCCACCTCCCAAAGTAAAAACACATCCCGAGGTGGACTTTCTCTTATCCTTATCTGTCTGGAAATCCGAATCGGTATATCCTAGAGGCAATAAATCAGAGGACTTGTAAACTAGCATATACTCCTTAGTCCTTCGCAGGTACTTGAGTATTGCTTTTACAGCACTCCAATGTTCCTGTCCTGGGTTTGACTGGTATCTGCTAACCATGCCCACGGCAAAGCAGATATCAGGCCTCGTACATAACATTGCATACATTAGGCTCCCACATGCCGAAGCATAATGAACTGCCTTCATGTTCTCTATCTCCTTAGGTGTCGAAGGACACTGCCTCTTTGATAGAGTAACTCCATGTCTGAAGGGTAAATTACCCTTCTTGGAGTCCTGCATGTTAAAACGAGCTAATACGTCATCTATGTAGGGCTCCTGAGATAAAGCCAACATCCTTTTCTTGCGATCCCTTATAAGTTTGATCCCAAGGATGTATGCTGCTTCACCTAAGTCCTTCATTTCAAATTGTTTGAACAACCATGCCTTTATTGAAGACAACATCTTAACATTGTTTCCAATGAGTAAAATGTCATCAACATAAAGCACTAGAAAAACCACTGCATTTCCCTCACATCTCTTATACACGCATGCTTCGCTTGGACATTGATCAAATCCATACGTCTGGACTGCCTGATCAAAGCGAATGTTCCAATACCTAAAAGCTTGTTTAAGTCCATAAATAGACCTCTTCATCTTACAAACAAGATGCTCTTGGCCTTCTTTAATGAATCCCTCTGGTTGCAGCATATAGATGGTTTCCTCAAGATTTCCATTAAGGAAAGCTGTCTTGACATCCATTTGCCAAATCTCATAATCGAGATGAGCTGCTATAGATAAAAGAATACGGATTGACTTAAGCATGACTACCGGTGAAAAGGTTTCCTCATAATCGATACCTTCTTTCTGAGTATACCCTTTCGCAACAAGTCTTGCTTTCCAGGCTTTCACCTTTTTGTCTGATCCCCTCTTTTTCTTGTAGACCCACTTACATCCAATAGGTTTTACACCTTTGGGTGGTTCCACGAGCTCCCAGACCTGATTAGAATACATTGATTCCATCTCAGAATCCATTGCCTTTTGCCAAAGACTTGCATCTTTGTCTTGTATTGCCTCTTCGTATGTCCGGGGATCATCATCACGTTCACCAGAGACCAAGTCCGAAGACTCTCCCCAAAACATGAATCTGTCGGGCTGTCGAACAACCCTCCCACTACGACGAGGAACTAGTGCGGTATTAGTGACCGGTTGCACAGTCTGCTGTGGTTGTTCTACTTGTACTACAGGTTCATTATTCGTCCCTCCCACTAGTTCCTCTAAAACGATACTACTCATGGGTTTGTGATTCATTATATAGTCTTCCTCTAAGAATCTTGCATTGGTGCTAACAGTGACATCCTGATCCTTAGGACTATAAAATAAATAACCTTTTGTTCCCATGGGGTAGCCTACAAACAGCTTTACTTCTGTACGAGATTCTAGCTTAGTCGCGTTCTTGTTCAGCACATGTGCTAGACAACCCCATATCCGAATGTGTCTCAGACTCGGTTTGTCCCCGGTCCACAATTCTAAAGGGGTTTTAGGAACCGACTTAGGAGGTACTAAGTTCAGAAGATAAGCTGCTGTCTCTAAGGCATGTCCCCAAAATGACTTGGGTAAATCCGAATAACTCATAATCGATCTAACACTCTCTAAAAGAGTCTGGTTCCTTCTCTCTGCTACACCGATCTACTGGGGTGTGCCTGGTGCAGTCAATTGGCATTCTATCTCATTCTCTAATAAATATTCCCTGAATTCCCCAAGCAAGTATTCGCCACCACGATCAGATTGTAGTGACTTGATACTTTTATTATGTCGCTTCTCCGTTTTAGCTTTGTACTCTTTGAATTTATCAAAGCACTCAGACTTACGGCGCAACAAATAAACGTACCCATATCCAGAATAATCGTCAATAAAAGTGACAAAATACTCATAACCACCTCTTGCTTGGATATTCATAGGTCCACATAAATCAGAGTGAACCAATCCTAACACTTCTTTGGCTCTATTCCCCTTTGCCTTGAAAGGCCTATTGGTCATTTTACCTTCCAAGCAGGATTCACAAACTGGAAATGGCTCCACTACCAATGAGCCTAAAGGCCCGTCTACTACTAGTCTTTGAATCCTCCTGAAGTTAATATGACCTAATCTCAAGTGCCAAAGATATGTTTGGTTCAAACTAGAAGGTTCCTTTCTTTTATTAGAGGTAGAAGATGTGTTGTTCAATACCCTATGTTGTAGTTGCAGTGCAGGTTGACTAGGATTAATTATATACAAATTGTCTTGCAATGTACCAGAACATATAATCCGTTTATTTATCATAATAGAAACATTACGATCCAAACAAACATTATAACCATCCAAAGCAAGTTTAGAAACCGAAATCAAATTCCTTCTAAAAGAAGGTACATAAAGACAATTGTTCAAAACCAAAATCCTAACAGAACCAAAAGATAAATGAATAACTCATACGGCAACTACTGCTACTTTCGTAGCATCTCCCATGAACACGTAGATCTCACCATCTCTAAACATTCTGGATTGCTGGAACCCCTGCATAGAGTTACAAACATGATCAGTGGCTCCAGTATCTACACACCAAGTGCTCGTAGATATAGCCGCTACAAATGTTTCTGTAACTAGAAAAAGAGACATACCAGTATTGTTTGTCTTCTTAGGAAGAGGACAATCCTTTTTCCAGTGACCCGACTGCTTGCACCGGTAGCACTTCCCCTTAGGCTTTTTCACACCACCTTGAACTCCCACTGCCTTCACAGCTTGCTGTGTCTGAGCCTTTTTCTTCTTCTTATTGCCTTTCGGCTTAGAGGAAGAACCTTTCTAAGCCACATTCGCTTGAACACTCTGGCGAAACAATCCTTCAGCTGCCTGAAGTTCTGTCAGCAGTTCCGCAAGACTATACTACCTCTTGTTCATGTTGTAATTCAAGCGGAACTGCTCAGAACTCTTGGGCAAGCTCATAAGGACAATGTCAATCTGGGTTTCCCCATCAAGCTCAGCACCAAGGATCTCTATCTCATTCTGATGTGACATCATCTTGAGAACATGATCCCTTACAGGTGTACCTTCAGCCATCTGAGTGTTCATTAAAGCCTTCATGGCTACTTGCCTAGTAGCCCTATTCTGATCTCCAAAAAGTTCTTTGAGATTAAAGAGCATATCCGAAGCAGTGGCCATAGCCTGATGCTGATGCTGCAAAACACACGACATTGCTGCCAGAATGTAACATCGCGACATCTCATCAGCCTTTATCCACCGCTTATAATACTCTTTCTCCTCATCAGGAGCATCAGCAGCGGGCTGCTCAGGCTTGGGTTCATAAGTGCAAAACTTGTACTCCTCAGCAGTCAACACAATGTCCAAATTACGTTTCCATTCAATATAGTTAGGTCCGGTAAGTTTGTTATCCTTAAGTATGGTGAACAGTGGATTAAAGCCCATTTTATCCTGAGAATCATGCATGAAATAATCACATTACACATAAAGAAGGGTGCATAAAAATTAAGACCTATTGGTTCCTCTAACAATTATTAAAATTAAATGCACTAACGTTTAAACACCATAAGTTTCTGGTACGTCACGATGGTGACATGTATACCACCTAAATTTGTTTAAACGTTACTTCGGTCCTATTACTAAACAATAAGCCACGTTGGGGTGGTCTATATTATTTTTCATAGCTAAGTGTATACCATCATCAAATCTTAAATTACCCGAAACCTATGGAACTTGGTACGCCACGATGGGCGGCATGTATACCTTCCAATATTTCTTGAATAGAATACTTCAATTCAATATTCGTGTCTGGTTTGATTTCTAGGCAGTGGAGGAGTCACATCGGTCTCACTTAATACCCATAAGCCTTAGAAATCTCCCCAAATCAGAGATAAAGAAAATTCGTATTTATTCGTATTAATTTAAGAAGTTTGTTCTAGTAATATCTAAAACATTCTAGACACCATAAATTACATGCCATGATGGGTGACGTATACATAATTTATATTCGTCTTTATGTTAAATTACATACAAACAATGATGGAGACCATGGGATTTAATATCATATTAACTCCCTCTCCCACTTAGAATTTTCTTTGAGGATTTTAATCTAGATGCATCGCCCTATGTTATTTTTTCGAAGTCCACATGCATACTATCAGGGTCATAGCAACACAAAGAACACATAACATGGCAACATACTATCATGATTAAAGCATTAATGAAAAGCATTAATGGCAGCATGTCATTCTAGCATGCGAAAGGTTAGTATCATATGGCATAACAACAAAGACAAGAAACACATAATAACAATAATCAAGAATCATTATAAAACACATCCACTATTATGGCCCCGGAAAAATCAGCTTCGAATTCATCCTTCGACAGAATCCAGAAAACTTCGAGAGCCCGTTTGGAGGCCTAAACGGCCTCAGAATGCCTCGAAAAACTCCGAGACCAGCCTCGAAAAACTCCGAGACCAGCCTCGAAAACGCATCAACCGGGTTGTAGCTAGCTCCGTCTCGTTCTACCGTTTCCGAAAAGTGCTCGTTCGCCCAAATCGGACATCATATGCAAAAGTTACGGCCAAAACAGTGCAGCACCCCCGAAACCCTAATCGCAGCAGCGGAAGACCTCTGTTTCTTGCAGCCCCGTTGATCAAACAATTACATACAAATTGTACAGACGAACCATCCTATTCTATTACATCAGATCATAATCTAGAACAATTACAAATTGAATTACAAGATTAAACTATCACGATCAACCCTCGTGATTTACAACAACCACGATAAACCACGTGGAATCCAAACATAACAGAGTAATTAAAACACGGCCATAATAGTGGACAACGACCTGCATCACAGAATCACTATATACATGCATACATAATCATGACATGGACTACATATCATAAATCGCAGAACCGCAACCTGGCTCTGATACCATTGTAGGAACAATCGGACCTTGGCCCTGCGTTTTATGATATTAATTAAAGGTTCGAACAGAATATTAACCTTAATCGCTACGGCGCAAGCGATTCAAATCCACGTCTTCTACTGTATTCCTTGATTCTCCTTGGACGAAGTGTGGCCTTCGATCTCCCAAGGTGTGCCTCTCCTTAAAGCTCCGAAAACCCAAAACCCTAGCTGTCTCCTTGAGGAAAACGTCTGCCTCTCTCAAACTCTAGGATGAATTCGTTTTGGTGTGTTTTTCAGCTTTAGGAGAACGAGAATATATATAGGCAACAGTAGGGATCATGGACCATTAGGTCAGGCCTTCCAATGACATTCCGGGCCAAGCCCAATGTCATTAAATATTAATTCTATCCACTAAAGAATTAATATTTGCACTACCTTTCCTAATTCCGTAAATTAATTATTTAATTCGGGTCCCATTTTAATTGTTTATAAATTCCCCATGTTTAAGATATCGCATGTCCATTAATTAAATTAATTTCTGACAATTAATTTAATCAATATCTTTTATCCTTGATCATCCACTCAACCTTATAATTATGCAAGAACAAATCTGCCTGCAGGACTAAAGCATAATTATCTTTATGAGCTTTCAAGAGGACATCATCACCCGAATATATTTTTCGGACACGGTTTCCTTTTATAGTCAATATCCCACTCTGTATATAATGTCATTGCCTAATACATAAATTCGTAATTTAAAATAAATTACTTAATTTATGAGTCAAGGCATGCGCATTAAATACAAGTGTCAATCACTATATCCGGATTAAGAACTTAAGCATTAATAACATCATAGAATCTTAGTTCTTCATTGTCAGAATTAAACAAACAATTATTCTACTATTTTGATCTCGTTCAAATATACACAAAGTATATAAGTATTATTCAATAGTCAAGATAAACTATTTCCAAATAATACTTCAGCCGTTCCAGTGGTTTGTCTAACACCACCTCGACTGTGAACCTTTATTATATTATATAAGGAGTCTGACAATCTAATCTTCTGCTATCCCATTTGATACTAGATTGTCTACAATATATAATATACAGACAATGTGAAAACATGCATTGAAGATTCTCAAATAATTGTTATATACTTCAAACGAATATTTCAGTATAACCCTAACAACTATTGGGGTCGTTAATCTGCCAGGTGGTAGTGGACTGGTCTAAGGTGCACCAAGAGGTGGCAGATGATGCTTGGCTGCAGAAAATCAAATCTGACATTAAGCAAGACATCAAGGCACATAAGGAGTATACGGTGATTGATGATACACTTTTGTTCAAGGGAAGATATGTTTTGGCCAAGAAATCAGAGTTTATTGGTGAATTGTTGCGAGAATACCATGACTTTATGACAGGAGGTCATGCTGGGGAATTGAAGACGTATCTTTGGTTGGCAGGAGACTGGTTTTGGGAAGGTATGAGAAAGGATGTTGGGCTGTATGTGCAACAGTGCAAAATTTGTCAACAACAGAAAGCTTCGCAACAGTCGCCAGCTGGGTTACTACAACCACTGCCATTGCCAGATTTAGTTTTGGAAGAAGTGTCACTTGATTTCATTGATGCCCTACCGATGTCGAAAGGCTTCAATTCCTTCCTTGTAGTAGTGGATCGTCTGTCAAAATACGGTCACTTCATTGGCTTACGCCACCCCTACAGTGCTGTGACTGTGGCAGGGGTGTTTGTTCAGGACATCGTTCGTCTACACGGATTTCCCACAGCTATAGTATCCGATCGCGACCGCATATTTCTGAGTAATCTCTGGTCTGAGTTGTTTCGGTTGCAGGGTACAGTTCTCAAGAAGAGCACAGCTTACCATCTGTAGACGGATGGGCAAATTGAGAATGTGAACAAAGGCCTAGAAACTTACCTCCGGTGTTTTATACAGGGAAAGCCCAAAACATGGGCTGAATGGTTGCCATGGGCGGAGTACTCCTATAATATAACAACTTATCTGTCTACCAAATTCAGCCCTTTCCAGGTGGTATATGGTAGATAACCACCTTCTATATAGCGACTGGGTTGAGGTCAGTCCCCTGTGGACTCGATTGAGGAGATGCTGCAAGTCAGAGACGCAGTTTTGGATGAACTGAAGGTAAATTTGCTACGGGCTCAGCATCGTATGAAGGTGACAGCTGACAGTAAACGCAGGGAACTGGTTTTTGAAGTGGGCAATTTGGTTTTTCTTAAGCTCCAATTATATCGTCAGAGCTCCTTGTCTCGACGTCCGTGTGAGAAGTTGTCATCTCGTTTCAATGGACCTTTCCGTGTGGTGCAGCGCATAGGGGAGGTCGCATACAAGTTGGAACTACCAGGGGGTTGTAAAATTCATCCCGTGTTCCATGTGTCGCAGCTGAAGAAACTTGTTGGACAAGAACAGGTGAGAGCAACCATCCCTGAACAGCTGACAGCAGAATTGGAGTTATGTGTGCAGCCAGAGCAACTGTTGGCTGTCAGGAATGCTGCGGATCAGCAGTTAGAGACCTTGATCAAGTGGATAGGGCTCCCAGCTTTTGATGCTACTTGGGAAAATGCAGCCTTGCTCAACCAACATTTTCCAGCTTTCAACCTTGAGGACAAGGTTCAGGTTTTGCAGGGGAGTATTGTAACAGACCAGGCCCAACCCAATAAGCTAAAAGTCTTTAACAGGAGAAGGCTCAAGGGCAAAAGAGGGAAATCACAAGGGGAGGCTGAGGAGGAGTAAAAGGGGGTTAGGGTTGAAAGATGCGGCTATGCAGAAAATTACTCTAGTCTTATTATTAGTTAAGGAGATCCTGGCTTCTCGAATTGTCCAGTTTATCAGTATTATTTCCTTTTGTTTGTGAGCAGACCTTATTCCTATTATATACTTAAGAGCTCCTCTCAGTTGTCTTTTGAAGTTAATTGATGTATAAGTTGAAATAGCCATCTAAAACCATCACAGCTTACCTGGCCGATTAAGGTTTGGTGTCTAAGCGCGGAGATTGGCCTCTTGGCAATGCCTGCTCCAAACTGGCCAAACCGGTCCGAATAATTTTGGATTTATCGAATTTTTGGTTGTCCTTACGGTTAGGAGCAAGGTCTAGTCGTTTTATTAGGCAACCATAGAACTAGGTTTTTCTTTCGCTTTTACACCCTTTCTGTTGTTTGTTTTATGTTTTCGCACTTACTTGCTACGTGTTTACTATCTAGTTTATGCGAACTACTTGGGTTAGGAACGAATCATTTAGATTAGTAAGACCTATAATTGAGATTTCATCCTCTACGGACTCCGAACCCATAGAAGCTAGTGAACCGATAGTAAACATGGCGTTGTCTCTTAAAGACCTTTGTTACCCATCCCGTTCCGCTCAACCTTCGTGCATCACCCTTCCTCCCGTTAATGGGAATAATTTCAAGATTAAGGCACATCACATTAGTATGTTGCCTAAGTTTTTAGGGAGTGAAGGTGAGGATTCCTATCTTTTTATTCAAGAATTTGAGGAGGTTTGTGGTTTACAAGAACTCCAACAATTGAGCAAAGACTCCATTCGGCTTAGACTAATCAACTTCGCTTTAAAAGAAAACGCTAAAAAATGGTTGTATAGTCTACCCGTCAATTCTATTTCCACTTGGGAGGGATTTGTGGTAATGTTTCTTAAAAAGTATTTTCCAAACCATAAGACTACTCGAATTACAAATGATATAAACCAATTCCGTCAAAGAGAAAATGAGTCTTTTTGGAAATTCTTTGATCGTTTCAAAAATCTTTTATCACAATGCCCCCACTCTGGAATAGAAAAATGGAGTCTTTGTAAGATTGTGTACGAGGCCTTAGATAGTCAAACAACCGCTTTGTTAGAGTCTATGTGCCAAGGCAAATTCATGGAGAAAGATGAGGACCAAGGGTAGGAATTTTTCGAGGACTTAGCCAAAAAGACAATGTTGTGGGAGTCAACTAGGGAACCCAAAAAGTCAATTGAGTCGTCTAGCTCTAGGGGTTTGCACTCGATAGGAAATAGTGTGGCAACTGATTAGCTACCCTAACTAGGAGACTCGAAGCCTTAGAAACTAGTAAAACTCCTCCACAAATGTCCATGTCCCCTAATTACCATTTTCAAAATCCCTCAACTCAACCCTTGCACGAGTCTGAGCCAGTAAATGCTATGTTCCAAAATCCTAGGAATGACGTATTTGCACCAACTTACAATCCCGGGTGGAAGAATCCCTCGAATTTCTCGTGGAACCAAGGTCAAAACTTTCAACCTCCACAACCTAATTTCCAAAGGCCCAATCCCAACTCTTTTCCAAATTATCAAAACCCGAGTCAAGCTCCGCAAAATCCTCCCGGTTTTAATGATTCGGATAAGAGACTCAATTCCCTAGAAAAGAGCATAGAGGCCTTATTGAAATCGCAAACTAATTTGACTCAATCCCAGCAAACTTTCATGCAAACTTTAACCTAAAGATAGGCACCTTTTGCATTCTATTGTGCAAGCCGTCTCTAAGTTAAAGTCCCAATTGAGTCAATTAGCTAGCACGTTGTGTGAGCGCGAGAAAAACAAATTCTCAAGTCAACCCGAGGTCAATCCTATGTTTCCTCTCAATCAAAGACCTCCCGAGAATGTCAATGCGATTATGTCTCTAAGGTCGGGAAATCAAGTGGATAACAAAGTAGGTGATCACGTGAATGAAAATGCGGAGTCGATTCCTAAATAAAATCCTTCTTTGTCTAGCACTAATCATGATAAGCCCGAATGTTCTAGAATCCGTGAGTCAATGAATAAACCTAATCCTGGGCTCATTTCTCAAATGCCCAATGAAGAAGTTTTGCAAGGCAAGGGTTCCTTACCCACAAAGGCTCATTCGCCCTAAACAATCGGCCCAATTGGAACAAATCCTATAAGTTTTCAAACAAGTCAAAATAAACATTCCTCTTTTAGATGTCATTCAACAAGTTCCTTCTTATGCCAAGTGTCTAAAATATTTGTGTACCCATAAGAAAACCACTCATGTTCCAAAGAAAGCCTTTTTGACCTCACAAGTTAGCTCGATTCTCTCGAATCAAATTCCCGTGAAATATAAGGACCCCGGTTGTCCTACAATTTCTTGTGTCATAGGCAATACTTTCATAGATAAGGCCTTACTTGATTTAGGAGCGAGTGTGAATCTTCTTCGTTTCTCGGTCTACCAAGCCCTAGGTTTAGGGGATCTCAAGACCACCAATATGACCATTCAAATTGCCGATCGTTCTATTAAATTCCAAAGGGAATTATTGAGGATGTGTTGATAAAAATCGATGATTTTATCTTTCCCGTTGACTTTGTTGTTCTCGAGACTCAACCCGTCTCGAATCCTAAGAACCAAATTCCCATCATTTTAGGACGGCCTTTTCTTGCTACATCCAATGCCTTAATTAATTGCAGGAATGGTTCAATGAAGCTCACTTTTGGAAACATGACCATTGACTTAAACGTTTTCAATGTAGGAAAAGAACCCAACGAGCTTTATGAACAACCGATAGGGGTTAATGTGGTCAACAAATATGTCACATGGTCTAGTTTTGAGGATAGTGAGATTGAGTCTCTTCTCGATAAGGATTTTAAAGTCAACCACGAGCATAATAGTGAATATCATGAGTCTTTGAAAGATTTGACCTCGGAGGAGTTGTTAGGAGAATTGAACGACATTTGTTCAAAATGGGAGACTCCACCCGAGATTGTTCGTGTTGACCCTAGGCCCGATTTAGAGAGTCATGTAGGTAAACCACCTATGTTTGACTCGTTGTTCCATCATTCGCATAGTGCCTTAGGAAAAGATGACATTGTTTCTTACATCATTCCTAGTGATTTATCCCATGACCAAAATTTCATAGTCTCTAATTTGCTTGATAATGAAGAAGCATTAAGTTGGTTTATGGAGAACATTAGTGATACTTGTCCTATAGGGATAAACGATGGTGACGTGCTAAAGAAAGTTTGTGTGGCTAAAAATTTTCGCAAACATTTTGACTATTTCTCGAAGCTTCTTCCCATCTTTCCTTCCGGAATTGGCTGACTTGTTTCCTTCTTAGAACCTTCCCTCATGAAGTTCAGGTATGGGGAAGGAAATGTGTGAGTGTGTGGGTCGTTTAAGTGTTTCTTCGGTTAATAAAAATTCCCTTCATATCCATTTCAGGTATTTTTCTCTTTACTCTCTTATTTCAATTCTCTCTTTTGCATACATTGAGGACAATGCATGATTTAGGTATGGGGAGGGCTTTAGTGTAATTCTTAAAACAATGAAAACCCTAAAAAATGAAAAATTAGAAAAATCCAAAAATAGAGATGGTTTAGCTAAGTTGTCTTTGCCTCACTTGAAATTTAGGAGTAGTTGGTGTTTAGCATGTTTTCAAAAGTATATATATATAGTCTCTTTTAGATAATTTGAACGTAGTTGAGTAGGGTTGTCTTTTTGAAACTTGTATCGACCGATTTGTACTCATAATTCCAAGATGGCACACACATTTGCACAAGACCTTTGATGGAGAGATTGTCTAGTGATATTATTCGATAACTGAGACAGAACCCACATGTTGAAACAATGTCGAATCGAACCTTTACGAATAAAAAATAGCAAAAAAAGAAGGAAAAAAAAAGAAAAAAAAAGAATAAACTACTTTAATACCCATTGTTCTTTATAGATAAAATCTTTAGATAAATGGGCAAAAATAGATTGACTAGTCGCGTTTTGTGGCCTTTGTTACTCGAGCAATTAAGTCCGTAAGGGGATTTTAAAACCTAGTGCCCTAAGACCGTTTGGTTTGGGAGTCACTGACCAAAAGCTCGCTACATGGGTAATATTGTTTGCCTAAGAAAACGGAAAAAATAAAGTCAATGCAGAAAAAAAAAGAGTTTGTGAAGTTTGGCTAGATATTTGTTTCAATAGAGACTGGGTCAGTTCAAAATTGGTTGAAAAAAAAGAAAATGTTCTTAGACGATTAGGATCCATCAATGGCCTTAAATTAATTCCAACCTTGGAGTTCTAGTAAATTTTTGTGTCGATTCAAGTAGATTAGAGGCAATTGTTTCTTGATAAGTAGTAAAAGAGTCTTTAAGTCGTATTTTCCTTAAAAACGCTTTTTGTTAATACCGGCGAAACTAGTTTAGAGTCGAGTTGGACACTTGCTAGAATGTCTCATAGATTTATGGGTATATTTTCTGTAAACCCTTAGGAGACAAAACTCCTCTTGTAGAGACCGTCTACGAGTTTAACGGGTTGGTGAACCTAAATCACCCGTCACGCCTACGAAAAGGAGCCTAGGACTTGCATTTAGTTTTCATAGTATATTTTCTTTTAATTTCTTTTGATTTTTACTCGAGGACGAGCAAAAGATAGGTATGGGGACGTTTGATAGGTACATTAATTTGCACATTTTAACCACCTATTTATTGCTTGTTTTCGTATTTTTATTAGTTAATTGTTTTGTTTTCAGGAATTTTTAGAGAAATAGAAAATTCAAGAGAAAAAGGAACAAAAAGGTGCAAGAAAGGAAAAAGAGGAAGAAAAAGAAAAGAAAAAGAAGGAGAAGAAAGAAGGAAAATAAAATCAAGACACGAAGACCCTTCTACCCCTAAAACCTTAATCTAGGCGTATATAAACATCCTTTTCTCTCATTAGCCACCAACTTAGTCTAACGTAATTTACCCTAGTTTTTACCTAGTTGTTAGTAACCTTCTTTATCATCTTCCACATCTAGAATAGCTTTCTTTTTCAAATTGTAATCTCTCAAATATTGTAAACACTTTCTTGTTTAATATAATTTCAAGTTTAGTTTCTTCATCTCCTACATCTTTACCTTGTTGAAATTTATGGCTATGATCTATTTTCTTTCCAACAAGTGGATAAAGTGGCATGTATGCCAACCACTTGTGGGTTTAAAGAGCCTTTATTTTATGTTTTAGTTTACATTTTGGTATTTAGATGAAGCCCCTTTTAAATCTCAATTTTATTAGTGGGTTTAATGCATTAGTTGATTTGATTTTGATTTTGGTTGGTAGTTTGATGGGGTTTTGTTAGAAACATGGTAGATAAGTTAGTTTTGAAGTTTTGTTTGATTTGGAGTTAGGTTGGGTTGATTGGTGTTGTTCTTGGTTTTGGTTTTGGTATTTTTAGGGTCTTTTTAGTGTAAATTTTAGTTTATGATTTTGAATTGAGGTTAGTGGGTTTATGTTGGAAATATTATGTTTAGGCTAGATTTGAAATTTGGTGTAGTTTGGAGTTTATTTGGTTTGATTTGAGTCTTATTTTGGTCAAAAATGGGTAGTTTAGGAGCTCTTTAGTGTAGAATTTGTTGTTGAATTTGGTTTAGAGGTTAGTGGGGTTTGATTACATAAATTTGGAATCGCTAGATTTTCCGGTAAAATCAATTTTCCGGTGAGATTTAGGCTATTCCAGGCCCCTCCATCGATTCCGATGAGCTACACCACGGCATGACTCTGTTTTATGTTACGCGTATCTAACTCTGTTTCGTTTTATTTACACAGCACGCGTCAATTTTCATATACAGTTCATGTAACCAATCTGTGTAGCCGCTGCTTATATTTATTTATTTTATTTTTTTTAGTTTTTCTTCATTTTCCATCACACGTGTCTTAATATGTTTAACATGCTGATCAATATATAAAACGTCTCAGTATTAGTTCACTGTCCACCTTATTTCGCTGCATTATCATTTTATTTTTCTTATGTTAATTTTATTTTATTTGTTTCCGACTGTCATTGCTTTACTTTGTTTTTTTATTCTCGTTAATGCATTTTGGTTAGTTATTTATTTAGATTATTAAAGTAGTTTTGGTTTTTTAATTAGTTTTATAAAACAAATCAACCAAAATTAATTTGTCTAATTCGCCTAAATTAGAAATTAAAGAATTTGCGAAAATAAATTTAGTCCTTGTGGATCGAATCTTATATTACTAAAACGGGATCGTGCGCTTCCCGATTAATTTCGAAATCTTATTTTGAGCACATCAACGAGGATCATGCATGTATCTACTCACAACTCCCACTGCATATGCTATATCTGGCCTTGTGTGTAAGAGGTAGATGAGCCGTCCAACTAATCTTTGGTACTAAAATCTATCGACAATGTCACCAACATCTCCACACAGCTTATGATTTGCTTCTATTGGAGAATCTGCAGGCCTACATCCCAACATACCTGTTTCATTTAAAAGGTCAAGTGTATACTTCTGCTGTGAAAGGAAGATACCACCTGGACTTCTAGAAACTTCAATGCCAAGAAAATATCGTAATTATCCCAAGGCTTTCATCTCGAATTCAGAAGCAAGTCTTTGTTTAACATCTGCAATCTCACATGTGTTGTTGCCAGTTATCACAATATCATCAACATCAACAATCAACACAGTTATCTTTTCACCTTTTCTTTTCACAAACATTGTGCTATCCGAATTGCTTTGCTTGTAGCCAAATTCAACTATTGCCCTTTGAAATTTGCCAAACCAAACTCTTGGAGACTGTTTCAATCCATAAATAGTCTTTTTTAACTTGCATACTTTCCCAATGGTTGCTGATGTAAAAAATCCCGGTGGAATGTCCATGTAGACCTCTTCTTTTAGGTCTCCATGTAAGAATGCATTTTTAACATCCAACTGTTGAAGTTCCCATCCAAGGTTTGCTTCACATGAAATTAAAACTTTAATGGAAGCCATCTTTGCTACTGGAGCAAAAGTTTCCTGATAATCAATCCCGTAATATTGAGTATACCCTTTTGCCACAAGTCTTGCTTTGTACCTATCAATCATCCCATTTGGTTTTTGTTTCACAGTGAACACCCATCTGCATCCTACTACTTTCCTTCCTGCGGGAAGATGAGTTAGCTCCCAAGTACCATTATGTTTCAATGCATTCATCTCTTCCATCATGGCATCTTTCCACTTAGGATCACATAAAGCATCCTGCCAAGTACGTGGAATGAAAACACTAGACAAGGATGCACAAAGGCAACTGAAGAATGAGATAAAGCATTATAGGAAACAAAGTTCGAGATAGGATGGTTAGTACAAGAGCGTATACCTTTTCTAATAGCAATCGGAAGATTAAAAGTGGGATCAAGAGTATTACCGTTATCAGGCTCAATTACAGGAGCCGTAGGATCTGCTTCGAGGTAAGAAGTCTCAGGGAGTGGTAAACTGGTGATATCATCTGATTCAGTAGTGAAATATGGATGGAATGTGTTGGGGTTTGTAATTGGACTAGTGTTTGGGTCAGCGCAATTTGGAATAGCCATATTGGTGAATGGAAGTGACTCCTCTATCACTTCACTATCAAGACTATGTCGATTAATCTCCACCTGAAGTAAAGAGGTGGAGCCGGGAGAGAAATAAGATATAGACTCTATAAAAGTAACATCATGACTGACAAAAGTGCGACGTGAGGGAGGATGATAACACTTATATCCCTTTTGAGTTGGTGAATAACCAATAAAGACACAACGAAGAGCACGAGAATCGAGTTTATCCCGAAAGGGACAATGATTAGGAACAAAACATACACTCCCAAATAACCGAAGAGGTAATGGATGAGTGGAAGGTGCAGGAACAAAGGACAATGGTGTTTTGAATTGTAGAACACTTGAAGGAACACGGTTGATCAAATATGCAGCAGTCATAACTGCCTCCCCCCAAAGATATTTGGGAACATGCATGGTTAACATAAGAGACCGTGCGACTTGTTGTAAGTGACCAATTTTTCTTTCGGCAACACCATTTTGTTGAGAGGTTTTGACACACGTAGTTTGATGAATGATACCATATGTGTCCAAATAAGATGTAAATGATCTGTGATACTCACTACCATTATCACTCCGAAGAATTTTAACAAAGGCATTAAATTGTGTATGGATCATGTGGTGGAAAGATTTAAAACACTCGATCTATACTTCACTTTTGTGTTTGAGAAGATATACCCAAGTAAGTCGAGAATGACAATCAACCATCTATACCCATCATGTGTAGGATGTCTAAATGGACCCCAAACATCGGTATGAATAGTTGAAAAAAGAGTAAAGCTCCTTTTATTTTTAGATGGATAAGATGACCTTTTATGTTTGGCTAGTTCACATGGTTCACAAAGAAATTCTTCTTTCTTACATTTACTTGATAATTTAGGAAAAAGATATGCCAAAACACCAAAAGATGGATGACCTAATCGTCTATGCCATTGATACAAAGATTCTAGAACAGGATTAGATTTAGATGACACCTGATAACTCTTTAAAGGAGAGATAGAGTTGCTTTCCATAACATAAAGTCCATCTACCAATTTACCACTGCCAAGGACTTTGCCTACGTCAGATCCTGAAATACACAGTAAGAAGGAAAAAAGGTTATTGAGCAATTAAGATTTTCAATAATACGGGGAACATATAATAAATTGGCTGATAATGAAGGAACATGTAAAACATTGGATAACGGTAAGGATGGAAGACAAAGAAATGTGCCCTGTCCGTAAACAGGTACAATATCCCCATTGGCAACCCGAATTTTGCCAGTTTCGTCATGATATGATTCTAAGAAACTGGAATTCCTCGTCATATGTGTAGAAGATCCAGAATCAATAATCCATGATGTAGGAAATTTATCAGAGATAAAATGACAAGAGATACCTACATGAGCAAAATTGGCTGTGGGTATGGCTGCAATAGTGTTCAGTTGCGACAATAGTTGACGAAAAGTGTCGAGTTCAGAAGCAGTTATTGTCTCTCTTGAAGTAGAGGACTCATTTTCTAAGACTGCATGATGAGCATTGAAAGGAATGCCCCTTCCAGTGCCTCTGCTCGTACTTCTGCATGATGAGCCACCTCGGTAGCCACCTCGACTGCGTCCTCCTCGTCCTCTGACTTTCAGGTGAGGATGCAACATAAAGCAATTCTCACGAGTGTGGTATAACTTGTTGCGATAATCACACTGAGGAATCGGTCTTTCACCAACAAGAGCTATTGGATTTTTTTCAGCTTTTTCTGACTCAAGCTGTTGAGCATCTGCGGTTAAGAGCGCAGATCGATCAGAAGGAGCTGTTTGGGCCATGCTCTGTTTTCTACTTTCTTCTAACTGAACACGACCATATGCATCCTCCACGGTTGGAAAGGGAACTTGTCCAATAAGTTGATTCTTAATTGAATCGTACTCGTCGGACAGTCCATCAAGAAATTTCATCACTCGTTCTTCGGTCATCATTTTTTGATATTTCTCTTGATCTTCAGCATGTTTACACTAAAATATAGTGTAATGACTCAATTCACTCCACAATGATGTAAGCTCTGAATAATACTGAGCTAGTGTTTGATCTCCTCGAATCAATGCCCATATCTTCCGCTTTACCTCGAACCACTTGGCCACATTTCCAGAGAACGAATAAGTTCGGATGAGAGAATTCCACACGTCCTTAGCAGTATCAATAAAGATATAACTTTTGCAAATATGCACTTCCATGGAGTTAAATAACCATGAACAAACCATGGCATTTTCAGATTCCCAATCATCAAAATTGGAATCACTTTCCGAAGGTTGTTTGGACTTCCCATTGATATATTTCATCAATTTATAAGATTTTAATGCCATAGTACAAGCCTTTGACCATTCAAGAAAATTTTTCCCTTCAAATTTTGGGCTCACATTACAGTAGTGCTATCACTTGTGACAGAACTATCTCAACACCAGCCATTTTGAAATATAATAAATTTGATCAAGATCAAGTCTTAACTTGAAAAGTATAGGCATGACTGCCTTTATATGTGTACACACGAGGCTGGGATGTGTAAGTATGATATAGAGTGTCTCTTACGAGAGCTTTCAAAAGAAACTAGCTGCCGGTAGTAAATATCACAGGAGTATAATCAGATAATAAAGAAGGTTTGAGATTCTGAAATCAGTACCAAGAATGAAGCCGGAAGAAGAAAGCAGCAGAATAAAGAGCCCCTTCAGAACCTCCACCGAAAAACTGGCCACAAAGTGAGAGCCTGTAGTTTTGTTTCGGTAAGTTTGGTTCTCTAATTTTGATAAGAGATCGTATGAGCTCTTGATTCTCCTAGAAGAATACAAGCTTTAAAAAGGTAAATAATGTTCAAATTAATAGGCTGTGAATCTCTAGGCAGAGTATTGCATCTGGGTTTAAAGAGAGCTTTGTTCTTCTTGAAGAAATTAAGCTTCTGGAAAGAAATTAATGTCCAGAATGGACCTGCTCTGATACCATCTTAGAGTTTATATAGCAGCTAGGTATACATATATGAGAGGCAAGAAAGAACAGGGGAGAAAAGAGTAATGTAATGTAGTGTATTTACTTATTGATATCTATTTCAGGAAGAGGAAGCAGCCTCTTTATATAGAATATACAAGAGTAGACCCCAAGTAATCTACAGTAACATTTCAGTGTATAAGCTAGTTGGCATCATGATGCTTACATCATGTTGCTTTCATCATCTTTTAACAAATTCTATTCTGGATTCCGTAATATTTCATTTTAATTTTTTGGATGTTAGATTTCATATATTATGTTTAATTGGTCTTTAGTTATGAAATTATAATCTTAACAAATTATTTTTTATGAAAAATAAAGTTTTATGATAGTGTTCTTTGTTGTTCTTTTTTCAAAGTGGTGCAACCCATATATATATATATATATAGGCCAACATTCCAAGGAGGTACTTCTTATATGGAGTTACATAGTACACCATTGTAAATCATCAATTTTATTATAAATCTGTTATAGAATACGTATAAAATGTGATTCTAATATAGAATACTATAAAATATATCTATTCTAAGTAACATAACACTTAAAATTTGAAGAAAAAAGTTTTTTTTCCCAACTAATTCTATAATAGAATAATTTTGGATGATTATTATTTTGTTATAAAATCATGTTGAGATATTGCATAGTTTTAAATGATTTTTGGAATAAAAAATTGTTTAACTTCGTTTTCGATTTAATAATCGTAATTTGTAATTATATTTCATAAAATATATAATATACATATATATGTTACGTAGATATTTATAAGGGTGTCCTACGTTACTATATATAAGAGGGTATTCTATGGAGTGCTACCATATATATTATATATGTGTGTGTGTGTAGAAGAAAGTTCTATGGAGAGTATATTGTTTGGAGGCTTTAGAGAGTTAATCACAACCATCCATTTTTTACACATCCAAGGGCTGCAGATATTTGTCTATCTGCAGCCCTTGGATGGGTAAGAAATGGATAGCTGAAATTAAGTCTCTAAAGCCTCCACAAAAATCAGTCTCCATAGAACTTTTCTATATATATATATATATATCTGTGTGTGTGTGTACAGAGACGGTGATTAACCTGTGCAGTCAGCCCAACTGCACAGGGCCCAAAATCTTCAGGGCCCCCCAATTAGTCCAGGCCTGGTTATATATATTAGACAAAATAAAAATTAGTTTTGGAGAAAACAAAAGCCACTCATAAAAATAGATACGCACAATAGTACTTTGACTAAAAAGGTTCAAAAATTATATAACAAAATTATTTATGTAGTGTATATATTGTATTTTCAATAAAAGGGACAAAAATTTAAGTTTAGCACAGGGCTTCTTCTTTGATTGAGATGGGCCTGTGTATATATATAAAGGTAATATGCATCATCATGATGAATAAATCATATATAGGAAGACTTGAATTAAAAAAAGGATCCTAAAATTTTATTAAATTATGACTACTTACAAGTTACAAATGTAATAGGTTAAAAATATGATCAGTATATGACTTGGCTTAAATAAATCCTCTGTGGCATGTAAAGTCAGCTGAAGCGGCATTTTGGTCACTCAACTAACTACCAATTTGCAATCGGGTCATCAAACTCAAAAAACTTTCATTCAGGTCACTGATCATAATATCCGTTAAAAATTGGGGAAAAAAAAAATTTGAACGCTATCATGCAGCACTTTTTTTTTCTCTCTTAAGAATTTCGAAACCTAAGATATATAAAATGATAATAGATAAACAAAGATTAAGTTGTTGTGGGTGAAACAAAAATTATGTGTATGAAGTTTTTCCAAAGTGACCTTAAGATATATAACACAATAATAGATAAACAAACATTAAGTTTTTGTGGGTGAAACTATTGATTTTATGTGTGTTGTAACGCCTGTAATATTTGACTTATATATATATTACAAAATTCCGTTTTGGTTATATATAAATTTTCGTGTCTTAATTGCTAAATTATGTGAAATCGATTTACTTTTTGTTATGTGACATCCGATTATAGTTTTTTTTTTTTGACAAACAAGGGACATCCGATTATAGTTAGAATGTACTTATTTGGTTTTTGGCGAATAAATTTCGCTACGCGATTAAATGATATTACTAGTTGCGACGGTTTTGACTTAATTATAATAAATGTGATCGTTGTCGCTACCCGTTTAATAATAATAGAGATCTAAATGAATTAGTGATATTTGATTAATTGCGAGTAGCCGATAGATTTTAACTTGTAAAATAACGATTGGATATATATATTTCTCTCGTGATTTTACGTGTATTATATTCATGCTATTATATTATTGTGTGATGTGAATATTATAGCTCTACTTGTAAGTAATTCTTTTTAAATTCATTCTTTGTCCAAAATTTTTGAAAACTATTTTATTAAACTTCTAAAATCCCATATTATTTATGATATTAATTTCATGATTTATGGATTAGTACTTTATTTATTAAAACTCTTTCTTTTTAATCAAAACTTTTAATATTTACCAAATTACTAGAGTGTCCTCACATGCGTTTTTGGCTAGTACTATGACCAAGGGTAAGACCGTACAATCACTATACTTGACCACCCAATTACCTACAAGCCCTTACATGCATTTTTCCATTAACACTTGCTAGAGGGTAGTCTTGTAATCTCTCAAATCCACTCATACCTTTTGGTCAAGTCAAGCTACTAAAAAACAAACTACTCCTCTCATTTCCCCACACTCACACTCACCAAAACCCTCTCCACTCTCCTCTCTTCTCTCCCTCATCTCTCTCGGCCGAATCTCTCTCTTCCTCTCCCCACCATTTTCTTTCATTTCTTCATTTTTTCAAGCTTTGTCAAGTCAAGTCTTTCAAATTCAATCTTGTATCTTACATACTAAGGTTAGTTGTCGCTTGCATGTTGCTATGGAGCCGAAATGGAGCCTTAGTTCTTATGAGCTTAGGGTCTCCATTTTGGGGGTTCCTAAAGATGAGCTTGAGATGTTCTTGGTGAGGTTTATGCCTCTATTTGACCAAGACATACTCTTGTTTCATCACATTCGGCCATGACCTCTAAGGGAGCCGAATGGAATGGATTTTTGGTGATTGATACTTGAGATGAAATGATGTTATGCTTATGGTTTCAAGAAGATTTGATCCCTTACAATGTGTGTTATAAAGTTTTAAAGCTTGCATGTTATGATTTGTACAAGAAGTATGAGAATATAGCGACTATATGCCATGACTTTCGAATGAATGCCATATGTGATAATTTGGAGATTTTAACTTGATTTTTGATCAATGCATGCCATGTTTCTTGTGAGAAATTGTTAGTTTATAACATGCATGATAGTATATAGTGATAATCAGTAGCTATTATGTGAATACCATGATGGTACATTCGGAAATTTGCTCAAGAATGCCATATAAAAATCTGCTCTGTTTTTGCTCCATATATGCCTCGGTTTTGTACTTATAAGTGGCCTATTTTGTGGTATCTTGCTTTGTGAAGATATTCAGTAGGTATATGTATAATTTAGATTAGGATTTGTGGCTTGGTTGATTGGTTTATGGTGTTTTGGAGGGAGTTAAGGTGGAAGGAGACACACACACACTATGGCAGATTTTTGCAATATAGAAAACTAGGGAATTGGATGTGGCATTCTTAGGCCCTCATAGGCCTGAGTCTCCTGGAGTTGGGACTTGGTATTTACAAGTCTCCAGTAGCCTTAGAAGTCATAAAAACATTGATTTAGATAGATGCACACACACATTTCAGGGTACACCCCATAACAGGGCAGCTTGTAGTCATTTGCATTTCTGAATGGTTACAACCATGTCAATGGTGAGGCCTTCATGAAGACTTGCTTTATATAAGTTTAATGAAGTCTTAGGAAGCATAACAAGGCATTAGAATGGTTCATTGAGTTTGTTAAGTAGGTTGCAAGTTTGTTAAAACAGGGCAGTGCACTTAGCTAGATAGGTTGTTCAGTGCCAACTTGGCATGGTGGCCTAGAGAGGCCTGACCAAGGCCTTAGTGTCAAACCAATTGCAAAACTTATATTTAGGTCTTAGGTATCCATAGGAGTCAAAATTTTACTAAGGCACAAGGTGAAAACATTTGTTTTTTCCAAGGCCCTCCAAGAGGTGCCAAACTGCATGCATTACTTTTTAAAGGTCCTTACATGTAAGGACTTTGAGTCACACCACTTCATAAAGTTAGTTTAGGATCATATCAACCTGTAGAAATTAATTTGGAGTGAATGCCTTAAGTAGAGATACCTCATTTCCACTAAAACACACAAGTGTCACACATAGAGTCACATTTTAGAACCAACTTAGAATGCATTGTATTTGAGTATGTCATCAGTAAGGCCTTGACCTAATATTGAGTTCATGAGTTAGTTTTAGGTCATATAAGATAGTTCAAGTCAGTTTAGGTCAATGCACTTAGTATAGATGCATCATTTTTGCCAAGGCACACAAGCGTTTCCAAGGAAAAATTACTAGTAAGCCAATTAGGATGCACTTCAATTGTGAGCCTTGTGAGGTGAGGCACGAGTGTGCCTTACTCTTATTTGGTTAAGTTTAAGTCATTAGAGTGTAATTATGAAGTGTTGGTCTTAGACCTTATGTGTTACTTGATTAATTGCTTAAGTGACTTAGGTATAACTAGAGATTATTAAGTGATAATAGTTAAGTAATAAAATGCCATGCCTTACTTGTTATGTGCATTACTTGATGAATATGTTACTTGTTATTAATTAAGCCTAAGTGTATATATTTATATATGTATATATTTATTTATATATATTTATATATTTATACACGAAAGGGTCGTTAGCATTGTGGTGACGAGGATACTATTAATTATAGGTGCAAGTAGGAGGCCAGGCAAGGAACCCCTAGAAGCATCCATAAAAGATTTCAGTAAGCTTAGTCTAGGAAAGTGAAACTTTCCTTTATACTTGCTTGATAATTGTATACCCTGTGAATGCATTGTTACTGCTCATTTAGAACTGAATCACCTTATCATCACCTTATGATCAAAACTTTGGAATTCAATAATACCCTTAATACTTGGATTGACCTTCTCACACATCACCTTACACCCACATGAATATACTCCAATAGTCCCTTGTTACATAGTGAGAACTTGATACCCCACATTAAACTGAATTATCTCTTTTGGAACCCTGATCTTAATAACATTCCTTTTTTTAGAAAGATCACTTATACTTTGAAAACACCCTTTCTTAATGACTTGTCTTTGATCAAGACCCCTTTTGGAATTTAATTGAATGACCCTTAAAAGGAATTGGATAATATTTTTACTTAAGACTAAGGCGCCAGTCAATTAATTGTAGCATCAGAAGCGGGGAGCCTGATGTCTGTTTATGGCCAATGTGTGCCAAGGATCCTCCCTGGTTGAATCACTTTATGTGGTTCGGAGCTTGGTGTGGGCTGATCACCCCTCAATGCTCTTAGCGCTGTGTGTTTCCAATTCTAATAAATTGCTATCTCACATTGTACCCCTACCTGTGAATACACCTTGTGATATCCATTGTCGCTATTACACTTGTTTTTACAGCATATTGTGAATTTTTATATACTGCTTTCACTTGCTGAGCTTTTTGCTCATATATTGTATTGTTTATGATAACCCTTCAGTGAAACCCGAGAATGGCACGATTCAAGCAGACCGCCCGTAAGACCACCTCAGGATCGGGCATTGCCTACCGCCGTATGATGGAGCAGGTTGGGAACTCATAGTTCCCTAATCTTATCTTTTGAAACTTTTTGGATTCTAAAACTAGTAGTAATGACTTAGACTTAAATTGGGTTTGTAATATTTTAGACGTTGTTCATACTTATTCCTGGTGATTCCGGGATTGTGGATTTAGACTTGTAGTTTAATATTTATAATTCTGTAGCTTAATTATTTATTGTGTAATGCATGTTTTAGTCGGTTATAATTCTGGGTTCGTCACATGTGTGTATTTGTTTCATTTGTTAATAAGTTTCGAAATTCTTTTTTTTTCAATTTTTAACGGATATTATGGTCAGTGACCTAAATGAAAGTTTTTTGAGTTTGATGACCTGATTGCAAATGTGCAGTCAGTTGAGTTACCAAAATGCTACTTCAGCTGACTCTACATGCCACGGTGAATTTATTAAAGCCAAGTCACGGCGCTTAGTCATCTTTCCGTAAAATTTTTAACGGAGTTTAACGGCCTGTGACCTAAATGAAAATTTTTAAGAGTATAATGATTAGACTGAAAGCTTTTTGAGTTGGATGACCCAATTGCAAGTTTCCAGTTAGTTGAGTGACCAAAACACCATTTTACCCAATTTAAAACTAATGTTTATTATTTCAAATTTTGCTACAATCTAGGTTATTCATGATGATCCTTACTACTCTTTTGAAACATATAGGAGAGAGTTCTTGAATTTCTATGTGCTCCAATAGCTAACATATGAAATAAAGAGTCATGACTTTATAGAATAACATGGGTGCTTCTTATAAAATTGCCTAAACAAGCCAGTCATGTTTCCACCCAACTGTTTGTCTCTTGCTTGAATTAACAATTCTGCAACTAGGAACATATTGTCTTCACTGTCATTTGTCTTGTCCATATTTTATAATGTTTTTTTATATCTAAGTAAACTTCAAGTTTTTATTGTAGGCTTACCACCTCTCTTCTTAGAGAAAACAAATCTTTGAGAAAAGTAATGGTGGTTTGATTCGTTTGCTCTATGAATTGACTGATTTGATATTTAAAATTTTCTAAGTACTTATGTTGAGGGCTCGAATTCACTACATACTTATGTGTTGTCGATAACTCCACTTTGTGATATAGAGCTTGACTTGTGAATAGCTTTGAGCGTGCGGTAGCATTGATGACTTATGAATAACTGATAGAGGTTAGAAATAAATCCTAATTGTAATTGGATTTTTTAAAGTCCTAGAGAGGATGAAGCCCAATTGATTAGGCCTAGCCCAATATACATTAATTAGTTAGTGAGGCATGCCTTTTGTTTTCAGTATTGAGCTGGTGGATTGTCGAATCTATAATCCAATATCATGGATGGTGAACGTCCACGGCCTGAGATTGTGTACGCCCATTCCAAGTAGCACAAAATCACTGAAACTTGTGGAGTCCTATCTTTAAGAATCCCAGGTGACTATTCACTATTCTGGATAGTCATTAGGATTTCTAAATAGACTCAACCAACTGCTAATAATGATCAAAAGAGAGTTCCACTTCGATACGAACTCTAAAACCAAATTCTACTATATCTCTAACACCTTAGATATTTATATAAAGGGCTCCACCCCTCCAAATTAGAACTACACTTTTGACTAAATCTTTTCTCTAGTTAGTATGTAGGCATCTTCTAAGGACTGTATGAGTTCCGATACGCAAGAATAGTCAAAGCACAAATTTCATCCCCATATTTTTTATTCCATAACATTTGGCACTGTCTGTGGGAACTAGATGACAACCATGACGGGATCACGAATAACGCGATGCATAGAAGTTCCTGTTCCATCATCCAGAGAGGACCCCGAAACTTAAGATCAACCCACCAGTCAGGTCACCGCAGTGACCACTACAAAGGCTAGATCCTCAATACCAATCACAACGACACCTCAAGTAACGCTAACCGTCAGTGGACGAACCACTAAACCTCATATTTTAATCCCGCTTATTCTAGGCAGTCTACCTCTCTTGACTACTACCTCAGTGATAACAAGCATCCTCACGGGGTCTCATTACTTGATTGCCATTGTAACTTAACCCTTCTTTAATCAAACAATACCAGATAGTTAACCCAATGCCCGAGCGACGACAACCGGGGGAAACCTACTGGCACACAAAGTTACGTGGATAGGATTTGACATTTTGAAAAGCATATTGCTTAGCAAAGGAGAGATATAAAGAGGCATTAAAGAAAAAAAAGAACAACTAGAGCCTCAGGGAGAAGAACCATCGTTCGTGAACTTGGACATACCTCGTGCAAGGATTAGGATTCCTCAAAATTTAGGTATGAATGAAATTCACTCATTACCTACAAGGGATTTATAAAACCCGATTCCACCATTCACCTTGGAGATCTTGACAGATAGGATCTCAAAAAAATTCAAGTTGCCTTCTCTTAAGACCTACGATGGAATCAGTAATTCCGGTAACTGTGTACAGACATTTATAAATGCATTGTTGTTGCAACCAGTCATAAAAGCCATCACGTGTCGAGCATTTTCCCAAACCTAGAGTTGAATGGTCCAACCCCGGTATAGTAGGTTGCCTCCAAATTCTATATCCTCGTTTAAGGACTTGAGCAGGTCTTTTATACGAGCGTTTATTGGAATCAAGACTCACACGAAGAGCTCAGCGTTGTTAATGAATCTTCACCAGGACAAGAATCACTCCCTTATAGAGAATACATGAACCAATTCACTAGGAGGCATTCAAAGTTCCGGATTTGGATCAGAAGCTAGCGACGATTGCCCTTCAAAAAGGAACAACGGATGACAATTTCTGATGGTCATTAGCCAAGAAGGCCCCGGATAAGATGAATGAGATTTAGGAAAAGTCTGGGAAGTATACTAAAGCAAAGTAAAGCTTAATTAAATCCCGAACCATCAGGCACCATCCAATTTTATGAAACGAGGAAATTAGACAGAGGACAAAGCATATAACAAGTACTCAAAGACTGGAGACGGTGAAGGACCACCTTCTTGAAAGAAAATAGGAATGAGGTTCATAGTGTATGCAAGGTTGAATGCCTTTACGAGTCAGATACTTATGGAAATTTAAAAAGAGGATAGGGTTTGATGGATGAAACCCTTGAGGGATGACCCAAAGAAGAGGAATAAGGAACTTTAGTGCAGGTTCCATAAAGACATAGGGCATATGAGCGATGATTTTCGGCAGTTGAAAGATGAAATTAAGTTTCTGATTTGAAAAGGCAAGTTATCCAGGTATACCAAAGATGGAGATAAAAGCTCTTGTCATAATTGTGGAAGGGATAATGATGATCGAGATAAAAGAATTCGGCCTAGGGTACCCATTGTGACAGACCCAACTTAAATAACCGACTAAAGCATGCATATCGATAAATATAATTAAACTACAGAGTTATAAAGATTAATCTACAAGTCTAATCCACAATCCCGGAATCACCAGGAATGAGTATGAACAACAACTAAAGTTATTACAACCCAAATAGAAATCCAAATTAAGTCTAAGTCATACTACAGTTTTTAAATCCCAAAAGTTCAAAAGAAATTAACTAGGGAACTACGAGTTCCCAACCTGTCCCATCATACGGCGGTAAGCAATCCCGTTGCCTGAGGTGGATTTACGTGCGGTCTGCTTGAAACGGGCCATTCTCGGGTTTCACTGAAGGGTTATAACAACAACAATATATATATATGAGCATAAAGCTCAGCAAGTGAAAACAGTAATAAAACAGTTCGCAATATGCAATATAATCAAGTGCAAAAGCAACAATAGATATCACAAGGTATAAACACAAGTAAAGGTGCAATGTGGGATATCAATTTATTGGAATTGGAAACACACAGCGCTACGAGCATTGAGGGGTGATCAGCCCACACCAAGCTCCGAACCACATAAAGTGATTCAACCAGGGAGGATCCTCGGCACACATTGGCCATAAACAGACATCAGGCTCCCCGCTACTGATGCTGCAATAATTGACTGGCGCCTCAGTCTTAAGTAAAATATTAACCAATTCCTTTTAAGGTCATTTCAAATCAAATCATTTTCAAAAAGGGGTCTTGATCAAAGACAAGTTATAAGCAAGGGTGTTTTCAAAATACAAGCGATCTTTCAAAAGTAAAGGATGTTATTAAGATCAGGGTTCCAAATGAGATAATTCAGTTTAATGTGGGGTATCAAGTTCTCATTTATTCATCAAGGGACTATTGGAGTATAATCATGTGGGTGTAGGGTAATATCACATGAAAAAGGTAATTCAAATGTTAAGGGTATTATTGGAATCCAAAGTCATGATCACAAGGGGTGACAAGGTAATTCAATCCTAAATAAACAGTAATTCAACGTTCACAGGGTATACAATTGTAAAGCAAGTATAAAGGAAGAGTTTCACTTGCCTGGATAAAGCTTACTAAACTCCTGTATAGATGCTTCTAGGGGTTCCTTGCCTGGCCTCCTACTTGCACCTATAATTAATAGTATCCTCGTCACTAACTACCCTTTCGCGTATAAATGTATATATACATATATATAAATAAATATATATACATATATATAAAACATACACTTAAACTTAATTAAAACAAGTAACATAATCATCAAGTAATGCACATAACAAGTAAAGCATGGCATTTAGTTACTTAACTTATATTACTTAAATATCTCTAATTATTCCTAAGTCAATTAAGCATTTAATCAAGTAGCACATAAGGTCTAAGACCAATACCTCCTAATTATACTCTACTGACCTCAATTTAACAAATTAATAGTAAGGCACTCTTGTGCCCCACTACCCAAGACTTACAAGTGAAGTGCAACCTAAGTGACTCACTAGTATGCTTACCTTGGCGACACTTGTGTGCCTTGGTAAAAGAATGCATCTACACTAAGTGAATTGACTTAAACTAACTTGCACTCCCTAATATGACTTAAAACTAACTCATGAACTCAATATGAGGTCAAGGCCTCACTGATGACACACTCAAATTCAATGCATCTTAAGTGAACTCTAAAGTATGACTCCATGTGTGACACTTGTGTTCTTTAGTGGAAATGGGGCATCTCCACTTAGGGTATTGACTCCAAACCAATTTCTAAAGGTTGACACAATCTTAAACTAATATTATGAAGTGGTGTGACTCAAAGGCCTTGCCTATATAGGTCCTTAAAAACTAGTGTACCAAAGTGACCATTCTGCCTTGGCAGTTTGGCACCTCTTGGGGGTTTTGGCAAAAACAAGTGTTTCCACTATGTGCCTTGGTGAAATTGTGACTCTAATGGGTACTTAAGACTTAAATCTAAGTTGTGCACTTAGAATGACACTAAGGCCTTGCTCAGGCCTCCTTGGGCCTCTAAACAAAGTTGGCACAGAGCACCCTGCCCTGCTGTGGGGACTGCCATGAACTTACCAACTTGAGACTCACTAAACTCACTCACTACACCAATCCAATGACTCAAATAGCTTCCTAATACTTCCCTAAGTTCAACTAAATCAAGGCCCCATGAGGGCCTCATCAATGACAAGGTGTTAACCACTCAAGGATACAATTAATCCTAAAGTGCCCTGTTCTGGGGTGTACTCTGAAATTTGTGTGTGCATCTATGTAAATGATGGTTTTTATGACTTTTATGGCTACTGGAGACTTGTATACATCAAGTCCCAACTCCAGGAGACTTGGGCCTATGAGGGCCTAAGCATGACACCTCCATTTCTCATGGTTTCTAAGGTGCAAAACTCTGCCATGGTGTGTGTGTGTCTCCTTCCACCTTAACACCCTCCAAAACTCCTCAAACCAACAAACCAATCCACAAAACCTAACTTACAATATACATGCACCTACTGACTAGCTACTCCAAGCAAGATATCACAAAATCCAACCTCATATAAGCATAAAACCGAGGCATTTGTAGAGCAAAAACAGAGCAGAATTTCAGGAGCAGTTTTTAAGCACTTTCCAAGCCAATGCACATACATACAAGTTTATTAATCATCAAAACTAAACATAATACATCAAGACACCATCTACATTATCATTTTATGGCAAAAACCGAAGCATGCATTGATCAAAAACCAAGTTAAAAGCTCCAAATCATCACATATAACACCCATTCGAATATCATGGCCTAAGATCACTAGTTTCACATGGTTCTTGTATAAATCATAACATGCAAGGTCTAAAACTTTGTAAAACACATTGTAAAGGATCAAAACTTCTTGAAACCATATCAAAACATCACACCATTTCGAATTTAAGGCATGAAAACAACCCATTTCCTTCGGCTCCCTTGAGGGTCATTGCCGAAGGTGATGAAGCAAGTGTATTTCGGCCAAATGGAGGTATAACCTCCACCAAAATCACATCAAGCTCATCATCTAGGAACCTCTGAAATGGTGACTCTAAGTCCATAAGAACTAAAGCCCCATTCCGGTTCCAAGTGACACATGCAAGCCAAGTCTAACCTTGAGAGAGAAGATACAAGTGTGGGTGATGAAGATCTTGGCAAGACAAGCTTGATCCTTGAAGAAGATGAAGAAATCGGCAATGGAGGAGGGTTTAGAGAGAGAGAGCCGAGAGGAGAGGTGAGGGAGAGAGAAGAGAGAGATGAGAGAAGTGGGTTTGATTTTAGTTGGTGTGTATGAATGAGTGAAGTGTGGAAGTATGTAATATTTTGTTCTCTTGTGTTTTGACTTGACCAACTAGTGGTAGTGGAGTGTAGAATGACTAGATTATCCTTCTTCCAAGTGTTAGTGTAAAATGCATGCAAGGGTAATGTAGTCTTTTGATAATTAATAAAAGTGTGATTAAAAAAGTATTAAAAGAAAGAGTTTTGATAATTAAAGTACAAATCGATAAATCATGAAATTAATATCACAAATAATATGGGATTTTAGAAGTTTAATAAAATAGTTTTCACAAATGTTGGACAAGGAATGAATTTTAAAAGAAATATTACAAGTAGAGCTCTAATAGTCACATTTCACATAAATATAAAACACAAATATAATACACGTAAAATCTCGAGAAAAATATATGCAGCAAACGCTATTTTACAAGTTAAAGCTTATCGGCTACTCGCAATTTATCAAATATCACTAAATCGCATATATCTCTACTATTATTTAATCGGGTAACGGCAACGATCACATTTATTAATGTAAAGCCAAAACCGTCGCAACTAGTAATATTATTTAATCGCGTAGCGAGAATTATTCGTCAAAAGTCATATAAGTACATTATAACGACATACAAAAGTCATGTAACGATAAACGAGTCAAATCACATAATTTGGCAATTAAAACACGAAATTTAATATATCACCAAAATGAAATACTGTAATATATATAAGTCAAATATTACAGGCGTTACATCCTTCCCCCCTTAAAGGATTCTGACCCCAGAATCTAAGTAAACAAATGAGGATACTTATCTAACATATCACTTTCTAATTCCCACGTTGATTCTTCAACTTTGGGATTCCTCCACAAAACTCTAACTAAAGGAACTGTCTTATTCCTTAACACCTTATCTTTTCTATCTAGAATGCTAACCGGTTGCTCGATATACGACAAATCGGGCTCCATCTCAATTGGTTCATTCTCTATGATGCACTTGGTGTCGGGGTTGAACTTCTTAAGCAACGAGACATGGAAAACATTGTGAACGTGCTGCATTTGAGGCGGTAAGGCTAGTTCGTACGCCACTTTCCCAATTCTGCTTAGAATCTCAAAAGGACCAATGAATCTTGGACTCAGTTTCCCTTTCTTTCCGAATCTTGCTATTCCTTTCCATGGTGACACTTTCAACAGAACGGCTTCTCCAATTTCAAACTCAACATCTTTTCTGTGCGGGTCAGCATACTTTCGTTGTCTATCTTGAGCTGCAATCAATCTGCTTCGAATCACATCTACTGCTTCTTTTGTTTGCTGGATCAATTCTGGACCAATTACTTTTCTTTCTCCAACTTCATCCCAATATATCGGAGATCTACATTTCCTTCCATAAAGAGCTTCGTACGGGGGCATTCCAATGCTGGCATGATAACTGTTATTATACGAAAACTCAACCAAAGGCAAATGCTCGTCCCAATTTCCTTTGAAGTCTAAAGCACAAGACCTTAACATGTCTTCGATAGTTTGAATTGTACGCTCGCTTTGTCCGTCCGTTTGTGGATGATAGGCAGTACTCATCTTGAGTCGGGTTCCCAAATGTTCTTGAAATTGCTTCCAAAATCTCGAATTAAAACGAGGGTCTCGATCTGACACAATAGATACTGGAACTCCATGACGAGTAACGATCTCTTTCAAATACATGTGAATCAACTTGTCCATTGAAAATCTCTCGTTAATTGGCAGAAAATGAGCCGACTTGGTCAATCGATCAATGATTACCCATATAGCATCATGATTAGATTTCGTCCTTGGCAATCCAACTATGAAGTCCATTGCAATGTGCTCCCACTTCCATTCTGGTATCTCCAACGGCTGTATCAATCCACTTGGTTTCTGATGTTCAGCTTTTACTCTTTGACAAGTGTAGCATTTACTAATCCATTGAGCAATTTCCTTCTTCATGTCTGGCCACCAAAAGTTTTGCTTCAAATCTTGGTACATTTTTGTGCTTCCGGGGTGAATAGAAAACTCTGAATTGTGAGCATCCTTCAAAATCTCATTCTTCAATTCCTCCACATTTGGTATCCAAATTCTTGATGAAAACCTCAAGATTCCTTGGTTGTCTTTCTGTGTGCAGATTTCTTCTCCGGTTAACTCATTCATCTTTTCATTCATCACTTCTTCTTGGCACTTCTTTATCTTTTCCATCAATTCAGGCTGAAAGGTCATGGTATGAATCATTTCTGTAGGTGCACTAGGAGCTCGAATTTCAATTCCCATCTTCTCAAATTCCTGTGATAGTTCTTGAGCCATGGTCAACATATTCAACCTTTCTTTGCGACTTAACGCATCTGCTACTACGTTCGCCTTTCCGGGATGATAGTTAATCGTGCAGTCGTAGTCTTTAATCAATTCCAACCATCTTCGCTGCCTCATGTTCAACTCTTTTTGCGTGAAAATGTACTTTAAGCTTTTGTGATCCGTGAATATCTCACACTTCTCGCCATAAAGATAGTGTCTCCAAAGCTTTAAAGCAAACACAATTGCTGCCAATTCCAAGTCATGAGTCGGATATCTTTGTTCGTGTGGCTTGAGTTGTCTTGACGCGTAGGCTATCACTTTCCCGTGTTGCATTAAAACACAACCTAATCCTTTGTACGACGCATCACTGTAGATAACAAAATCTCCTTGATCATCTGGCAACGCTAGAACTGGAGCGGTGACTAACTTCTGTTTCAACTCTTGAAAACTCTTTTCACATTTTTCGGTCCATTCAAACTTCTCATTCTTCCGAGTCAATCTTGTCAACGGCACTGCAATCTTCGAAAAATCTTTCACGAACCTTCGATAATATCCGGCCAATCCCATGAAACTTCTAACTTCAGTTGGGGTCTTCGGCCTCTCCCAATTCATCACAGCTTCTATCTTTGCTGGATCCACTCGAATACCTTCACTTCCAACAATATGCCCTAAGAACTGCACTTCTCGTAGCCAAAATTCACATTTTGAGAACTTTGCATACAACTTCTCCTTTCTTAATGTTTCCAAAGCTATCCTCAGATGTTCAGCATGTTCTTCTTCAGATTTCGAGTATATGAGAATATCGTCGATGAATACAATGACGAACTTGTCTAAATACTTCTTGAATACACGGTTCATCAAATCCATGAAGGCGGCTGGTGCGTTTGTCAATCCAAATGCCATAACTAGAAACTCGTAATGCCCATACCGAGTTCTAAAAGCTGTCTTTGGAATGTCTTCCGGCTTAATCTTCAATTGATGATATCCCGAACGCAAGTCAATCTTCGAAAAGTGAGTTGCTCCTTTGAGTTGATCAAATAAGTCGTCGATTCGAGGCAAAGGATACCTATTCTTGACTGTCAGCTTGTTCAATTCTCTATAGTCGATGCATAATCTCATGCTTCCGTCCTTTTTCTTCACAAAAAGAACTGGAGCTCCCCACGGGGATACACTCGGCCTTATAACTCCTTTGTCTAACAATTCTTGCAATTGCTTGGCCAACTCTTTCATTTCTGCCGGCGCCATTCGATACGGTTGCTTTGAAACTGGTTCCGTGCCGGGTGCTAAGTCAATAGAAAACTCAATTTGACGGTCGGGAGGCAATCCAGGAAGATCGTCAGGGAATACATCCAGAATTTCATTAACTATCGGAATGCTTTCTACGTTCGGCGTCTCTTTAGATCTATCAATTACATGAGCCAAATAACCTTCACAACCTTGCCTTAACAACTTCTTAGCTTCAATTATCGTCAAGAATGTCTTAGCTTGTTTCTGCCCTTTAAACTCTACTTTCTTGCCTTGAGGAGACTTAAGGATTATCTTCTTCTTCTTACAGTCTATTTGAGCACCATTTTCTGCTAACCAATCCATACCTAATATAACATCAAACTCTCCTAATCGAAAAGGTATAAGGGAAGCAGGAAAACTAAAGCCAGAGATCTCTATAGTACATCGGGGGCAAATACTTCTAACAGATACTTGTTCTTGATTAGCAACAATGATAGAAAGAGGTTCAACTAACGGTTCAATTGCACAATTCAACTTGCCAACAAAAGATTCACATATGAAAGATTTAGTAGCTCCAGAATCAAATAGCACTTTAGCATGAATGTTGTTGACAGAAAGCGTACCTGCCACAACCTCAGAACTCTGAACAGCATCCTTCATATTCATGTTGAATGTCCTTGCTTGAGCCGGATAAGAGGGATGGAAAACAGGAGTTGCAGACTCAAAAACTTGAGTAGAAGGTAGTTGCAGAATCGGAACAGAAGATGTCATTCCTTGATTGTAAGGGGTAGCTGCCAATTGCATCAACTTGTTGGTTCCAGGAGCTTTACAATCTCTTGACATATGACCGGTCTTTCCACACTTGAAACATGTAACAGAAGGCTTCGAATTCTGGCACTCGTTTGCATAATGACCCTTCGAGTTGCATTTGAAACAGACAATATCAGCCTTATTACAACTTCCCGTGTGTTTCTTGTTGCAGAACTTGCATTCTGAATTAGCTTGTTGACTTCTTTGACCACTCGGTCCTTGAATCTTCTTCACACTCCTACTATCACCTTTCTTGAATCCTCGGGGACCTCCTTGATTCTGAACTCCAAACTTCTTGAAATTCTTCCCTTTTTGGCTCCCTTGAGCCGAACCTTCACCATTATTCCCAAACTTTCTCTTCTTGTTATCTTTCTCCTTTTGATTCTGATCACTTTCTCCTTCTATCACCATTGCCTTCTGGACCACTTCAGCATATGTGGCTAATTCAAAAGCAGCCACTCTGCTTCGTAGCCAAGGCTTCAATCCTTGTTGAAATCTTTTTGCTCTTTTCTCATCCGTGTCCACATAATCTCCCACGAACCTTGCAAATTCTGTAAACTTCTTTTCATATTCCCCAACAGTCATTCCCTCTTGCTTCAATTCAAAGAACTTCAACTCCATCTGAGTTTGCATATACCTTGGAAAGTACTTGTCTAGAAATATCCTCTTGAATCTATCCCAAGCAATAACCTCACCTTCTTCTAAAGCACGGGCTGACTCCCACCAGTAATTTGCTTCATCTTTCAGAAAATAGGAGGCATATTCAACTTTCTTATTATCAGTTACAACAGCCAAGGTGAAAGCCTTCTCCATCTCCTTTAGCCAGGATTGAGCTTCAACAGGGTCTTGAGTTCCTCGGAACTCGGGTGGTTTCACAGCTTGAAAAGATTTGAAAGTAGTAGGTGGTGGTGGTGCTTGTTGTTGTTGCTGGAGTTGTTGTTGAAGTAATTGTTGTTGTTGAGCAAGGGTGACAGATTGTTGGTGAAGAAGTTGCATAAGCTGAGCCAAGGTTGGTGGTGGTTCTTCGGTATTTTCATTGGTGGTGTTGCGGGTTCTTCGAGGAGGCATGATTCTGAATGTAGACAAGAAAAGCTTATTCACAGTTCAATATATGAATACAAGTTATATCAAAGGGAATATTGGGTACAAAGGTATTATTCAAAGGTTATTCACATGGTACGGTCCATGGTAATTATTATGGCATCATGGTATGTGTGTGTATTATTAGAGTCTAAGGTATCATATTGCAAAGGTACAATTATTCGGTCAAAGTCATATCATGGTATATTGGAAAAGTTTAAAAAAATGATCAAGTTCTAAAGGTTTAACATGGCAATTTCTGTCTAAGCATGGTATATACGTAATAACAAAATGGGATAAATAGTCAAGGTGCGAGATTAAACATTAGTTCAGATGATAAGTACGGAACAGTACGAACGGAAATAAAGTGCAAATAAAAGTCTTCCCGAAACAATCCGGGGGTACAAGTACGAAATGGAAAGTCAAAGTACGGATAACATGATAACGGAAATAAAATAGACTAAGGAATAGTCTAGGGGGATGGTGATGATGCTGGTGAAGCTGATGGACTGGCAACTGGCTCACGGAGACTGCTAATCACACGGCGGAGCTCGTCAGTAATGGCGGTCAAAGTGATACGGCTCTCACGCTCGCGGTAGGGTGGAATAGCTGCCAAACGGTCCTCGGCCATGCGAATGATCTCCTCGACCCTAGCAATCAAACGGGGACGGTTGCCCTCATCATCAAAGTCCTCACGGTACAGCTGGTCAATCCGGTGCTGGAGAATCGTGTTCTGGCCCTCGAGTCGGTCGGTAAGCCTCACCATCTGCTCGTAAAGCGGGAACGGAACAGTAGTCGGAAATCCGGGACTAGAAGATGACGATGCCTGCCAACAGTTATATATATATATACGCGGTTATAGTCAAAAGGGTGAGAAAACTTAAAAGATTCTAACGCCCCAAGACCCACATGATCTAAGTTCATCTTAACCTCTAAATCCTATCTTATATTCATTTATCCTATGTTGTTCAGTGACTCAAACCTGTCGCTCTGATACCATCTGTGACAGACCCAACTTAAATAACCGACTAAAGCATGCATATCGATAAATATAATTAAACTACAGAGTTATAAAGATTAATCTACAAGTCTAATCCACAATCCCGGAATCACCAGGAATGAGTATGAACAACAACTAAAGTTATTACAACCCAAATAGAAATCCAAATTAAGTCTAAGTCATACTACAGTTTTTAAATCCCAAAAGTTCAAAAGAAATTAACTAGGGAACTACGAGTTCCCAACCTGTCCCATCATACGGCGGTAAGCAATCCCGTTGCCTGAGGTGGATTTACGTGCGGTCTGCTTGAAACGGGCCATTCTCGGGTTTCACTGAAGGGTTATAACATCAACAATATATATATATGAGCATAAAGCTCAGCAAGTGAAAACAGTAATAAAACAGTTCGCAATATGCAATATAATCAAGTGCAAAAGCAACAATAGATATCACAAGGTATAAACACAAGTAAAGGTGCAATGTGGGATATCAATTTATTGGAATTGGAAACACACAGCGCTACGAGCATTGAGGGGTGATCAGCCCACACCAAGCTCCGAACCACATAAAGTGATTCAACCAGGGAGGATCCTCGGCACACATTGGCCATAAACAGACATCAGGCTCCCCGCTACTGATGCTGCAATAATTGACTGGCGCCTCAGTCTTAAGTAAAATATTAACCAATTCCTTTTAAGGTCATTTCAAATCAAATCATTTTCAAAAAGGGGTCTTGATCAAAGACAAGTTATAAGCAAGGGTGTTTTCAAAATACAAGTGATCTTTCAAAAGTAAAGGATGTTATTAAGATCAGGGTTCCAAATGAGATAATTCAGTTTAATGTGGGGTATCAAGTTCTCATTTATTCATCAAGGGACTATTGGAGTATAATCATGTGGGTGTAGGGTAATATCACATGAAAAAGGTAATTCAAATGTTAAGGGTATTATTGGAATCCAAAGTCATGATCACAAGGGGTGACAAGGTAATTCAATCCTAAATAAACAGTAATTCAACGTTCACAGGGTATACAATTGTAAAGCAAGTATAAAGGAAGAGTTTCACTTGCCTGGATAAAGCTTACTAAACTCCTGTATAGATGCTTCTAGGGGTTCCTTGCCTGGCCTCCTACTTGCACCTATAATTAATAGTATCCTCGTCACTAACTACCCTTTCGCGTATAAATGTATATATACATATATATAAATAAATATATATACATATATATAAAACATACACTTAAACTTAATTAAAACAAGTAACATAATCATCAAGTAATGCACATAACAAGTAAAGCATGGCATTTAGTTACTTAACTTATATTACTTAAATATCTCTAATTATTCCTAAGTCAATTAAGCATTTAATCAAGTAGCACATAAGGTCTAAGACCAATACCTCCTAATTATACTCTACTGACCTCAATTTAACAAATTAATAGTAAGGCACTCTTGTGCCCCACTACCCAAGACTTACAAGTGAAGTGCAACCTAAGTGACTCACTAGTATGCTTACCTTGGCGACACTTGTGTGCCTTGGTAAAAGAATGCATCTACACTAAGTGAATTGACTTAAACTAACTTGCACTCCCTAATATGACTTAAAACTAACTCATGAACTCAATATGAGGTCAAGGCCTCACTGATGACACACTCAAATTCAATGCATCTTAAGTGAACTCTAAAGTATGACTCCATGTGTGACACTTGTGTTCTTTAGTGGAAATGGGGCATCTCCACTTAGGGTATTGACTCCAAACCAATTTCTAAAGGTTGACACAATCTTAAACTAATATTATGAAGTGGTGTGACTCAAAGGCCTTGCCTATATAGGTCCTTAAAAACTAGTGTACCAAAGTGACCATTCTGCCTTGGCAGTTTGGCACCTCTTGGGGGTTTTGGCAAAAACAAGTGTTTCCACTATGTGCCTTGGTGAAATTGTGACTCTAATGGGTACTTAAGACTTAAATCTAAGTTGTGCACTTAGAATGACACTAAGGCCTTGCTCAGGCCTCCTTGGGCCTCTAAACAAAGTTGGCACAGAGCACCCTGCCCTGCTGTGGGGACTGCCATGAACTTACCAACTTGAGACTCACTAAACTCACTCACTACACCAATCCAATGACTCAAATAGCTTCCTAATACTTCCCTAAGTTCAACTAAATCAAGGCCCCATGAGGGCCTCATCAATGACAAGGTGTTAACCACTCAAGGATACAATTAATCCTAAAGTGCCCTGTTCTGGGGTGTACTCTGAAATTTGTGTGTGCATCTATGTAAATGATGGTTTTTATGACTTTTATGGCTACTGGAGACTTGTATACATCAAGTCCCAACTCCAGGAGACTTGGGCCTATGAGGGCCTAAGCATGACACCTCCATTTCTCATGGTTTCTAAGGTGCAAAACTCTGCCATGGTGTGTGTGTGTCTCCTTCCACCTTAACACCCTCCAAAACTCCTCAAACCAACAAACCAATCCACAAAACCTAACTTACAATATACATGCACCTACTGACTAGCTACTCCAAGCAAGATATCACAAAATCCAACCTCATATAAGCATAAAACCGAGGCATTTGTAGAGCAAAAACAGAGCAGAATTTCAGGAGCAGTTTTTAAGCACTTTCCAAGCCAATGCACATACATACAAGTTTATTAATCATCAAAACTAAACATAATACATCAAGACACCATCTACATTATCATTTTATGGCAAAAACCGAAGCATGCATTGATCAAAAACCAAGTTAAAAGCTCCAAATCATCACATATAACACCCATTCGAATATCATGGCCTAAGATCACTAGTTTCACATGGTTCTTGTATAAATCATAACATGCAAGGTCTAAAACTTTGTAAAACACATTGTAAAGGATCAAAACTTCTTGAAACCATATCAAAACATCACACCATTTCGAATTTAAGGCATGAAAACAACCCATTTCCTTCGGCTCCCTTGAGGGTCATTGCCGAAGGTGATGAAGCAAGTGTATTTCGGCCAAATGGAGGTATAACCTCCACCAAAATCACATCAAGCTCATCATCTAGGAACCTATGAAATGGTGACTCTAAGTCCATAAGAACTAAAGCCCCATTCCGGTTCCAAGTGACACATGCAAGCCAAGTCTAACCTTGAGAGAGAAGATACAAGTGTGGGTGATGAAGATCTTGGCAAGACAAGCTTGATCCTTGAAGAAGATGAAGAAATCGGCAATGGAGGAGGGTTTAGAGAGAGAGAGCCGAGAGGAGAGGTGAGGGAGAGAGAAGAGAGAGATGAGAGAAGTGGGTTTGATTTTAGTTGGTGTGTATGAATGAGTGAAGTGTGGAAGTATGTAATATTTTGTTCTCTTGTGTTTTGACTTGACCAACTAGTGGTAGTGGAGTGTAGAATGACTAGATTATCCTTCTTCCAAGTGTTAGTGTAAAATGCATGCAAGGGTAATGTAGTCTTTTGATAATTAATAAAAGTGTGATTAAAAAAGTATTAAAAGAAAGAGTTTTGATAATTAAAGTACAAATCGATAAATCATGAAATTAATATCACAAATAATATGGGATTTTAGAAGTTTAATAAAATAGTTTTCACAAATGTTGGACAAGGAATGAATTTTAAAAGAAATATTACAAGTAGAGCTCTAATAGTCACATTTCACATAAATATAAAACACAAATATAATACACGTAAAATCTCGAGAAAAATATATGCAGCAAACGCTATTTTACAAGTTAAAGCTTATCGGCTACTCGCAATTTATCAAATATCACTAAATCGCATATATCTCTACTATTATTTAATCGGGTAACGGCAACGATCACATTTATTAATGTAAAGCCAAAACCGTCGCAACTAGTAATATTATTTAATCGCGTAGCGAGAATTATTCGTCAAAAGTCATATAAGTACATTATAACGACATACAAAAGTCATGTAACGATAAACGAGTCAAATCACATAATTTGGCAATTAAAACACGAAATTTAATATATCACCAAAATGAAATACTGTAATATATATAAGTCAAATATTACAGGCGTTACACCCATGGTCAATGGGATTTCTTGAGGACCAACTACTACGGGTACATCTAGTAATTCAATGAAGGCTTATGCTTAGGAAGTAATGAACATTGTTGGACAACCCCAAAGAGGGTAAAAACTGAAGTTGTAATATCTTTTGACGATTTAGATAGGGAATGGGTGAGAATTCCTCGTGATGATCCACTTTTCATGATGCTTATTAGAAGATGGGTTATGAAGACTCTTAGTTGACACCGTCTGATATGCTGATTTATAATTTTAGCAACATGGAATCCAAGATTGAAAGGATGATTCAGCTTCCTAATAATATGGAATTGGAGCCACGACAACCCAGTATATGTTGAACTTCCTAGTTATAAAGGCCTCATCAACCTACAATGCAATCTTAAGAAGGATAAGAATGCATGTTGTCAAAGCTATAGAATCCACATACCATCTGAAGATTAAACTCCTAAACGGGGAATAGAGTCAGAGAAGAAAGAAGAGATCAAAATGTCCAGATATTGGTATGTGGCTTCTCTATAAATCGGATGGATCAGGGGGTAAGTTTTACCAATCGAGGACATAGATGTCAGGGAAGAGGAGGAAAGGAGAGGGAAACTCGCTGATGATTTGATTCCCGTCTCACTATATCAAAAAGAGTTAGAGAAAGTTACATATGTTAGGGCCGCGATCCCCGAATATTTAAGAGCTAAGATCATAAAGTTAATGAGAAGCAACATTATATTTTCCCACGGACAGTAGCTGATATGGAAGAGATTGCTCCCCTTCTCATGACCCACAAATTAAGTATGAATCTTGAAAGGAAGGCGACAGAAGCAGAAAAAGAGAAACTTTGCTCCCGAAAGGCAAGAACCCAAAAAATCGGAAGTTCATAAACTTCTAGTTGTCAATTGATAAGTACTAAATTAGTAGTTGATAGAATAATTTAGTAGCAGTTGATAAGTTCTTGAATTTATCACTTGATAGACAATTCTACACTTAGCCGTTGATGGATTGAGTGGTAGTTGATAGGAGCTTATTCCTGATCATCAGTTGATGCTTTGATTAGCCACTGATCTTCACTTCACTTGTGCAGTTCACATGACTTAAATTATTCATAATTTGTCATCCTAACTTCATATCTAATGATAGAACAATTTAATTATCATTTGATCAACTTAATTTTAACAACTGCTAAAATTATAAAGAGATAGTTTTGTTATATTGCCTCATCAGTCTTTGATTCTATACCATTATTATTAACAATGAACCTTTAGATCTTTCCTGATTCAACCTCAAATACGCACTTTTGACAATTAAGTTTCATCGTGTACTCCCTTAGAACTTCAAACATTTCAGGTAGATGCTGAATAAAGTCCCCATCTTCTTTAGATTTCACAAGCATATCATCCAAATAGAATTTCATTATTTATCCAATCTGCTTCTCAAAGATTTTATTCATCAACCTTTGATAAGTGGCCCTAGCTTTGAGCAAGATGAAGGGCATACCAATGTTGTAGCAGAGACCCTTATCAGTGACAAAAGATGTGTTCTCCTAGTTGGTCTCATACATAGAGATTTGATTATATTCAGAGTAAGCATCCATGAAGCTAAGGAGGGTCCTAGAATCAAGAAGTTGATAGATCATCAGTACTAGAAAGCTGTCTTGTACGCATCCTTTATTAAGATTAGTGAAATCGTCATTTGGCTTTTGCACAAGTAGGGAATTGGCTAGCCAAACAGGGTATAAGGATTCCTTGACTAGGCCAGCCTTGAGAAGCTGATCAACTTCCTCCTTGATAAATTTGGCCCTTTTATCTCTGATAGGCCTTTTTTTCTAATAGGTCCCATTCTTACTAGTGTCAATGTTGAGTTTGTGAGAAATTAGTTTGGATCAATTTCTACAATATTCGAATGCGACACCAAGCAAATACATATAGGTTGGCCTTCAAGAATTCAACAAGGAGACCCCTGATTTCTTAACAAAGGTTAGAGACAATTTTGAGTACTTTGGAGGGTAACTCGGTGCCCACCAAGATTGAGATCATGTCATCTGTTATACCGGCCCTCTCTGTTATTTCTATCATACGAGGGCCTCTATTCAAATTCCTTATTCCTAGGCTCTCCAGTCTCTTCCACGATCAAACCCCAGCTATTAGATCCTCGATCTCATACGAATTGTCCCTAGTTGACTTAATCAAATTTTTTGTTTTAATAGTGACTTCCATGTGATTCCATAGGGGAATTATACTAGAGTAGGGGCGCTTTCACATTCTATTTTCCCTTCCGGGCTCGAGCTGCAAAGTACTTAGGATCTCTTCCTCCTCAGCATTCGCCTCCTCTATGATTCCTTTCGCAAGAATCCAACTGGTTGAGATGGACCCTTAGTGAGGGCTCCTGGTCGAGGTTCCGCGTGAATTCTCATTTCTTCAAAGTCTCCCATTGGGAGCTCCTTGATCCCAATAATATTAAACGTGAAGCCTATCCCTTTCCTTTTCATATTATTTTCCACCTTCATGCCATCGGATCCCCCAGATTGGGCTCCCCTTTTACTACCGAGAGAGTTTTAGTAAGAAATTTCTGAGCCAGATCCTCCCATGTCGTAATAGATCCTGCAGGAAGAGAATGCAACCATCCCTTAGCTTTATCCCTCAAAGAAAAAGGGAACAACCTCAATTTGATGGCATCGTTAGTAACACCATTGAACTTGAAAGTGTCGCAGATCTCAATGAAGTCCCGAATATGCGTATTAGGATCCTCAGTCGGAGAACCCCCAAACTGCACTGAGTTCTGTACCATCTGAATAGTGCTCGGTCTGATCTCGAAAGTGGTGGCCTGAATTGCTGGCCTGATAATGCTCGACTGAATGTCATTGATTTTAGGCTCAGAGAAAGCCTTAAGAGCCTTAGTATCATTCGCCACTGGTGGTTGGTCGCCCATTGTAGTGCTCTCTTTTGCTTCTTCTTTTTCTAATACTTCTTTACGGGCCTGAGAACGTGTTCGCATACACGTCACTCAAGTACCTGAAACACACACAACGAAATACAAGTGAGAAAAGAATCCAAGTCACTGAACTTTAACGACCACTAATGACAAGCACATAAACTAAAATATAAAACCGAGTCCCCGGCAGCGGCGCCAAAAACTTGTTCGCACAAAATCACGCAAGCGTACGTGGTAACAAGTAGTATATAATCAAATTCAGTTCATTCCCACAGATACTGGTGTGTTCAGAAATAAGCACTTATGCACCAATGTATGATTATTATTCAATGCTTAGACAAATGACAATTTGGTTGGTTTTAACTAAATTAACTAATTAAGTTGAATTATAAATAAGTGATTTACTAGATTATTTATGAGAATAAAATATGGGATTCTAACTTCATTATATACTTCATTCAGAGTTATGCCTTATCGATATGTGAAGGTTGATAACTAATCAGATAACACGAAACTGATACACGCTAACTATCGTTATACGTGCACCATACTGCTACACTTCCACAATTAAGATAGAAGGTAAACAGACACCAATTATGCTTAGACCCTATATGTCTATAGAATTTGAAAAGATAACGGTTGAAGAACAAGTTATCTATCGAGATTACATAGGGCGATGCAAGATGGGTAAAATCACACCACTAATCATGTATATCGAATACATAATCCTATGTTCGCATGGCAAGTTCTAAATCAATATATCCACTGTCGCTTCAATAAAGATTAACACACAACTTAGATGTTAGCTACGTATCCAAGAAGAATAAGCACAACCAATACGAAGAAATCAAACATTCATCACACAAATAATTAAGGCGAATCAACTACTGAAATCCATATATAAATCCGCTAGAATCCCACGATAATGATTAGTTCATAATCGAACTTCTCATCATCATGGGATTAGGAGTAAACATAGTACTATATACGAAAAACAAACTCCAAGTACGAGAATAAGAGTTAAGAAACAAATCTGAAACGAGCATCCAAAGTTACGCCTACTTCGAAGAATTACAAAAGTAAAAGCTATGAAATTCGATCTTGATCTTCTCCGTAGCCGTCATGTGCTCTCTTCAATGTTTATAGGTTATGTTTTTAGTCCACCAAGCCTTTCTTTAACTTCCCCAGCGATCGGGCCTTCAAACGGATCAGAAACGGGCAAAACGGGCCTAAAATCGCGCCCAGATTGTGGGGCGGGTGCGCCAGATTTAGGGCATGCGAGCCAATTCAGCAGCCCGCTTCCTTGTCCATAACTTTTGACTCGCGCATCCGATTGCTTCGCCGTTTTTTTCAATGAAAGCTATGAATTCCCCCTTCGTCCTCCTCCCAAGAAACCTACACATCACAACACTAAAACATATCAAAAACATCAAAAGCTTGAGGCCAGATCATCCATTTAAGTCAAAACGAAGGCTTCCAAGTGGATATAAAATCCACTTATCACACCCCCAAACTTAAACCGATGCTTGTCCTCAAGCATAGACACACACACAAACACTACTAATGCATGAATGCAACTAAATGCCTACATCTAAGCGAATCATGAAGTGTAATCCTTGTTAACATAGCATCCTCAGAATATGCAACATTCTCGGCATTCATCTCTTTCACATATTAGCCATGTTCTCTTCCACTAAAAGTGTGAAGTGCATCGTGTGTGCTAGCATGCTCTCTAGTGAAACAAAACAAAGACCATCAAACTTCAACAGGTCCTCACTATGAGCCGTTAATCATAATCAGGTTTAAACACTTCTTTACTAAAGAGTCAACTACAATTTAGGGTCACTAAAGACTTCCTATGCCTCTCCTATTTTTTTTTCTTTTTCTTTTTAAGTCTAAGGTTGGGACGCTTCTCAGTGTAAGTGAGTCACGACCGCCATTCGACTTCGCTTAATCTATTTAAATTTTTTTTTAATCAAATAATTCTCCAGTAATCAAAGGTTGTGAAAGGTCACCAAGAATTTGCTTATTCTAATACATTTGCACTTAATACCAGCACAAGTACATGGATCGTCCCTTTCACATGACATTGCATTCTACCCATTGATCTCAAAGGAGTACTTGATAATTTTTATTCTCTTTTTCTTTTTTTTAGAAAGGCATATTCATCCCCTAACTCCCCCAAACTTAAGATTTACAAACTCTAAGTTCAAAAAGGGAATAATCCACACTCTACGCCCGACTCAACGCAAGGACTCAAGAAATAAGTTAGTCTAAGTCTTATCTCTAGAGCATAAGTGTAATTACAATTTCCACACAAGCCGTTTCCAAGTAACAAGGCATCATATATGATCGAAACTACTAGCCAAGAAATTATGCACATAAAATCATCATAGGAAATCAACTTGGAACACAACTGCAAGATTCATGCAAATGCAACTATATGAAACTACTAACACATACTAAACACAAGCATATATATATATATATATAAAACACGTACTAATATGCAAACTATATGAGATAATATGCTAAACTATATGCATCATGCAACCTATATGAACACACACTACTACTAGTCCTTAGATTACCACCCCCAAACTTAAAATATTCAATGTCCTCATTGAAGGTGATAAAAAGGATCGAATGTACCTATAAGGAGTCAGAACGATCACTCTCCTCACCCTCATCGGGTGAAGAGTCAGCTGGAGGATAAATCATGTCAGCACCGAACACAGGCCACTCAACGTCTACGCCCGTAGCACGAAAAGCAGTCCCCAAAGCCTGTGTCAACTCCCTAGCAAAACGGCTATGCATATCATGCATAGTATCCATACGCCTCGCGAGCCGCCTATACTGCGAATCACTGAAACCACGGCTCCCCATACCAGAGCTCTCCACGGGCCCAGAAGGCCCGCGCTATCTCGAACTGGTGAAAATGGAGGTGGTGCCCTCATCCGTCTGCCACTGGTATCCCTATAACCCAATCCTCTAAGGCTGGCTAGACCACCCTGCCACTCAGGTAGCCGCTCGATAATAGCATGATCAATAGCAGCACCCGGCATCTGCAACTGCTCATCAGCAGCCCAACGAACACCCACTGCAGTACATAACTTAGTCATTATCGTCGCGTGAGGTATGGCCACTCTAGTGCGATTCCTCAAAAACCTCATAATGTTCTGATGGATGACATATGCAATATCCACATACTCCCCACTCAGAATCCCAAACAATGATATAGCCCGATCGACTGTGACATCGTGATGGTGTCCCGATGGCATAATACTATGGCAAATAAACAGGTTCCAAGCACGAGCATACCTGTTCATAGTGGATGCAGGGAAAGAGACTCTCGTATTAGAGGACGGATTGCGCTTCCATGTAGTACCTGGAATACACAACTCATAAACAATCTGATCCAAATCAATGTTCCCCTTGTTCTTGCGCACCCAATCATCCTCAGTGGACTCCATCTCGGTACCCCCAATAAGCCCTTGAATTGTCGCCAAGTTGTAATCCACAGTCAACCCCCGAACTACCGAATACCCGTTCTGATCCGCTCGGGCATTGGCATAAAACTCCTGCACAATACTCATCGGCACCGGCCCCGGCGCCTCACAAAACGACTCCCACCCCTATTCTGAATGATCTGCACCAACTCACCATCACCCGGTGACGGCAAGAACCCCTTCTCCTTAGCAATTGGCTTACCCATAAGCCGAGTAAACTCCTCTTGAGCCTCCGGAGTTGTGAACTTAACAACCTCACCCCCCCAAACTCGATGAATCCGTGGATGTGGCTTGTACACTACTACTTCCGGCACTCCAAGCTCTCTTGGGTGCCATGGGAGTGAAGATGTGTAGTGGGTGTAGAGATTTTTGGGAGATTTTGTGAAAAGAGAGGAAGTGGTGTAGGATTGTGTATGTAGGTGAATGTATGTAGATGTAGTACTTGAATTGGATTGGGAACAAGTGGGGTTGAATAAAAGTGGTGAATTTGGGGTTGTGGGAGTGTAAGGAGTTGTATGTATATGTATGTATAGTTGGGAATTGGAGGAGATGAAGTGTGGGTGTGTGGTGAGGAGAATTGGGGGTCTAATTAGGGTTAGAAGAGTAGTGTTGGAGGCTGGGAAAAGAAGAAATTCGGCTTGTGCTGTGCAAAAAACAAAAGGAAATTTTTTATTTTTTTTAATATAGCAGCCACTGCCAGACTCGCGCAGGTGCGCTGGCCACGGCGCAGGCGCGCCGCTCGCGCGGGTGCGTTACGCGTGGCGCAGGCGCGCGTGAGTGGCAGTAGCGCTTGGCTTGTTCGGGCGCCTCTGGCGTTTTGGCGCAGGTGCCCTGTTTTGTGGCGCACCTGCCCCATCAGAGCGGTTGCACTAAAAAAAAATTTCAACTCTTTTTTTTTGAGTAAAACATAAAAAAACGCGTGGGTTGCCTCCCATGAAGCGCTTGTTTAACGTCATTATCTTGACGTGAAGCCCCACAATTTAAACAATGGATAGAACGAGGCTTACCGACTCGCGATTCACCGTTCCTCCGAAATATGGCTTCAACCTCTGACCATTCACTTTAAATGATTCCTCCGGTGTTGTTTCGTAAATTTCTATGGCACCATGTGGAAACACCGTCTTTACTGTGAAAGGACCCAACCATCTAGATTTCAACTTTCCCGGAAATAGTCTGAGACGAGAATTATAAAGTAACACTTGTTGGTCAATGAAGAACTCCTTTTGCACCAACTTCCTATCATGCCATCTCTTGACTTTTTCCTTGTAGAGTTTATTGTTCTCATATGCCTGAAGCCTAAACTCGTCGAGTTCATTAATTTGAAGCATTCTTTTCTCACCAGCAGCTGTCATATCAAAATTCAACTTCTTTAAGGCCCAATATGCTTTGTGCACTAACTCCGCGGGCAAATGACATGCTTTTCCATAGACCAACTGAAAAGGTGACATCCCCAATGGAGTCTCATAAGCCGTTCTATAGGCCCAGACGGCCTCATCAAGCTTCAACGCCCAATCTTTCCTCGAAGGACTCACAACTTTCTCTAAGATTCGCTTGATTTCACGATTAGATACCTAAGCTTGCCCATTTGTTTGAGGATGATACGCAGTGGAAACTCTATGATTAATTCCAAACTGTTCCATCAGCGTTGTGAACTTGCGATTGCAAAAGTGTGATCCTTCATCACTAATTATAACTCGAGGAGTACCAAATCGAGTGAATATGTTCTTCTGAAGGAAACTGATGACTACCGCAGCGGTGTTGGTTGGTAAAGCCTTGACTTCCACTCATTTCATTTTGACACGTAATCCACAGCAAGAAGAATGTAGAGATTATTGCAAGACGAGATAAAGGGTCCCATGAAGTCAATACCCCACACATCAAAGATTTCAACCTCAAGGAATACATTGAGGGGAATTTCGTCCCTTCTAGAGATATTACCAACCCTGAAAGGCATATGTTTAGCCTATTTGTAATTAAAGAGGTACCAACTCAACTCTGATAAGAAAGCAAGGTAAATAGCAAGTACTATTGAAGGAATCCGTACGAAGAACGTCAAGTGATTTATTGAAATTATATGTCTGAAGGATTTCAGGATGCTGCTGCACACCACTAGAAGAAGTTCATCAATATGTTCAAGCCTCAGTGTACAAATAATCTTTTGTAGCACGTCCAGAAGTCCAGAAGGTATAAAGTTTTAATACTTTATTTATTCAGAAGATTCCATACTACTGTTACTTATGAAGAAGAACTACGAAGACATAGACTCGACGAACAAGCCTCGTTTCAAATGTTTATTTGATAAAGAATATTTAATTCAGCTAGATACAGATGAACCAAACAGTACATTTGTGTATCAGCTACTCAGATTAAGTGTCCTGCATCAACTACAAGTGGCCGTTCGATCAAGACAAAGATCTACAGAGTTTAATCTTGCCAGAAGTCTCTACTGTTGAAGATATATAATTTTATAAGTATTCATTTAATTATTTCACTTATCTAATTAATTAAATTAGTTGTATAATTTATTTATTAAATTGATTCACCTTCGAATTAATTTAATTTATGAATTTATATAATTAATATAATTAAGTGAGTAATTATTGAGTATTTGTTCAATTAAAAATAATGTTTTATTGATTAAATGACTCTGCATGACATTCCTAAAGAATGTCATACCGTGTCAATAATTCAGACATTTCTGGCATGACTTTCTAAGTCATACCGAGTCCTGATATATGGTTTTTAAGTGTGTTATGACATTACTAGATAATGTCATACCATTTGGCCATAGCAGACATTCACTGGTATGACATAAAAATGTCATACCGTGTCCCTGTTTCAGGCATTATGCTTGTGCGCGTATGACTTTCATTTATATGACTTAAAAAGTCATACAAGGCTCAACCGAATGACTTTCTTTGGTTATGTCATGCCAAATGAACCTTGAAGGCCAAGGAAAAAATGTCATACCGCCCCTGGCAGTATGACATTCCTTATATATGTCATTCCTTCTTTGTTTTAGGGCATGGCTTTGTGTAATAATGTCATATCTTCCATTGTAATGTCATTCCTAAGCTAGAAAGTCATTCCTTTCAATGTCATACCTAGATCCAAGTGATTTGCCTATATATATGGCTTCACTTCTTCATTTGTAAAGTGTTCATTGCATTGTAAACTTTCAAGTTGTTTGTAACTTGCTATTCGTTATATCCACAGTTTTCTGTGCTTTGATCACTCGGTTGTTTTAATCACTAAACTAGAATACATCCTGTCGAATTTATTCTACGAACTTTAGTGGACATTAAAACGAACCTTATTAATTATATAACGACTTAAAACATTGTTATATTAATTAATTAAAATCTGATTAACAAGTTTAATTCAAATCAGATTATTCCGCCGCGATTTTTAGTGACGATTGTATTCAACCCCCCCCCCCCCCTTCTACAATCGTTTCAGGACCTAACAATTGGCATCAGAGCGGTTGATATCATTTTCCGTATCAGATCCTATACACACTCTGTAACGTCCAAATATTTTTTATTCGAATTCATTTTATTCCAAAAATTAATTTTAATTTAAAATATTTTTCTTTCAAAAATCCAAATCTCATCCAAACACTATTCACTTCAAATCCTTAAACATGAGTACACAGAAAATCAGTAGCATCAAAATCCCACCGTTCAGCAAGGAACACTTCAGCCTATGGAAGAGGCACATGTTATTATTCCTCCGCACAGCCAACAGAAAATATATCGGGATATTAAACAAAGGTGTTTCTATTCCGATGAAAGTCATATTAGCACACGAAGAAGAAGGTGTGTTAATACCTCATCAGACCATTCCGAAAGAACTTCATGAGTACACAGATGAAGAGGGTGAACAGATGAACTTAGATAACGCTCTTCAACTAATATTGGTGGTATCTCTAGATCCAGTAATGTACAATGCTGTTGTTAATTGTACAAACGCCAAGAAAATCTGGGATACGTTAGAGATCATCAATGAAGGCTCAGATGAAGTTAGAGAAAACAAGAAAGAGATACTGATGGCTCAGTATGAACAGTTTGGTTCCAATCCCGGAGAAGGGATTTCAGAAGTGTTTATCAGACTTAATAATCTGATTAATAATCTAAATTTAAATGGGAAATACTACGACAAGAAAGAGGTCAACATGAAATTTCTCTTAATACTTCCTGAACATCTGGAACACAGAATCATTGCCATCAGGGAAAGCAGAGATCTGAATGAGATATCTCTGGAGAGACTCTACGGAGTGTTGAAAACTTATGAACTTGAACAAGTTCAAAGTAAACAGAGATATGGCTGGGGTAAAACACTGAACCATTCGAGAGCTCTAGTTGTTGAGTCACCTGTACCGGAAGAGAAGAAGGATGTTGTTGTTCCTTCTAAAACCACTCAGGAATTTGTTGTACCTGAGATGGGTCAGACTGCTTCTTCCAGTGGTGACGAAGAGTTCTATACAATGGAAGAGCTAGAACAATTAGAAGATCAATCTCTATCTCTGTTTGCCAAAAAGTTTGGAAACATGAGATTCAAGAAGAATCCCTCCTACAAGTACAAACCTACAGTGAACAGGTTTCAGAAAGGAGGTTATTCATCTTCTACGAGCAAAGGAGGATACAAGACTGGGATGGTGGATAGAAGCAAGTTCAAATGCTTTAACTGTGGTGAACCAGGACACTTTGCAACTGAATGCAAACAACCCGAGGTTCAAGGAAAGAGAAAAGATTCCTACGACGAGCTAAAGCAGCAGTATGATGCACTAGTGAGAAAGGAAATCAAAATTACAAAAGCAAGTCTTATCTGGCAGAAGGGAAAAGTTGGGATGATACAGATAGTGATGAAGTGGAGCAGCTAGGGAATGTTGCTCTTATGGCTAATGCTGGATCATCTTCACCTCCTCCTGCTGGAAGCTTTCAGGTAGATCCTACATGCCCTAAACTTTTTATGCAATTAGGACTCGAAAGAGATGATGCTATTAAAAAGTTGAAAGCTGCCAATCTTAAAATTGATACACTAGTCTTAGATATTCATGCTTATAAAATGAATGAGATGACCGTATTAAAACCTAAAATAGAACAACTGACTATGGATTTAGGATTACAATGTGCTAAAGTCAGAGTTCTAGAGAAAGGTGAGATTGCTTTAAGACTTCAGCTAGATGAAGAGAAAGTGAAATGTAAAGCCTTTAAGGATGCCTCCACTATAGTCAAAGAACTTAATGATAAACAAGAGATCAAGAGAACTGTTGGAATAGGTTTTGACTATAACAAATCTGTAGGTAAGGCTAGTAACATTACTCCCTTTAAGAAGAGTGCTGAGGAGAGAGGAATTCCTTTTGTTTTGAAAGATTCTCCTCAACCCCTGTTCAAATCCTCAGAAGCTGAACCTCTTTTAGAAACTCCTGTTGTCATTAGATATGAACTCAAACAGGATGACCTTAAAATGAAAGAGAGTAATGAGAAGAGAGATGAGATCCCGACATTGCTGAAACCAATCAAAGTGAAAGGCAATGTTAGGTTGCCTAAAGCTGGTTTAGGTGTCAACTCTGAGAGAACTAAATTCAACAAGCCTAATAACTTTGTGAATAGTAAGAACAAGAACAATAGATGTCATTCTACTGAGAACTTTAAATCTGTTAACAATGTTGGAGTAGAACCCATTGATGTTCCTACTGCTGTGACTGATATGCCTGTTGCTCCTGTTTTTGATGCTTATCATAAATGTTGTGGTGTTGATAATTGCATGACTTGTGCTTTCAATATGATGTCTGCTTATTTTAAAAATTTGCATGCTAAAAATGAAAACACATCTCCTAGACAACACATAAACAATAAGCATGCTAGATCAAAGACTGCTAGTCCTCCTCGTGTTAGGAAGGAGACTTATGTTCCAAAGCCTAAAACCAAGGTTTATAAGGCTGTTGTTAAGGAAGTAAGTTCAGTCAAATCATAACCAAGTATCAGTCCAAGAGGCTCTGTTGTATTACCTAATAGAAATCAATTCTTTAAGTTTACTGGACCCAATCAAGTGTGGGTCCCAAAGAAGGTTTAATCAAGTTGTCTTTTGCAGGGTGCCAATGGAGTTGTTCGAGTTACTTGGGTGCTTGACAGTGGAGCGTCAATGCACATGACTGGCAATAGATCCCTGCTGGAAGACATAAGAGAAGGAGCTGGCCCAACAGTCAGTTTTGCTGATAACAGCAAAGGTCGTACTGTGGGATATGGCAAGTACAAAATAGGAAGGATCATCATTGAAGATATTGCAATAGTTGAAGGACTTCAACATAATCTCTGAGTGTCAGTCAATTCTGTGACAAAGGATATTATGTTCATTTTGAAAAGGAGATATGTATCATTAAACATATAAGGGATAAACGTCCTTCACTATGTGGCATAAGGAAAGGCAATATATTCGTAGCTGATTTGTCTGCAGGACCAGGAAACGAAGTTCACTGTTTCTACGCCAAAGCATCTGCTGAAGATAGTTGGTTATGGCATAAGAAGCTCTCACACCTCAACTTCAAAACCATGAACTCTCTAGTCAAGAGAGATCTAGTGAGAGGCTTGCCTTCCCTGGAATTCTCAACTGATGATCTTTGTGAAGCTTGTCAGAAAGGAAAAGCGAAGAGAGCATCTCACAAAGGCAAAACCATCAATACCATTACAGATTCACTTCATTTGTTGCATATGGATTTGTTTGGCCCTGTGAATGTTGCATCTATTGATGGAGGAAGATATGCCTTGGTTATTGTGGATGACTTCTCAAAATTTACTTGGGTTTACTTCCTGGCTTCTAAGGATGAAACCCCGTTGACAGTGATTGATCATATAAAGTTAGTTGAATTGGATAAAGGTGTGCCAGTCAAAGCTGTAAGGTCAGACAATGGCACAGAATTCAAGAATCAAACTCTAATCAACTTTTACTCTGAAAAGGGAATTAGAAGGCAGTATTCAGCACCAAGGACTCCTCAGCAGAATGGAGTCGTCGAAAGAAAGAATCGTACACTAATTGAAGCTGCAAGGACTATGATTGTTGAAGCAAAGCTTCCACTGTACTTTTGGGCTGAAGCTGTGTCTACTGCCTGCTATACCCAGAATAGAACTTTGATCAACAAGGATCATATGAAAACTCCATTTCATCTGTATAACAACAAGAAACCTTATGTCAAACATCTTCATGTCTTTGGAGCCAAGTGTTATGTTCTCAAGGATGGTGAAGAGAACTTGAACAAGTTTGTGCCAAAGGCATCTGAAGCAATTTTTTTTGGTTATACAAATAATGCTTATAGAGTTTTTGTAATTGATACTCTGTCAGTGAAAGTTAGTGTCAATGTTACATTTGATGACACTAAACTCCCAAGTTTACAATCTGCTGATCCATCTGAATCTCTGAAATTTGACAACTATCCAGATTCAGATTCAGATGATGATGTTCCACCTGAGGTTGCAACAGGTGATGACAACAATGATAATGATCCAGGCAATGGTGGTGGGAATGGCAATAATGCTGGAGATTCCACTGATGCTAGTGGTGGATCATCAAGTCATCCTGGCAACAACTCAGGGGGAGCTGGTGGATCAACTAGTCATACACATCAGCTTACTGACAATACAGCTGAATCATCAAGGACACAACTTCCAAGGGAAAAGATTTGGAGCAGAGATCATCCCTTTGATCTGATTATTGGTGATCCTGATGTTGGTGTAAGGACTAGAAGTGCTACATCTAACGAATGTTTATTTTCTGGATTTCTATCTCAACTAGAACCAAAGAAAATAGATGAAGCACTTGCTGATCCTGATTGGGTTCTTGCCATGCAAGAAGAACTCAATCAATTTGAGAGACAAGAAGTCTGGGCCCTGGTTCCAAGACCAAAAGGAAAGTCTACAATTGGAGCTAGATGGGTCTTCCGTAACAAGTTAGATGGTGATGGCATTGTTGTGAGAAACAAAGCCAGACTGGTTGCAAAAGGTTATTCTCATGATGAAGGAATTGATTATGATGAAACCTATGCTCCAGTTGCTCGTCTTGAAGCCATCAGAATATTCCTTGCATTTGCTGCACACTCCAACTTCAAAGTTTATCAGATGGATGTGAAAAGTGCATTTCTGAATGGAAAGCTGGAAGAAGAAGTATATCTGGAACAACCCCTGGCTTTGAAAATCCAGAATTTGCTGATTTTGTGTACTTCCTATTCAAAGCTGTCTATGGACTCAAGCAGTCACCAAGGACATGGTATGACACCCTCTCTGAATTTTTAATTGAAAATAAATTTACTAGAGGTATCATAGACGAAACTCTCTTTTACAAATTGCATGATAATGATATGATATTTGTTCAAATATATGTTGATGATATTATATTTGGTTCTACTAACGATAACTTGTGCAAGAGATTTGCTAAGTTAATGCAGAGTAATTATGAAATGACTATGATGGGTGAGCTATCCTACTTTCTTGGTCTTCAAGTAAGCCAAAAGGAAGATGGAATCTTTATTTGCCAATCAAAGTATGTCAGAGATCTTCTAAGAAAGTACAATCTAGAAGACTGTTCACCGGCAAAGACACCCATGGCCACTGCCACTAAGCTTGACCAGGATAAATCTGGTAAGAAAGTTGATATCTTAAGCTATCGAGGTATGATTGGCTCATTACTCTATCTCACTGCTAGTAGACCAGATATTATGTTTGCAACATGTTTGTGTGCTAGGTTTCAGGCTGATCCTAAAGAATCACATCTTATAGCCGTCAAAAGAATCTTTAGATATCTTAAGGGTACACCTGGTTTAGGTATTTGGTACCCTAAGAATACTGGTTTTGACTTAACCGGCTATACAGATTCTGATTATGCAGGTTGCAGGATTGATAGAAAGAGTACGTCTGGAAGTTGTCAATTTCTAGGACGTCGGTTGGTTTCCTGGTACAGCAAGAAGCAACACTCAGTGTCTGATAAGTGCATATTTTTCATATTTTTAAGTCCCTAATTATTGCTTGTTCTCACTTATTTATTTGTTTATTTGTCTTTTTTCAGGAATATTGCAAATGCTTGAAGAAATAAAAGAATAAAGCAAAAAAGAGAAAAAGATGGGAAGAAAAGGATCATAGGGGAATATTCTCAAGGAAGCATCTAGATGGGACACCTACACCCCCCTCTACCCTAATTTCCCCCTATAAATACACACCTCCCCATCATGTTTCAACCTACCTAGGATTTCATATTTTTAGTAGCTTCTCTTTTATGTAGTAGATCTAGTAGTAGCACTCTAAATTTGTAAACACTTTTATTATATCAATACAAGTATTCATTTTTGTTCTTAAATCTTGCTCTTTACTTTTACTTCTAGGCTATGAAATCTTTCTCTAACCACATGAGACTCAAAATTACTTGTGGATTGAAAGGAGCCTAATTATATGTTTTAAGCTTGCATTTTTTAGTATTTAGATTGAGCCCTTTTAATTCTCAATATTATTAGTGGGTTCAATGGTTTAGTATTCTAGATTTTGATTTTAGCTTGTAGTTTGATGGGGTTTTGTTAGATACATGGTAGATAAGCTAGTTTTGAAGTTTTGTTTGATTTGGAGTTAGTTTAGTATGACTTGGTGTTGTTCTTGTTCTTGGTTTTGATATTTTTGAGGGCTTTTTGGTGTAAATTTTAGTTTATGATTTTGACTTGAGGTTAGTGGGTTTGTGTTTGAAATATTATGTTTAGGCTAGATTTAAAGTTTGGTGTATTTTGGAGTTGTTTTGGCTTGATTTTGGTCTTGTTTTGGTGAGAAATGGGTAGTTTAGGAGCTATTTAGTGTAGAATTTATTGTTGAATTTGATAGTTTAGGAGCTATTTAGTGTAGAATTTATTGTTGAATTTGATTTAGAGGTTAGTGGGGTTTGATTTGTTATATTTGGAATGGCTAGATTTTCCGGTTAAATTGATTTTCCGGTAAGATTTAGACTATTCCGGGGACCTCCATATATTCCGGCGATGGTTCGTTAGACTGATATGTTTCTGCGATTGTTTAGTATATACGTTGATCTTCATGTTTTGGTTTAGTGTATTACGTGTTTAATTTGTGTCCATTTTTCTTTTCTTTTATTTTTATTTATTTTTTTTTCCGTTTCTTTTATATTAAGTTTGTTTCACATGGCCAGTGTACCTGCTTGTTCTGTTCACAAATCACACACTCCTCTCCATTTTATTTGACACGCTCAGACCACGGACCAGTTCTCTGTCTTATGTTTTAAATTAATTCTGTTCGTTTGTTATTTTTTATATTTTCTTTTTAAATTTTCTTTTGCATTTCTATATTGATTTTGATAAGTGATTAATTTGTTTACTTTTTTTTATTTGAGAAATGTTTAATATTAATTAGTAAAATCAATATTCTCCTCAAAATTAATTTGGTCTAATTTGATTAAGTTAAAAATTAAGTTTTCGCGAAAATAACTTTAGTCCTTGGAACGAATCTTATATTACTAAAACGGGATCGTGCACTTGCGATTAATTTCAAAATCCGATTTTTAGCACATCAAGTTTTTGGCGCCGCTGCCGGGGACTAAAATTAATTTTCGCGCCTTAATTTTTAATTTTTCGGATTAGTTTTTTTTTATATTCTCTCACTTCTTTTTTTTGTTGAATTTTAGGAAATTGGAAGAGTATGAGCTAGCTTGGAATAAGTGGAGAATATTCTTGGAGTATTGGAAGCTTGCTTGGGTAACTTGTATCTCTCTCCTATTTCAATTTATTTTATTTAGAAAATCACAAAAAAATTGAAAATTAAAAAATCACAAACAAATTAAAAATTTTAAAATCCAAAAATATTAGATAGAATTACATATGTGTTGCATCATGCATTTAATCACTTAGGGCACATCATCTAGTTTTTAAATTTTGTTTTTAAAATTTTCGTACCTTAAATTGTGGTGATCGCTGGAGGACCCAAAGGTACGTTAATTTTCTTTCTTTCTCTAGATAAAACACGTAGTGTAGAGCATGCATAGTTGTTTACCGCTTTAATTATCTCGTTGTGTGGAGCATCATTTTAAATAAATCTTAAGGGCAAAACCCACTCACAAGATAAGGGAAGGGATTTCATCACTCTTTCCTTGGCCCACAACAACTTAATTTCCACATTTTGCATTTCCTTAGCCTTTTAATAAAATGAATTAGACGTTAGCCCCTAGGATTAGGCGCTCAATTAGGAAGGTACCTAAAAGACGAGGTAATCTTTAATTATTCCGACTCTTCGGTGTCTAAGGCAAGCGAAAGCTTACCTGGCCGATTAAGGTTTGGTGTCTAAGCGCGGAGATTGGCCTCTTGGCAATGCCTGCTCCAAACTGGCCAAACCGGTCCGAATAATTTTGGATTTATTGAGTTTTTGGTGGTCCTTAACGTTAGGAGCAAGGTCTAGTTCATTTTTATTAGGGAACCCTAGATTTAGGTTTTTCTTTCTCTTTTACACCCTTTCTTTTGTGTGTTTTAATTTTTCGCACTTACTTGCTACGTGTTTACTATCTTGTTTATGCGAACTACTTGGGTTAGGAACGAGTCATCTAGATTAGTGAGACCTATAATCGAGATTCCCTCGTCCTCTTCGGACTCCGAACCCATAGAAGCTAGCGAACCGATAGTAAACATGGCATTGTCTCTTAAAGATCGCTGTTACCCATCCCGTTCCGCTCAACCATCGTGCATTACCCTTCCTCCCGTTAATGGGAATAATTTCGAGATTAAGGCACATCACATTAGTATGTTGCCTAAGTTTTTAGGGAGTGAAGGTGAGGATCCCTACCTTTTTATCCAAGAATTTGAGGAGGTTTGTGGTTTACAAAAACTCCAACAATTGAGTGAAGACTCCATTCGGCTTAGACTAATCACCTTCGCTTTAAAAGAAAATGCGAAAAAATGGTTGTATAGTCTTCCCGTTAATTCTATTTCCACTTGGGAGGGGTTTGTGGTAGTGTTTCTTAAAAAGTATTTTCCAAACCATAAGACTACTCGAATTACAAATGAAATAAATCAATTTCGACAAAAGGAAAATGAGTCTTTTTGGAAATTCTTTGATCGTTTCAAAAATCTTCTATCACAATGCCCCCACCATGGAATTGAAAAATGGAGACTTTGCAAGATTGTGTACGAGGCCTTAGATAGTCAAACAACCGCTTTGTTAGAGTCTATGTGCCAAGGCAAATTCATGGAGAAAGATGAGGACCAAGGGTGGGAATTTTTCGAGGACTTAGCCGAGAAAACAATGTTGTGGGAGTCAACTAGGGAACCGAAAAAGTCAATCGAGTCGTCTAGCTCTAGGGGTTTGCACTCGATAGGAAACAATGTGGCAACCGATGCAAAATTAGCTACCCTAACTAGGAGACTTGAAGCTCTAGAAACTAGTAAACCTCCCACACAAATGTCGACGTACCTTAATCACAATTTTCAAAATCCCGCAACTCAACCCTTGCACGAGTTTGAGCAAGTAAATGCTATGTTCCAAAATCCTAGGAATGACGCGTTTGCACCAACTTACAATCCCGGGTGGAAGAATCACCCGAATTTCTCGTGGACCCAAGGTCAAAATTTTCAACCTCCACAACCTAATTTTCAAAGGCCCAACCCCAATCCTTTTCCTAATTATCAAAACCCGAGTCAAGCTCCATTGAATCCTCCCGGGTTTAATGAATCGGATAAGAGACTTAACTCCTTAGAGAAAAACATTGAGGCCTTAGTTAAATCGCAAACTAATTTGACTCAATCACAACAAACTTTCATGACAACCCTAACCCAAGATAGGCAACTTTTGCATTCTAATGTGCAAGCCGTTTCTAAGTTAGAGGCCCAATTGAGTCAATTAGCTAGCACGTTGTGTGAGCGCGAGAAAAACAAATTCCAAAGTCAACCTGAGGTCAATCCGAAATTTCCTCTCAATCAAAGACCCCACGAGAATGTTAATGCGATTATCTCTCTAAGGTCGGGAAATCAAGTGGATAACAAAGTTGGTGAGAACGTTAATGAAAATGAGGAGTCGATTCCTAGAACAAATCCTTCTTTGTCTAGCACAAATCATGACAAACCCGAATGTTCTAGAGTCCGTGAGTTTATGAGTGAACCTAATCCTGGGCCCATTTCTCAAAAGCCTAACGAAGAAGTTTACAAGCCAAGGGTTCCTTACCCACAAAGACTCATTCCTCCTAAACAATCGGCCCAAATGGAACAAATTCTAGAGGTTTTCAAACAAGTCAAGATAAACATTCCTCTTTTAGATGCCATTCAACAAGTTCCTTCTTATGCTAAGTGTCTAAAAGATTTGTGTACCCATAAGAGAACCACCCATGTTCCTAAGAAAGCCTTTTTGACCTCACAAGTAAGCTCGATTCTCTCGAATCAAATTCCCGTGAAATATAAGGACCCCGGTTGTCCTACAATTTCTTGTGTCATAGGCGATACTTATGTGGATAAGGCTTTACTTGATTTAGGAGCGAGTGTGAATCTTCTTCCGTTCTCGGTCTACCAAGCCCTAGGTTTAGGGGATCTCAAGACCACCAATATGACCCTTCAACTTGCCGATCGATCTATTAAAATGCCAAAGGGAATTATTGAGGACGTGTTGATCAAAATTGGTGATTTTATCTTTCCTGTTGACTTTGTTGTTCTCGAGACTCAACCCGTCTCGAATCCTAAGAACCAAATTCCTATCATTTTAGGACGACCTTTCCTTGCTACATCCAATGCCTTAATCAATTGTAGGAATGGTTCGATGAAGCTCACTTTTGGAAACATGACCATAGACTTAAACATTTTCAATGTAGGAAAAGAACCCAATGAGCTTTATGAACAACCAATAGGGGTCAATGTGGTCAACAAGTTTGTCACATGGTCTAGTTTCGAGGATAGTGAGATTGAATCTCTTCTTAATGAGGATTTCAAAGTCAACCATAAGAACAATAGGGAATATCATGAGTTGTTGAAAGAGTTGACCTCGGAGGAGTTGTTAGGAGAATTGAACGACATTTGTTCAAAATGGGAAACTCCACCCGAGATTGCTAGTGTTGATCCTAGGCCCAATTTTAAGAGTCACGTAGGTGAACCACCGACATTTGACTCATTGTTTCATCATTCATATAGCGCCTTAGGAAAAGATGACAGCAATTCTTACATCATTCCTAGTGATTCATACCATGACCAACATTTCATAGTCTCTAATTTGCTTGATAATAAAGAAGCATTGAGTTGGTTTAGGGAGAACATTAGTGATGCTTGTCATATAGGGGTAAACGATGGGCACATGCTAGAGAAAGTCTTTGTGCCTAAAAATTTTCGCACACATTTTGACTCTTTCTCGAAGCTTCCTCCCATTTTTCCCTCCGGAATTGGCTGATTTGCTTCCGTCTTCGTACCTTCCCTCATGAAGTTCAGGTATGGGGAAGGAACTGTGTGAGTGCGTGGGTCGTGTAAGTGTTTTAGTAGTTAATAAAAATCCCCTTCATCTCCTATTCAGGTATTTTTCCTCTTTACTCTCTCATTTCAACTCTCTCTTTTTCATACATCGAGGACAATGCATGATTTAGGTATGGGGAGGGCTTTAGTGTAATTCTTAAAAAATGAAAAACCCTAAAAAATGAAAAATTAGAAAAATCCAAAAATAGAGATACTTTTAGCTAATTTGTCTTTCCCTCACTCGAACTTTAGGAGTAGTTGGTGTTAGCATGTTTTCACAAAAGTATATATATGTAGTGTCTTTTAGATAATTTGAACGTAGTTGAGTAAGGTTGTCTTTTTGAAACTTGTATCGACCGATTTGTACTTTAAATTCCAAGATGGCACACACTTTTGCACGAGACCTTTGATGGAGAGATTGTCTAGTGATATTATTCGATACCTGAGAGAGAACCCACATGTTGAAACAATGTCGAATCGAACCTTTGCGAATAAAAAATAGCAGAAAAAAAAAAGAGATATAAAAAAAAAAAATAGAATAAGCTACTTCAATACCCATTGTTCTTTATAGATAAAATCTTTAGATAAATGGGCAAAAGTAGATTGGCTAGTCCCGTTTTGTGGCCTTTGTTACTCGAGCAATTAAGTCCGTAGGGGGATTTTAAAACCTAGTGCCCTAAGACCGTTTGGTTTGGGAGTCACTGACCTAAAGCTCGCTACATGGGTAACATTGTGTGCCTAAGAAAACGGACAAAATAAAGTCAATGCAAAAAAAAAGAGACAAAAAAAAGAAAAGAGAATAAGAGTTTGTGAAGTTTGGCTAGATATTTGTTTCGATAGAGATTGGGTCAGTTCGATATTGGTTGAAAAAGAGAAAATGTTCCTAGACGATTAGGATCCATCAAAGGCCTTAAATTACTTACACTCCTTGGATTTCTAGTAAATCTTTGTGTCGATGCAAGTAGATTAGAGACAACTGTATCTTGATTATTAGTAGATGAGTCTTTAAGTCGTATTTTCCTTAAAAACGCTTTTTGTTAACACCAACGAAATTAGAGTAGAGTCGAGTAGACACTTGCTAGAATGTCTCAAAGATTTTATGGGTATATCTTCTGTAAACCCTTAGGAGACAAAACTCCTCTTGTAGAGATCGTCTACGAGTTTAACGGGTTGGTGAACCTAAAATCACCCGTCACGCCTACGAAAAGGAGCCTAGGAATCGCATATAGTTTTCATAGTTTATTTTCTTTTCTTTTGATTTTACTCGAGGACGAGCAAAATATAGGTATGGGGAAGTTTGATAAGTGCATATTTTTCATATTTTTAAGTCCCTAATTATTGCTTGTTCTCACTTATTTATTTGTTTATTTGTCTTTTTTCAGGAATATTGCAAATGCTTGAAGAAATAAAAGAATAAAGCAAAAAAGAGAAAAAGATGGGAAGAAAAGGATCATAGGGGAATATTCTCAAGGAAGCATCTAGATGGGACACCTACACCCCCCTCTACCCTAATTTCCCCCTATAAATACACACCTCCCCATCATGTTTCAACCTACCTAGGATTTCATATTTTTAGTAGCTTCTCTTTTATGTAGTAGATCTAGTAGTAGCACTCTAAATTTGTAAACACTTTTATTATATCAATACAAGTATTTATTTTTGTTCTTAAATCTTGCTCTTTACTTTTACTTCTAGGCTATGAAATCTTTCTCTAACCACATGAGACTCAAAATTACTTGTGGATTGAAAGGAGCCTAATTATATGTTTTAAGCTTGCATTTTTTAGTATTTAGATTGAGCCCTTTTAATTCTCAATATTATTAGTGGGTTCAATGGTTTAGTATTCTAGATTTTGATTTTAGCTTGTAGTTTGATGGGGTTTTGTTAGATACATGGTAGATAAGCTAGTTTTGAAGTTTTGTTTGATTTGGAGTTAGTTTAGTATGACTTGGTGTTGTTCTTGTTCTTGGTTTTGATATTTTTGAGGGCTTTTTGGTGTAAATTTTAGTTTATGATTTTGACTTGAGGTTAGTGGGTTTGTGTTTGAAATATTATGTTTAGGCTAGATTTAAAGTTTGGTGTATTTTGGAGTTGTTTTGGCTTGATTTTGGTCTTGTTTTGGTGAGAAATGGGTAGTTTAGGAGCTATTTAGTGTAGAATTTATTGTTGAATTTGATAGTTTAGGAGCTATTTAGTGTAGAATTTATTGTTGAATTTGATTTAGAGGTTAGTGGGGTTTGATTTGTTATATTTGGAATGGCTAGATTTTCCGGTTAAATTGATTTTCCGGTAAGATTTAGACTATTCCGGGGACCTCCATATATTCCGGCGATGGTTCGTTAGACTGATATGTTTCTGCGATTGTTTAGTATATACGTTGATCTTCATGTTTTGGTTTAGTGTATTACGTGTTTAATTTGTGTCCATTTTTCTTTTCTTTTATTTTTATTTATTTTTTTTTCCGTTTCTTTTATATTAAGTTTGTTTCACATGGCCAGTGTACCTGCTTGTTCTGTTCACAAATCACACACTCCTCTCCCTTTTATTTGACACGCTCAGACCACGGACCAGTTCTCTGTCTTATGTTTTAAATTAATTCTGTTCGTTTGTTATTCTTTATATTTTCTTTTTAAATTTTCTTTTGCATTTCTATATTGATTTTGATAAGTGATTAATTTGTTTACTTTTTTTTATTTGAGAAATGTTTAATATTAATTAGTAAAATCAATATTCTCCTCAAAATTAATTTGGTCTAATTTGATTAAGTTAAAAATTAAGTTTTCGCGAAAATAACTTTAGTCCTTGGAACGAATCTTATATTACTAAAACGGGATCGTGCACTTGCGATTAATTTCAAAATCCGATTTTTAGCACATCAGTGTCCACTTCTACTGCTGAAGCTGAGTACATAGCTGCTGGCAGTTGCTGTGCTCAGATTCTCTGGATCAGAAACCAATTAAATGATTATGGTATTTCTGTCGAAAAAATTCCAATATTTTGTGACAACACCAGTGTCATAGCCATTTCAAACAATCCAGTGCAGCACTCCAGGACCAAGCACATAGATATCAGGTATCATTTCATTCGAGAACATGTCATGAATGGTACTGTGGTGTTACATTTTGTACCCACGGCTAATCAAATTGCAGACATCTTCACTAAACCACTTGATGAATCCACTTTCTCTAAGTTGGTTTGTGAGCTAGGGATGTTAAATATGCCATGATTCTCTTGGTATATATTTTCAATATACTTTATATGTTTTTATATAATTTTGTGAATTTTCTGTGTAATTATTTCTATTTTATTAGTTTTTATATAATTGTTTGTAAATTATCTGATAATTTTATGTGTAATTATGCATGTTCATATATGTCTCTATAATTTTTCTAAGTGCTGCATACTCCCCTGTAATATTCTCTGTGCATTTAGATAATTATATATATATTTATTTTGTATTTTTCAAAATTAGTTAAGCATAAATATTTGATTTTAAGTTAATTCATTTTAATGAATTAAAGTTAAATTCATAAGTATTTATATTTAATTAAAGTTGAATTTTATGAAATATATGTGCAATATATTATATATTATGTGTATTAGATTTTTGATTAAATGTGCAAAAGGTTTTAATTGTTTTTAATAATCAAAAATCCTAATATTCTATTTTATTTTAGTATATTTCTGCATTAAGAGCTCGGTATGACTTTTTCAGTTAAAGTCATACCGCATCTAGCTTCCCTGGTACGCTCGTGAACTCGGTATGACTTTCCTTAAGAAAGTCATATCGTTTTCTTTCTCCTTCCCCCCTTTTATAAATCGGTATGACATTATTTAGAAAAGCCATACCGAGAGCACGAGAATGACATTCTCAAGTGCTCGGTATGACTTTCCCTAATAAAGTCATACCGACTTCTAAAACTGGTATGACTTATCCTATCAAAGTCATACCTCATTCTTATCATCTTCTCCGCATATACACAATACACACACTCGATCTCCATTGCTGTAGCTTCGTTTTTTCAAGTTTTTGGATCAAAAACTTGCTGGTTACTCTCAATCAAGTCTAAACACTTGCTGGTTACTTATTTTCATCCCAAAATAAGTCGAATTGCTGCCGAATTTTCACTGAGTTTCAAACCCTTGTCGCGAATTGGACTGAGTCGAACGAGTTGCACGATTTTTCACCGATTCTTGACGATTCTGACCGAGTTTGTGATCGTTTTGTGCTCCTGTTACTCTAAATCGTTGGTTCTAATCAGTTTGTGGTGATTTTGCTTCAACTGATTTAAAACCCTTGTTTTTGGATTTCGAAGTTAGGGTTTTGTGAAGAACATTTGGGGATTTTTGAAGTTATTAGAGATTAAGACCGTGTTTGGACTTTGCTTTAAGCCATTTTAAGTTTAATTAAATTTTAATTCGAATTTATTTATATAAATCGAATTATTAATTAATTAACTAATTGATATTTAATTATTAATTGAAATTTGTGAGAAATTTGAGAATTAATATTTTATTTGAAAAATTCTCACTTAATTCAATTTTAATTCTAAAAATGGCCGGTCGCTTTGTAATTGAGGAGACAAATTTGAATGGATTCTTTGACCCCGAGGCTAGTTTGGCTCGCTTTAGACCGTGGGTCCGTTTTCTGAATAGCCAGTCGCTCGTCAGCACTGCTATTACAGCTCATGCAGACCTCCAGATACAACCAATTCAGGACTTCTACTCGACAGCCCTGAATACTACTTTGTTGGATAATCATCGGGTTTCTAGAGATATACACGGAGGACGTACCATTCATATCAATACTGATGATGTGAATAGGATACTGGGGTTTCCGAGGGAGAATTTTGCTGAACTCCCTACTGAAGCTGAACTCACCCAATTCTTCGAGACAATCTTATATCAGGGAGAGATCAATTTGCCTAGGATGTTGAAAGGCAATCTGAAGCCTGAGTGGGACCTCTTCTTCGACACTTTGGCTAAAGTGTTTGCTCCGACCACTCGCAAGAACTTTAATGTCATAAGTTCTTTGCTTCAGAAGATTGGGTTCAGCATTGTTTATAATCGTCGAATCAACTTTGGAAAGCTTATTCGTCAAGCCATTCTTTCCAAGTTGGGACCTCTAAGGAACAGATCTGTTGAACAGAACGCAAAGGTTTCCTGCTTCTATCCTCGCTTTATCATGTTGTTTCTAAATGATAAGATGACTGAGGCTGAGAAGGAACACTACTCCAACTCTCCAGTGGCACCAGTTCCTCGTGCCTGCACCAAGTTAATGACTCAGTTGGATAACAAGAACAAATTTGCCAATATTCCTCTCATCACCACTCCTCACCTGCTACAGATGTTCAACACTCCTCTGCCGCCATACCAGCTTCAATTGGCTCCTCCCGCTCAACAACACCAACATCAGCAACAACAACAACCGCAAGAACCTCAACCCCTCCAAATTCAACAACCTGCACAACAACCTCAACAACAACCTCTTCACCAACATCATCAACAGCATTCCCCACAACAATCACAAGAAGCACAGTCTTCACACCATTCATCCAACCAATCATCATATCACTCCCCTACTCATCAACAACAACAATCTATCCCTTCATTTGCAGATCAAACCTTGGAATATGATTTCTTCGAGAATCAACCATCTTCATCTGAACCTCTCCCACACCAAACACAATCCCAAATCATACCACAAACACAATCTACCTCACAACCCCTTCCCTCTGACTCTCCTATCAACCAGGAGCTGCAGTCCTTCCGTCAGGACCTACAGGTAGCTCAGGTACTTTCTAACCTCTCATCTAATTTTAATGTTGATACGTCAGATTATGGTTGTGATCTTGTTTGTGACCTTGATTTTGTTTTCCAGCCTCCCAGCAATGAACCTGACAACACACAGGTTCATAACCTAGCTGATGATTCAATTCTACAAACTCTCGTTTCTCCAAACACATCAACCTACACTTCAATGCAACATGTTCGTAAAGTTGCAAGGAAACGGAGTTCGAGTAGTTTAATGAGTCAACCCACAGCTCTGTCTCCCTCAAAGAAGCAAAGGGTGGAAGCCTTGGAGACAACTGTAGCCTCATCTTTGCCTTCCCAACAAGGCTCAGATTTTGAAATGGCAGATAAACAGTCTCTGGACCCATTCTTTCTACAGGATGAGGCCATTGAAATTGACCGTCCGGCCGCGGTAATTTGTACAGAGTCAAGCACTGCGCTAGCACTCACGCTAGTGCCAGCCCAAACTGATACACAGGTTCCTATGATTACTGAGTGCACAGATTTTCAAAATAAATGTTTGATGTATGAAAACTTTTCTGATCACCCTTTCTTTTCTGATAAGGCGGAACTTGGCAGCGTGCAAGTTAATTTGCCCTCACAGGCGTCCGGAGGACGATTTGTTCCTCCACTACCTTTGCTCCCATCTCGAGGGACATTGGTAGTTTATACAGGTACAGCAGGAAGTGTGAATCCTATGAGTGATGTAAGGCAAACACCGAGCGATACACATGCACGAGAGGCTAGTGAAACAGCTCTGAGTGTACGTGAGGTGAGTGCACACACTAACACTGCTCAATTTGAGGAAATAATGGCAAAGCTAAGGGCTGAGCTTGAACGTATGATTGCTGAAAACGAGAAGCTCAAGGGTGCACAGTTGGTGACCCTGGAACAGAAAGCTGAGGAGAGGCCATCCAGTTCTTACAGGGATGAGCTTAAAGAGGAAATCCATGAGTTAGCTGTTGAGATGAGATCTAATCATGAGCTTTACATGTCCAAATTTGAGACCATAAACAGCAAGTTAGATCAACTGCTCAGAAACTCCAACAAATCTGATGATCAACCCTCTGGAGAGGATCCCTCAACTAAGGGGGAGAATAGAGAAGACAAAGGTGACAGGGATGATAGAGGCAATAGCTCAAATCAAAGCAACAAGAAAAATACCACTTCTGGATCTGCCCCTGACAAAGAAACTCATAAGTCTAAAGGAAAAGAACCGTTACATCAGTCCGACAATGTATTCAATTCTGATAGTTATGATGACTATCCACAGGATATGGATGATGATGACGTCTTCGATGCTACCTATCGTCAAGCAGAAGAAGAAGGTAAATTTGATGAGAGTTACTTGTTTCGGGATGAAGAACCTGTTGACCTAGAGCATGAGGAAAATGTCCGGAAGTTCAAAGCTGAGAATGAAGCAAGGAAGCGTAAGCTTCGTGATTATCAGAAACTTCTCGAGGACAAGTTGATCACAGAAGAACAAATCAAGATCGAGAAACAGAAAATCTATGATGCTGCAATCAAGCAGAAGAATCTTGATATAAGGAGAAAAGAAGGAAAAAGCTGGGACATAGCAAGAAGAATCTTTAATGGACCTCAAAGGGAGCCTTTCAACGACAAAAAGTTCTTATCTCTGATCTATGATCTTAGAGGGGTAAACCCTGACGAGGATGTCTTTATCCATGCTCTTGCTTTAGAATTGTCTTATGTAACTGTGGCAGCTAAGGGATTGCTAGAGGAATGGGAGCTAATTGTCTATACACAGAGGAATGGTTCTTTCAGACTATCTGTCGAATCTCTGAAATCATTCTCTGTATCTGAGCTCTGGGTGCTTCGAAACAAGGTTAGGCGAAGCTCCAATCTGAATGAACTCCTTCGTGACAAACTGCTGGAACAAGCTGTATTCAACAGTCCTCAGGTTGTCAGGAATCCTTACTGTGTAAAGTTCATTCACAAGGAGATCTTCAGCACTATCTATCTCAATGATCAAGCCTTGTCAAAGTATCCCGCTAAGCAACTTGCTCTTACCTCCACTCTGTTAAGAACCAAGGGCTTCGCTTCTAAAGCTAAGTCTGATGCTGATGATGTGATTCTTGCTTACTGCACTCGAAAGAATGTTGGTCAGTACTTTCGAAGGATGAGACTTTCGCGAAAATCCTGTGGATTTGGAAGTGCTACATCAACTGGCTCTGGCAAAGGAACGAAAGAAGCGTGGTGAATCCACTACATCTGAAGTGCCAACCAGGGAAGAACCATCAACTCCTATCCTTCACACTTCTGATATCGAAGAAGGAGAAGTTGATCTTTAGATTCATTAGGGATTTGTAATATATGTTCAGTAAGAACATCCTTTTGTAATCTAATGTAATCTTTTGAATTCTGGTGAATGTTTTATGAAATACCAGAAACTTTTTGCTATTTACAATTCATGTTTAATCCTTTGTCTTATCAGTTAGTTGAGTTATCCTCTCGAAAATTTGCATGTTATGTTAACAAACAAATAGGGGGAGATTGAAAGGCATATGTTTAGCCTATTTGTAATTAAAGAGGTACCAACTCAACTCTGATAAGAAAGCAAGGTAAATAGCAAGTACTGTTGAAGGAATCCGTACGACGAACGTCAAGTGATTTATTGAAATTATATGTCTGAAGGATTTCAGGATGCTGCTGCACACCACTGGAAGAAGTTCATTAATATGTTCAAGCCTCATTGTACAAATAATCTTTTGTAGCACGTCCAGAAGTCCAGAAGGTATAAACTTTTAATACTTTATTTATTCAGAAGATTTCATAATACTGTTACTTATGAAGAAGAACTACGAAGACATAGACTCGACGAACAAGCCTCGTTTCAAATGTTTATTTGATGAAGAATATTTAATTCAGCTAGGTACAGATGAACCAGACAGTACATTTGTGTGTCAGCTACTCAGATTAAGTGCTCTGCATCAACTACAAGTGGCCGTTCGATCAAGACAAAGATCTACAGAGTTTAATCTTGCCAGAAGTCTCTACTGTTGAAGATATATAATTTTATAAGTATTCATTTAATTATTTCACTTATCTAATTAATTAAATTAGTTGTATAATTTATTTATTAAATTTATTCACCTTGGAATTAATTTAATTTATGAATTTATATAATTAATATAATTAAGTGAGTAATTATTGAGTATTTGTTCAATTAAAAATAATGTTTTATTGATTAAATGACTCGGCATGACATTCCTAAAGAATGTCATACCGTGTCAATAATTCAGACATTTCTGGCATGACTTTCTAAGTCATACCGAGTCCTGATATATGGTTTTTAAGTGTGTTATGACATTACTAGATAATGTCATACCGTTTGGCCATAGCAGACATTCACTGGTATGACATAAAAATGTCATACCGTTACCCTGTTATAGGCATTATGCTTGTGCGCGTATGACTTTCATTTATATGACTTAAAAAGTCATACAAGGCTCAACCGAATGACTTTCTTTGGTTATGTCATGCCAAATGAACCTTGAAGGCCAAGGAAAAAATGTCATACCGCCCCTGGCAGTATGACATTCCTTATATATGTCATTCCTTCTTTTGTGTAATAATGTCATATCTTCCATTGTAATGTCATTCCTAAGCTAGAAAGTCATTCCTTTCAATGTCATACCTAGATCCAAGTGATTTGCCTATATATATGGCTTCACTTCTTCATTTGTAAAGTGTTCATTGCATTGTAAACTTTCAAGTTGTTTGTAACTTGCTATTCGTTATATCCACAGTTTTCTGTGCTTTGATCACTCGGTTTTTTTAATCACTAAACTAGAATACATCCTGTCGAATTTATTCTACGAACTTTAGTGGACATTAAAACGAACCTTATTAATTATATAACGACTTAAAACATTGTTATATTAATTAATTAAAATCTGATTAACAAGTTTAATTCAAATCAGATTATTCCGCCGCGATTTTTAGTGACGATTGTATTCAACCCCCCTTCTACAATCGTTTCAGGACCTAACAAACCCTTTGACAACGATCGCACTTCAACACAAACTGATGAGCGTCCTTAAAGAGCGTAGGCCAAAAGAAACCCGCCTGCAGAATACGAGCAGCTGTCTTCTGTCCTCCATAGTGTCCTCCATAAGTAGAGTCGTGGTAAGCTTGCAAGATTCCTTCAATCTCACTGTATGGAATGCACCTTCTGATAATTTGATCGGAACCTTGACGAAACAAGAATGGTTCATCCCAACGATACCACTTCGCCTCATGAAGAAACTTTTTCTTTTGAGCATAAGACAAATCGGGAGGAATGACATTACTCACAAGATAATTCACTATGTCTGCAAACCATGGCTCTTCCTCTTGGACCCCAAAGAGTTGCTCATCAGGAAATGACTCGTTGATTAACGTGGTGTCTTTGGATGCTCGCGCTTGATCTTTCAACCGAGAGAGATGATCAGCCACCTGATTTTCAGTACCTTTTCTATCCTTGATCTCCAACTCGAATTCCTGAAGCAAGAGAACCCATCGAATCAACCGAGGTTCCGAGTCTTTCTTCGATACCAGATACCGAATAGCAGCATGATCAGTGTAAACCAACACCTTTGTCCCAAGCAAATAAGACCTGAATTTCTCGAATCCATAAACAATAGCCAGTAGTTCCTTCTCCGTGGTAGTGTAATTTTAGCTGAGCACCATTGAGAGTCTTACTAGCATAGTAAATCACGTGAAAGATGTTATTCTTCCTCTGACCAAGCACGGCTCCCACTGCAAAGTCACTAGAATCACACATCATCTCGAACGGCTCATTCCAATCAGGTGTAGTAATAACAGGTGCTATGGTTAACTTCTTCTTGAAAGTTTCGAATGCAGCCAAGCACTCTCCATCAAATTTGAAGGGCACATCCTTCTCTAACAAGTTGCACAAGGGTTTGGTGATTTTAGAGAAATCCTTGATGAACCGTCGATAGAAACCCGCGTGAACAAGAAAACTCTGAATCCCCTTTACTGAAATTGGTGGAGGAAGATTTTCAATTGTCTCCACCTTAGCTTTATCCACCTCCAAAACCTTGTTCGAAACTTTATGCCCAAGAATTATGCCTTCTTGAACCATGAAGTAGCATTTTTCCCAATTAAGAATGAGATTAGTTTCCACACATCTTTTTAGCACCATCGTCAAGTTGTTCAAGCATTCATCATAAGAAGAACCGAACACAGAAAAGTCATCCATGAACACCTCAACATTGGTACCGATCATCTCGAAGAAAATAGCCATCATGCATCTATGAAAAGTTGCTGGTGCACCACAAAGTCCAAAAGAAAGACGACGGAAAGCAAATGTGCCAAAAGGGCAAGTGAAAGTGGTCTTCTCCTGATCCTCTGGTGCGATACAAATCTGATTATACCTTGAATACCCATCAAGAAGAAAATAGTACTCATGACCGGCCAACCTATCAAGCATCTGATCAATGAAAGGAAACGGAAAGTGATCTTTTCTGGTGGCTTTATTGAGCTTCCGATAATCCATGCATATTCTCCAACCTGTGACTGTTCGAGTCGGAATGAGCTCATTATTCTCATTAGCTACCACGGTCATGCCTCCTTTCTTAGGTATACATTAAACAGGGCTCACCCAAGAACTATCCGAGATTGGATAAGTAATACCAGCATCAAGCCACTTAAGAATCTCCGTCTTTACCACTTCTTTCATGATTGGATTGAGTCTTATCTGATGCTCAACAGTGGGTTTACTGCCCTCCTCAATCATAATTTTTGTGTTGACAATAGGAAGGGCTGATTCCCGTGATATCTGCAATAGTCCATCCAATGGCTGATTTGAACTCCCTAAGAATTCTCAAAAGATTTTCTTCCTCGATACATGAAAGGTTAGATGCAATAATTACAGGTAATGTAGAAGATTCGCCAAGAAACGCATACCTTAGGTGGTCGGGAAGTTGCTTAAGCTCAAGTTTAGGAGCTTCAACAATAGAGGGTTTCAGCCGTTCATGGGAATCTTTTAACTCCGATAACCCAAGAGATTCAATTGGAGGATCCATCCGTCTTCTCCGAGGAGAAGCATTCAAATATTGAAGGTGTTCTTCTTCCTCCTCATCTCCGAATTCTGAGTCACCTGATAGAACCCTTTCCAAGATGTCAGTTTTCAGCCTGTTGTCAATTTCCGAATGAGCTGCAGCTTCGAGCATATCCACTTTAAAACATTCCTCCTCATCTGATGGAAGTTTTATAGCATTGAACACGTTGAAAGTGACCATCTAATCTTGAACTCTCATCGTGAGTTCACCCTTCTGAACATCAATCAAAGTCCGCCCTGTCGCAAGGAATGGTCTTCCCAAGATGATGGGAATCTTTTTATCTTCCTCAAAGTCGAGAATGACGAAATCAGCAGGGAAGATTGGATTATCCACTTTTACCAATACATCTTCAACTATCCCCCGTGGATATGTAATCGAACGATCAGCTAGTTGCAAAGACATATTAGTAGGTTTCAGCTGCGGAAGACCAAGTTGCATGAAAATAGACAAGGGCATCAGATTGATGCTAGCTCCCAAATCACATAAACACTTGTCGAATGACAATTGCCCAATAGTACACGGGATTGTGAAGCTTCCCCGATATTTCAGCTTTGGTGGCAATTTCTGCTGCAACACAGCACTACACTCCTCGGTCAAGGCCACAGTCTCCAATTCCTCAAGTTTAAGTTTCCGAGATAGAATACCTTTCATGAATTTAGCATAACTTGGCATTTGTTCTAGAGCTTCCGCAAAAGGTATGTTGATTTGTAGTTTCTTGAAACCCTCTAGAAATTTAGCGAATTGTTTGTCGAGCTTATGCTTCTGAAGTCTCTTCGGAAAAGGTGGAGGTGGATATACTCGCTTGACCCCAATATCAGCTTTCGGGCTAGACTTCTCGGCTGATTCCTTGCTCGCTTCCTCGTTGATTTTATTCTTGTCAGCTTCAACAACAGTTTTTCCACTATCAGACTTAGATGAGAGCACAGGTGTTTCAACTTGTTGGTCACTCTCTTCCTTGTTTTGCTCTGTTGCTGATTCTTTTTCCTTCGTAACCTTTCCGGACCTCAAGGTGACAGCCTGTACCTGTTCCTTCATCTCTTTCTTACCCGGATTGGCCTCGGTATCACTAGGAAGAGTTCCTTGTGGTTTGTTTATCAACGCGTTAGCAATCTGCCCAATCTGGTTCTCCAAAGTCTTGATTGACACCGCTTGACTTTTAATCATTAATTTCATCTCTTCCCATTCAGATCTTTCATTGGAAGACTGTCCAGCCACCCCATGATTTTATTGCTGGAATCCAGGTGGATGGAATTGCTGCTTCGGTGCAAACTGTTGTTGAAAACCAGAAGGGTTGAAAGGTCTAGCTCCTTGCTGCTGAAACTGTTGTTGCTGTTGTGGCATGAAGTTCTGATTATTGCTCCAGTTGAAATTCAGATGATTTCGATTATTCGGGTGATAAGTAGCCGGAGCTGGCTGTTGAGACCTCTGGAAGTTGCTCACAAACTGAGCGGATTCGCTCGATATAGCACACTGATCCTAAGAATGTGCTCCAGCACAGAGCTCGCAGACTGAAGGTGGCTGCTGATTTCCTAGATTTGCCAAAGAATCCACCTTCATAGTAAGAGCCTTAAGCTGAGCAGCTATGGCTGAAGTAGCATCAACATCCAGAATCCCTACTGCCTTGCCTTGATGAAGACGCTGGGTAGGATTCTGATATTCATTCGCAGCCATCATCTCAATCAACTCATAAGCTTCATCATAGCTCTTAGCCCATAGAGCTCCACCTGATGCTGCATCGAGCATTGGCCTCGATTGAGGACCCAAGCCATTATAAATGCAATTGATCACCATCCAATCAGGCATCTCATGATGTGGGCACTTTCAGAGCATCTCCTTGTAGCGTCCCACGCTTTACATAAAGTTTCACCAGACAGCTGAGAGAATTGAGTGATAGCATTCCTGATTGCAGCTGTTTTGGCCATAGGGAAGAACTTAGTGTTAGGGTTATACTAAAATATTCGTTTGATGTATATAACAATTATTTGAGAATCTTGAATGCATGTTTTCACATTGTCTGTATATTATATATTGTAGACAATCTAGTATCAAATGGGATAGCAGAAGATTAGATTGTCAGACTCCTTATATAATATAATAAAGGTTCACAGTCGAGGTGGTGTTAGACAAACCACTGGAACGGCTGAAGTATTATTTGGAAATAGTTTATCTTGACTATTGAATAATACTTATATACTTTGTGTATATTGAACGGGATCAAAATAGTAGAATAATTGTTTCTTTAATTCTGACAATAAAGAACTAAGATTCTATGATGTTATTATTGCTTAAGTTCTTAATCCGGATATAGTGATTGACACTTGTATTTATTGCACATTCCTTGACTCATAAGTTAAGTAATTTATTTTAAATTACGAATTTATGTATTGGGCAATGACATTATATACAGAGTGGGATATTAACTATAAAAGGAAACCATGTCCGAAAAATATATTCGGGTGATGATGTCCTCTTGAAAGCTCATAAAGATAATTATGCTTTAGTCCTGCAGGCAGATTTGTTCTTGCATAATTATAAGGTTGAGTGGATGATCAAGGATAAAAGATATTGATTAAATTAATTGTCAGAAATTAATTTAATTAATGGACATGCGATATCTTAAACATGGGGAATTTATAAGCAATTAATATGGGAACCGAATTAAATAATTAATTTACGGAATTAGGAAAGGTAGTGCAAATATTAGTTCTTTAGTGGATAAAATTAATATTTAATGACATTGGGCCTGGCCCGGAATGTCATTGGAAGGCCTGACCTAATGGTCCATGATCCCTATTGTAGCCTATATATATTCTCGTTCTCCTCAAGCTGAAAGACACACCAAAACGAATTCATCCTAGAGTTTGAGAGAGGCAGACATTTTTTCTCAAGGAGACAGCTAGGGTTTTGGGTTTTCGGAGCTTTAAGGAGAGGCACACCTTGGGAGATCGAAGGCCACACTTCGTCCAAGGAGAATCAAGGAATACAGTAGAAGACGTGGATTTGAATCGCTTGCGCCGTAGCGATTAAGGTTAATATTCTGTTCGAACTTTTAATTAGTATCATAAAACGCAGGGCCAAGGTCCGATTGTTCCAACAATGGCATCAGAGCCAGGTTGCGGTTCTGCGATTTATGATATGTAGTCCATGTCATGATTATATATGCATGTATGTAGTGGTTCTGTGATGCAGGTCGTTATCCACTATTATGGCCGTGTTTTAATTATTCTGTTATGTTTGGATTCCACGTGGTTTATCGTGGCTGTTGTAAATCACGAGGGTTGATCGTGATAGTTTAATCTTGTAATTCAATTTGTAATTGTTTTAGATTATGATCTGATGTAATAGAATAGGCTGGTTCGTCTGTACAATTTGTATGTAATTGTTTGATCAACGGGGATGCAAGAAACAGAGATCTTCCGCTGCTGCGATTAGGGTTTCGGGGGTGCTGCACTGTTTTGGTCGTAACTTTTGCATACGATGTCCGATTTGGGCGAACGAGCACTTTTCGGAAACGGCAGAACGAGACATTCTGAGGCCGTTTAGGCCTCCAAACGGGCTCTCGAAGTTTTCTGGATTCTGTCGAAGGATGAATTCGAAGCTGATTTTTCCGGGGCCAGAACAGTGGATGTGTTTTATTATGATTCTAGATTATTGTTATTATGTGTTTCTTGTCTTTGTTGTTATGCCATGTGATACTAACCCTTCGCATGCTAGAATGACGTGGACATAGGGATGTTTTTCATTAATGCTTTAATCATGATAGTATGCCGCCATGTTATGTGTTCTTTGTGTTGCTATGACCCTGATAGTATGCATGTGGACTTCGAAGAAATAACATAGGGCGATGCATCTAGATTAAAATCCTCAAAGTAAGTGGGAGAGGGAGTTAATATGATAGTAAATCCCATGGTCTCCATCATTGTTTGTATGTAATTTAACATAAAGACGAATATAAATTATGTATACGTCACCCATCGTGGCATGTAATTTATGGTGTCTAGAATGTTATAGATATTACTGGAACAAACTTATTAAATTAATACGAATAGATACGAATTTTCTTTATCTATGATTTGGGGCGACTTCTAAGGCTTATGGGTATTAAGTGAGACCGATGTGACTCCTCCACTGCCTAGAACTCAAACCAGACACGAAAATTGAATTGAAGTATTCTATTCAAGAAATATTGGAAGGTATACATGCCGCCCATCGTGGCGTACCAAGTTCCATAGGTTTCGGGTAATTTAAGATTTGATGATGGTATACACTTAGCTGTGAAAAATAATATAGACCACCTCAACGTGGCTTATTGTTTAGTAATAGGACCGAAGTAACGTTTAAACAAATTTAGGTGGTATACATGTCACCCATCGTGACGTACCAGAAACTTATGGTGTTTAAACGTTAGTGCATTTAATTTTAATAATTGTTAGAGGAACCAATAGGTCTTAATTTTGTATGCACCCTTTTTTATGTGTAATGTGATTTTTTCATGCATGATTCTCAGGATAAAATGGGCTTTAATCCACTGTTCACCATACTTAAGGATAACAAACTTACCGGACCTAACTATATTGAATGGAAACGTAATTTGGACATTGTGTTGACTGCTAAGGAGTACAAGTTTTGCACTTATGAACCCAAGCCTGAGCAGCCTGCTGCTGATGCTCCTGATGAGGAGGAAGAGTATTATAAGCGGTGGACAAAGGCTGATGAGATGTCGCGATGTTACATTCTGGCAGCAATGTCGGGTGTTTTGCAGCATCAGCATCAGGCTATGGCCACTGCTTCGGATATGCTCTTTAATCTCAAAGAACTTTTTGGAGATCAGAATAGGGCTGCTAGGCAAGTAGCCATGAAGGCTTTAATGAACACTCAGATCGCTGAAGGTACACCTGTAAGGGATCATGTTCTCAAGATGATGTCACATCTGAATGAGATAGAGATCCTTGGTGCTGAGCTTGACGGGGAAACCCAGATTGACATTGTCCTTATGAGCTTGCCCAAGAGTTTTGAGCAGTTCCGCTTGAATTACAACATGAACAAGAGGCAGTATAGTCTTGAGGAACTGCTGACAGAACTTCAGGCAGCTGAAGGATATTTCGCCAGAGTGTTCAAGTGAATGTGGCTGAGAAAGGTTCTTCCTCTAAGCCGAAAGGCAATAAGAAGAAGAAAAAAGCTCAGACATAGCAAGCTGTGAAGGTAGTGGGGGTTCAAGGTGGTGTGAAAAAGCCTAAGGGGAAGTGCTACCGGTGCAAGCAGTTGGGTCATTGGAAAAAGGATTGTCCTCTTCCTATGAAGACAAACAATACTGGTATGTCTCTTTCTCTAGTTACAGAAACATTTATAGCGGCTATATCTACGAGCACTTGGTGTGTAGATACTGGAGCCACTGATCATGTTTGTAACTCTATGCAGGGGTTCCAGCAATCCAGAATGCTTAGAGATGGCGAGATATACGTGTTCATGGGAGATGCTACGAAAGTAGCAGTAGTTGCAGTAGGAGTTATTCATTTATCTTTTGGTTCTGAGAGGATTTTGGTTTTGAACAATTGTCTTTATGTACCGTCTTTTAGAAGGAATTTGATTTCGGTTTCTAAACTTGCTTTGGATGGTTATAATGTTTGTTTGGATCGTAATGTTTCTATTATGATGAATAAACGGATTATATGTTCTAGTACATTGCAAGACAATTTGTATATAATTAATCCTAGTCAACTAGCACTGCAACTACAACATAGGGTATTGAACAACACATCTTCTACCTCTAATAAAAGAAAGGAACCTTAGTTTGAACCAAACATATCTTTGGCACTTGAGATTAGGTCATATTAACTTGAGGAGGATTCAAAGACTGGTAGTAGACGGGCCTTTAGGCTCATTGGCAATGGAGCCATTTCCAGTTTGTGAATCCTGCTTGGAAGATAAAATGACCAACAGGCCTTTCAAGGCAAAGGGATTTAGAGCCAAAGAAGTGTTAGGATTGGTTCACTCTGATTTATGTGGACCCATGAATATCCAAGCAAGAGGTGGTTATGAGGATTTCGTCACTTTGATTTATGTTGCGCCGTAAGTCTGAGTGCTTTGATAAATTCAAGGAGTACAAAGCTAAAACGGAGAAGCGACATAATAAAAGTATCAAGTCACTACGATCAGATCGTGGTGGCGAATACTTGCTTGGGGAATTCAGGGAATATTTATCAGAGAATGGGATAGAATCCCAGTTGACTGCACCAGGCACACCCCAGCAGAACGGTGTAGCAGAGAGAAGGAACCGGACTCTTTTAGAGAGTGTTAGATCGATGATGAGTTATTCGGATTTACCCAAGTCATTTTGGGGACATGCCTTAGAGACAGCAGCTTATCTTCTGAACTTAGTACCTTCTAAGTCAGTTCCTAAAACCCCTTTAGAATTGTGGACCGGGGACAAACCGAGTCTGAGACACATTCGGATATGGGGGTGTCCAGCACATGCGCTGAACAAGAACGCGACTAAGCTAGAATCTCGTACAGAAGTAAAGTTGTTTGTAGGCTACCCCATGGGGACAAAAGGTTATTTATTTTATAGTCCTAAGGATCGGGATGTCACTGTTAGCACCAATGCAAGATTCTTAGAGGAAGACTATATAATGAATCACAAACCCATTAGCAGTATCGTTTTAGAGGAATTAGTGGGAGGGACGAATAATAAACCTGTAATACAAGTAGAACAACCGCAGCAGACTGTGCAACCGGTCACTAATACCGCACCAGTTCCTTGTCGTAGTGGGAGGGTTGTTCGACAGCCCGACAGATTCATGTTTTTGGGAGAGTTTTCGGACTTGGTCTCTGGTGAACATGATGATGATCCCCGGACATACGAAGAGGCAATACAAGACAAAGATGCAAGTCTTTGGCAAAAGGCAATGGATTCTGAGATGGAATCAATGTATTCTAATCAGGTCTGGGAGCTCGTGGAACCACCCAAAGGTATAAAACCTATTGGATGTAAGTGGGTCTACAAGAAAAAGAGGGGATCAGACAAAAAGGTGAAAGCCTGGAAAGCAAGACTTGTTGTGAAAGGGTATACTCAGAAAGAAGGTATCGATTATGAGGAAACCTTTTCGCCGGTAGTCATGCTTAAGTCAATCCGTATTCTTTTATCTATAGCAGCTCATCTCGATTATGAGATTTGGCAAATGGATGTCAAGACAGCTTTCCTTAATGGAAATCTTGAGGAAACCATCTATATGCAGCAACCAGAGGGATTCATTAAAGAAGGCCAAGAGCATCTTGTATGTAAGCTGAAGAGGTCTATTTATGGACTTAAACAAGCTTCTAGGTATTGGAATATTCGCTATGAACAGGCAGTCCAGTCGTATGGATTTGATCAATGTCCAAGCGAAGCATGCGTGTATAAGAGATGTGAGGGAGATGCAGTGGTTTTTCTAGTGCTTTATGTTGATGACATTTTACTCATTGGAAACAATGTTAAGATGTTGTCTTCAATAAAGGCATGGTTGTTCAAACAATTTGAAATGAAGGACTTAGGTGAAGCAGCATACGTCCTTGGGATCAAACTTATAAGGGATCACAAGAAAAGGATGTTGTCTTTATCTCAGGAGCCCTACATAGATGACGTATTAGCTCGTTTTAACATGCAGGACTCCAAGAAGGGTAATTTACCCTTCAAACATGGAGTTACTCTATCAAAGAGGCAGTGTCCTTCGACACCTAAGGAGATAGAGAACATGAAGGCCGTTCCTTATGCTTCGGCATGTGGGAGCCTAATGTATGCAATGTTATGTACCAGGCCTGATATCTGCTTTGCCGTGGGCATGGTTAGCAGATACCAGTCAAACCCAGGATAGGAACATTGGAGTGCTGTAAAAGCAATACTCAAGTACCTGCGAAGGACTAAGGAGTATATGTTGGTTTACAAGTCCTCTGATTTATTGGCTCTGGGATATACCGATTCGGATTTCCAGACAGATAAGGATAAGAGAAAGTCCACCTCGGGATGTGTTTTTACTTTGGGAGGTGGAGCCGTAATATGGAGGAGTGTGAAACAGAAATGCATCGCAGACTCAACCATGGAAACTGAATATGTGACAGCCTCTGAGGCAGCCAAAGAGGCTATATGGTTCCGAAACTTCCTGCTGAATTTGGGTGTGGTTCCTAATCTGCCACAGCAAATCACGATTTATTGTGATAACACTGGTGCTGTGGCGAATACCAAGGAACCACGGGCCCATAAGGCAGCGAAACACATAGAGCGTAAGTATCACTTCATACGACAGTTCGTTAAGCGAAGAGATATCATTGTGGCTGACATAGCACCGAAGGATAACCGGGCGGATCCTTTCACGAAAAGCTTACCAGCTAAGGCTTTTCAGGAGCACGTGGAAGCGATAGGAGTCAGATACTTGGTCACATAGTTATTATAGTTGGTAGTGGATTGCTTGTAATAGACACTGATATACTCAAAGAATATCTTGAGTATAAGTGGGAGATTGTTAGGGTTATACTGAAATATTCGTTTGAAGTATATAACAATTATTTGAGAATCTTGAATGCATGTTTTCACATTGTCTGTATATTATATATTGTAGACAATCTAGTATCAAATGGGATAGCACAAGATTAGATTGTCAGACTCCTTATATAATATAATAAAGGTTCACAGTCGAGGTGGTGTTAGACAAACCACTGGAACGGCTGAAGTATTATTTGGAAATAGTTTATCTTGACTATTGAATAATACTTATATACTTTGTGTATATTGAACGGGATCAAAATAGTAGAATAATTGTTTCTTTAATTCTGACAATAAAGAACTAAGATTCTATGATGTTATTAATGCTTAAGTTCTTAATCTGGATATAGTGATTGACACTTGTATTTGATGCACATGCCTTGACTCATAAATTAAGTAATTTATTTTAAATTACGAATTTATGTATTGGGCAATGACATTATATACAGAGTGGGATATTGACTATAAAAGGAAACCATGTCCGAAAAATATATTCGGGTGATGATGTCCTCTTGAAAGCTCATAAAGATAATTATGCTTTAGTCCTGCAGGCAGATTTGTTCTTGCATAATTATAAGGTTGAGTGGATGATCAAGGATAAAAGATATTGATTAAATTAATTGTCAGAAATTAATTTAATTAATGGACATGCGATATCTTAAACATGGGGAATTTATAAGCAATTAATATCGGAACCGAATTAAATAATTAATTTACGGAATTAGGAAAGGTAGTGCAAATATTAGTTCTTTAGTGGATAGAATTAATATTTAATGACATTGGGCCTGGCCCGGAATGTCATTGGAAGGCCTGACCTAATGGTCCATGATCCCTACTGTAGCCTATATATATTCTCGTTCTCCTAAAGCTGAAAGACACACCAAAACGAATTCATCCTAGAGTTTGAGAGAGGCAGACGTTTTTTCTCAAGAAGACAACTAGGGTTTTGGGTTTTCGGAGCTTTAAGGAGAGGCACACCTTGGGAGATCGAAGGCCACACTTCGTCCAAGGATAATCAAGGAATACAGTAGAAGACGTGGATTTGAATCGCTTGCGCCGTAGCGATTAAGGTTAATATTATGTTCGAACTTTTAATTAGTATCATAAAACGCAGGGCCAAGGTCCGATTGTTCCAACACTTAGTAAGAAATTTCTGAGCCAGATCCTCCCATGTCGTAATAGATCATGCAGGAAGAGAATGCAACCATCCCTTAGCTTTGTCCCTCAAAGAAATGGGAACAACCTCAATTTGATGGCATTGTCAGTAACACCATTGAACTTGAAAGTGTCGCAGATCTCAATGAAGTCTCGAATATGCGTATTAGGATCCTCAGTCGGAGAACCCCCAAACTGCACTGAGTTCTGTACCATCTGAATAGTGCTCGGTCTGATCTCGAAAATGGTTGCCTGAATTGCTAGCCTGATAATGCTCGACTGAATGTCATTGATTTTAGGCTCAGAGAAAGCCTTAAGAGCCTTAGTATCATTCACCACAGGTGGTTGGTCGCCCATTGTAGTGCTCTCTTTTGCTTCTTCTTTTGCTAATGCTTCTTTACGGGCCTGAGAACGTGTTCGCATACACGTCACTCAAGTACCTGAAACACACACAACGAAATACAAGTGAGAAAAGAATCCAAGTCGCTGAACTTTAACGACCACTAATGAAAAGCACATAAACTAAAATATAACACTGAGTCCCCGGCAGCGGCGCCAAAAACTTGTTCGCACAAAATCACGCAAGCGTACGTGGTCACAAGTAGTATATAATCAAATTCAGTTCATTCCCACAGAGACTGGTGTGTTCAGAAATATGCACTTATGCACGAATGTATGATTATTATTCAATGATTAGACAAATTACAATTTGGTTGGTTTTAACTAAATTAACTAATTAAGTTGATTTATAACTAAGTGATTAACTGGATTACTTATGAGAATAAAACATGGGATTCTAACTTCATTATATACTTCATTCAGAGTTATGCCTTATCGATATGTGAAGGTTGATAACTAATCAGATAACACGAAACTGATACACGCTAACTGTCGTTATACGTGCACCATACTGCTACACATCCAGAATTAAGATAGAAGGTAAACAGACACCAATTATGCTTAGACCCTATATGTCTATAGAATTTGAAAACATAACGGTTGAGGAACAAGTTATCTATGCAGATTACATAGGACGATGCAAGATGGGTAAAATCACACCACTAATCATGTATATCGAATACATAATCCTATGTTCGCATGGCAAGTTCTAAATCAGTATATCCATTGTCGCTTCAATAAAGATTAACACACAACTTAAATGTTAACTACGCATCCAAGAAGAATAAGCACAACCAATACGAAGAAATCAAACATTCATCACACAAATAATTAAGGCGAATCAACTACTGAAATCCATATATAAATCCGCTAGAATCCCACGATAATGATTAGTTCATAATCGAACTTCTCATCATCATGGGATTAGGAGTAAACATAGTACTGAATAGGAAAAACAAATTCCAAGTACGAGAATAAGAGTTAAGAAACAAATCCGAAATGAGCATCCAAAGTTACGCCTACTTCGAAGAATTATAAAAGTAAAAGATATGAAATTCGATATTGATCTTTTTCGTAGCCGTCACATGCTCTCTTCAATGTTTCTAGGTTATGTTTTTAGTCCACCAAGCCTTTCTTTAACTTCCCTAGCGATCGGGCCTTCAAACGGATCAGAAACGGGCAAAACGGGCCTAAATTCGCGCCAAGATTGTAGGGCGGGTGCGCCAGATTTGGGGCATGTGCGCCAGATTTGGGGCATGTGTGCCAGATTTGGGGCATGTGCGCCAATTCAGCAGCACGCTTCCTTGTCCATAACTTTTGACTCGCGCATCCGATTGCTTCGCCTTTTTTTTCAATGAAAGCTATGAATTCCCCCTTTGTCCTCCTCCCAAGAAACCTACACATCACAACATTAAAACATATCAAAAACATCAAAAGCTTGAGGCCAGATCATCCATTTAATTCAAAACGAAGGCTTCCAAGTGGATATAAAATCCACTTAACATATCTTCGAAAGGTTGCCTTTGAGGTCCAGGAAAGATCTTTCTTGTAATGTCCCAGCTTTCACCAACTTTTCTAGCAACATCCAGCTTCTTCTGCTTACAGGCAGCATCCCAGATTTTCTATTTCTCAAGCTTGATGTGCTCCTTTTTTTACTCTCTTCTCATCAAACAATCATTTCAATTCTTGAAGCTTCAACTTTCTAGCTTCATTTTCTTCTTTAAACTTCTGAACCCTTTCCAAGTGCTCAGGGTCAGCAGGCACATCTTCGGGAAACAAGAAGTTCTCTTCAAACTAACCATCCTCTTCTGCCTGACAATACTCAGCATCAAAGATGTTATAATCCTCCATGTCTTCCTGATAGTGTTCATTGTAGAAGGCATCAGACTAATGCATCCTTTGTTTGCCTTTAGACTTGTCCAGAAATTGATCACCATTAGAGGTGTCTTTACCACTTTCTTCCTTATAGTTATTTCCTTTGCTATTGCATTTACTCTCTCCATCCTTATCTCCACCTTTGTCTTTGTCATTTTTCTCCCCCTTAGTTGAGGGATACTCTCCAGAAGGTTGAGCTGTAAACTTTGAATTCTGCAAAAGTTGAATAACTTAGGCCATTGATTTCTCCAAGCTGTCAAACTTTTCCATATAGAGCTCATGATTCTTGTCTATTCTGGAATGAATACCCTTGACATGCTCTCTTACTTCCTCTCTCAAAGAACTAGAGGGGTGATCAGTGACTTTCTCCATAAGGTGACTAGCTCTCTACCTTTCAACTTTGCATTCTTAGCAGCAAGGTTTTCCAGTTCAGCTTTTAGAGCGGCCAATTGTTCCTATAACTGGACAATATCGGTGCGTGCACTCACCTCACGAACACTCTAATATTATCACTATACTCTCGTGCATGTGTTTTGCTCTGTTTTTGCCTAAGTTCACTAGTGTTTGTCACACCGCTAGTTGTGCCTGTATATACTCTCAAGGCACCTGAGATGGGTTCAGTGGTCGTGAAGGAACAAATTGTCCATCCGATGCCTGTGAAGGCAGATTTACTTGCAAGCTGCCGAGCAAATGCTGATCCAGAAAGAAATAGTGATCAGAGAAGTTTTCATACATAAAATATCAAAAAACTGTGCTCTCGTTAAGTGTAGTAACCTGTGTACTAGTATGAGTGTTTACTAGCGAGAGTGCTAGTTGTCTGCTTAACTCTTTACAAGATACCGTGGTAGGACGACCAATTTCAATAAACGCATTCTGTGGAGAGAATGAATATTGATATTGTATATTTACCATTTTGTGGTCGAAATCCTTTTGAGAGGAAATGGATGCGGCCGCAGTTGTCTCCGGTTCATTCACCCTTTGCTTCTTACTGTGGGACAGAGCCGCGGGTTGACTCATCAAACTACTCCCACTCTGTTTCCTGGAAACCTTTCTGGTTATTGGAACCGTAATGCTGGGGGAAGTGTTTGGTGAAGAAACAGTTGTTGAAACAAAATCTTCAGCGGGGTTATGAACATAGATGTTTTTAGGCTCATTCCTGGTAGTCTGGTAAAGAAAATCAAAGTCACAACCATAATCTGAATTATCAACTTTAAAGTTAGATGAAAAGTCCGAAAGTAGCTGAGCTACCTGTAAGTCCTCCTAGAAGGCTTGTAGCACAGAGTTGAAAGCAGAATCAGAAGGCAGTGGTTGGGAGGTTGATTGTGTTTTAGGAAAGATTTGTGTTTGGATATGTGAGGGTGTAGGTTTTGATTGAGATGGCAAAATTGAAGATTGTTGTTTAGGGAAGAAGTTGTATTGAAGTGGTTCAGCTTCGTGTGTAGGTGATTGGTGGTGTAGAGGGGACTGGTGAGGAGATTGGTGAGGGGATTGATGTGGTGATTGATGAGGTGATTGATGTGGTTGTGGTGTTTGTAGTAAAAGGGGTTGTGGTTGGTTTTGTTGTTTCTGTTTCTTTTGCTGTTGAGCCACTTGTATCTGATATGGCTGTAGTTGGACATTGAATTGATCAAGCATAAATGGAGTGATGACTAAAGGAACTTGTTCGTGTTTCTTTGCTGACGTAAGTCTATCCATCAGCTTTAAGCAGGTACGAGAAGTGGGTACCACCGGTGAGTTTAAGTAGTGGTTCTTCTCGTCAGTAGGCATTTTGTCATTTAAGAATAATATTAGGATAAAAGCATTCAACTTTAGCATTTTGTTCCACATACCGACTCCTTAAGCTTCCTAATTTCTTAGTTATCTCCTTTAGATCATCTTTCCGAAGTTGATAGGACGATTATATACACAACAAAATCCAAAGATCAGTAGAATCGAAGAGATGTTACCGAAGTTCTTCCGGTTCGTTGGAGAAAACACTTTGGCAAGTGTATCAAATAATACATCCCACTCTGCTTTGAGGTTGCCCTTATCCATCCTCGGAAGATGGATTTTCCTTTAATAATGAATGGTTTGAAAGAATTGAATCAACTCCTTATCAGAAGGGATCTCAACAAAGTTGTCCCTAAGAAATTCAAGATTTCTGTCCACATCATCCATAGTGATTACTATCTGTGTCCCTCTATGTATATCTCCAACTAACTTGTTATTGTCCAACGTGGTTGAATTGACAACTGTGGAATGGAAGTCATATAGAACGTCCACTTGAAGATCAGCCGAAGCTGTAATAGCAGTTCTGACAAGACACTGTTCATTTAAGAAACGGATTCAGGGTCTGAAATGCTGCGAGCAAGTCTCGGAATCCTAGTAGCCATTGTAGTTCGTCTCGACTATGTTGAATTTACTAACAATTTTTATAATTAAAAATCGAATAAAGCGAGAATATTTTAAATAAAATAATAATTCTCAAATTTCAATTAATCAGTTAATTAATAATTCGAATTATTAAATAAATTTGAATTGAAATTTAATTAATTTGAATGGTCCAAATTCAATCTCAAACCAAACACAAGCAAGGGTTCCAATAACTTCAATCAGAAAGAACCCCAAATAATTGAATATATCAATTTGGGTTATTGCTCCAAATGCTCAATCATAAAAAAGGGTTTTAAAAACCACAACAGCCTTTAATCCAAATCCAAACACAGTCAGTTGAAATAATGTACAAAATCGACCAATTAACAAGCAAACTTTAAGCAAGAACAACGTGCGAGTCGGAGAACATATTGGGAAGCACTTCGACTTGTACTTGCTCGAAATACAGGTAACCAACAAGCAAACGAGCTTGAGAACGAGACATGGCAAGTTTGTGAGAAAACTTGAAAAACTGGGAGGTGATGGATGTGTGTATATGCGGTGATGTGTGTGTACAGGCGAAGTGGAGAAGATGAATATGGGTAAGACAAAGAAACAATTTGTCTTAAGGTTGTTTGAATCTCGGTAAGATAAACTAATTGTATATCTTGACGAGATATATGAACAGGCGGTTGGTGAATTATGCGTTTGGTAAGACAATCATCTGCTTCAGGAAGAAATCGAAGAATTTCTTGGGAATCCTACAAGATCCGTTTGTTCATTTTTCTCTGACAGATCGTCAGAACTTCATCTGGGTTCGAATCCTACTGAGAGGTCCACTAGAGATCATAAATCATGCAGATTGTCTTGCCGAGGTATGTGAAAACTGATAAGGGAGGCGTAAAACTGATAAGGGACGCGCGAGGATTTGCTCGGTAAGACAAAGAATCACTTTGTCTTGCCGAGTCTTTTTATTTAATAAAAGAAAGCAAACTAGTAGTTAAACAGGCTTGGCAAGACAATGTTTTAAATTGTCTTGCCGAGTTTTGAATAAAACAGAATAAATCAAAAACTAGTATAATATTTGATTTTTGATTATATTTTGAAGATAAAACACTTTGCACATAAAATCAAAAATCTAAAATAAAAACAATATTATGCATTACACATATACTTTATAAAATCAAACTTTAATTAAATATAAATATTTATGAATTTAACTTTAATTCAATGAAATGAATTGACTTAAATTCAAATATTTATGCTTAATTGATTTTGAAAAATACAAAATAATTCAAATAATTATCTAAATGTTGAGAAAATAATACAAGGGAGTACGCAAGCACTTAAAAAATTATAGATTAATATACGAACATGCATAATTACACAGAAAATTATCAGATAATGTACAGATTATCATATTAAATCTAATAAAATAGATATAATTACACAGAAATTTCATTAAATTATATAAAAACATAAAAAGCATATGAAAAATATATATATTGAGAATCTTGTCATATTTAACATCCCTAGCTCACAAACCAACTTAGAGAAAATCGATTCATCAAGTGATCTAGTGAAGATGTCAGCAATTTGATCAGTAGTGGATACAAAATGCAACACCACAATACCATTCATGACATGTTCTCTAATAAGATGATACCCGATATCTATGTGCATGGTTCTGGAATGTTGTATCGGATTTTTGGAAATGGCTATAGCACTTGTATTATCAGAAAATATGGGAATTTTGTTTACGACAACTCCATAGTCATTTAATTGATTCTTGATCCACAAGATCTGAGCACAGTAGCTCCTAGCAGCTATATACTCAGCTTCAGTGTAGAAATAGACATAGAGTGCTGCTTCTTGCCATACCAGGAAACCAATCGACGTCCTAGAAACTGACAGCTTCCAAACGTACTCTTCCAATCAATCATGCATCCTGCATAATCAGAATCTGTATAGCTGGTTAAGTCAAAACCAGTATTCTTAGGGTACCAGATACCTACGCTAGGTGTATCCTTAAGATATCTGAAGATTTTTTTGACGGCTATAAGATGTGATTCCTTAGGATCAGCTAGGAACCTAGCACTGAAACATGTTGCAAACATAATATCTGGTCTACTTGTAGTAAGATAGAGTAATGAGCGAATCATACCTCGATAGCTTAGAATATCAAATTTCTTGTTTTACCTCCATCTCACTTGGCCCATCATTGACACCTGCATTCCTATCATTTTCTCTTTGTTTTTGCATCAAGGGCTCCCCTTGGTTCACCACATTGCTCACCTCTCCCTCACTTGTTCTTGCTAAATAACCTCTCATTTCCTCTCCTTTTTATTGGATTGAAAAAATGGCCAGACTCTCCACACCCTCTCCTTATGCCAGCTCCCAAGGCTGCCTCTCCACCCTGTTACTCCCTTTCTTCAATTCAAGAAGTGTTGGGGCTATTATGTGATCTGTTGGGATTTATGGGTGATAGACAGCAGTCAACTGAACGTTTTCATGTACATAGATTTATCTAAGTAGATGATACTGTCACAGTCAAAGGATGTCTTTGTAGTATAGTTTTATCTCTGTCAGAAATGTAATGGTCATACTTGAAAGAAGTTCAATTCGAAATTGTTCATGTCCCAAGGCGCGAAGACAAATGACAGCAAGATTAAAAGACTGCTACTGTCAAGATGTTTTACAACAGTACTACACAAGGCAGACAGTTGCAAAGTCTCAACAATAAGTTTTGTTGGCTGAAGCTCTGCAGACAGCAAGTTTCCGCTCGCATGATAGCAGAACACTGACGTTCCTACCTAAAGCGTATTCACAAAGCCATAGTCATCTCAATCATTGTTTTGACATCAAGTTTTGATGTCCCTATGTCACTGTCGTTGGAGATCTTGGATTAGATTTGATTCCACATCAAGTCAAATCCTGTGGCAGATAAAGATGTTCAATCCTAGGAATGCTGCAGAAATACGTTTTGTGGTAGACCTATCAAGCCTACAACTTGAAGCTCAAGAATACACAAAGTTGTGGATAGCTACCTTGAAAGAGACAAAGTCACTTTTGTTCACCTCTGAGGTACTCAAAATAGAATGTTCCTAGGTTGTTTTTCCATACAATGTAACAACTGTAGAAATGCATTTTAGGAATGTCATATGGGCTGTGTTCTATAAAGTAGCCGCATAAGCAAAAGACTACTTTATAGATTTACAGAACCCGTGGAGCCCAAGTAAGGTTAAACATTGATATAAGTATAGGAACCGAGCTTGGGTAGAGTAATTGCAAATGCAGAGAGATCAAACAGATAGAACACCAAGGGAGTGAAACACAAGTGTATTCATTGAGAAACGGAACTCGAGATTAATTCTTTAAGGTTGTAGCAAAACAACAAAATAAATAAACCATTTATTTTGTAAAGTTAAACTACAAGTGTTCATAACTTAGTTTGCATCTCAGTTTACTGATATAATAAAATCTTCGATTTGTTGTTGAATTAAGATTTAAATTTATCAGTATTGCATTCAACCCCCCCCCCCCTCTATAATACATTCGAGGACCAACAACTGGTATCAGAGAAGGTCAGGTTGTTTTCATAGTCTTGTAAACAAACCTTGTGATCATGTTGAAAGGCATATGTTAAGCCTATTTGTATTTAAGAGGAATCAACTCAACTCTGATAAGAAAGCAAATAAATAGCAAGTACTGTTATCCCGAATCCGTACGAAGAACGTCAAATGATTTATTGAAGATTTTATGTCAGAAGAATTTCAGGATGCTGCTGCAAACCACTGGAAGAAGTTCATTAATATGATCAAGCCTCAGTGTACAAATAATCTTTTGTAGCACGTCCAGAAGATCAGAAGGTATAAAGTTTCAATACTTTATTTATTCAGAAGATTCTGTTATTGTGTCTACAAATGAAGAAGAACTCTGAAGACGAAGAATCGACGAACAAGTCACACCTTAATTGTTTAAATGACAAGGAATATTTAATTGAGCTAGTTACAGATGAACCAGACAGTACATTTGTGTATCAGCTCATCAAATTAAATATTCTACGTCAAAAGAAAGTGGTCGTTCAATCAAGTCGAAGATCTTAATTGTTTACAGAAGACTAAAGACTCTAAGGAGGAAGAAAAGGGATAATTGTTAGGTCCAATCAGACGTAGAAGGGGGGGGTTGAATACGTCTATACCAATTTCTTCGATTTAATTTAATTGCGGAATAATTCTGTTTCAGTCCATGTTAAAGCAATCGTAAACAAACAACTCCAGCAAGTCGGGGAATATTCTTTAAATTAGAAATAATCCTCGGGTGCTACAAATTCCAACACAAGTGTCGGCTGCAGAGACTACAATCACTCTAATACAAACTCTCGATAAAATCGATATTCTAATTTAGCTCTCGGGAATGTGTATAGTGTGTGCACTTACAAAGTGTGTAGTTGTTTTCAAATGAAAACACAAAGCTCTATTTATAGGTTTCTCAACATCGAACCATGGTTAACGAGTTCGTCCTGGACGACTTGAGTTCGTCCTGGATGAATTCATTCTAACTGTAGTTAAAATGAATTGTCCAAAATAAACTAACTCAAATGCATACTTGAAGTGGCGCCATTTACATATACATATACATAAGGTCAAAGTTTGCGCTTGGTTTCATGGTCAAACCTTGCGCTTCTCAGGGCTTCACTGTGTCTTCTACTTAGAAAATATCTAAGTTAATTTAAACTTGCGCTTCAGTCACAGAGTGGTCAAACCTTGCGCCAACTTGATCAGTCAAAGGTTGCGCTAGAATGTCTGTAGAGTGCATGAGTCAACAGCTGCGTCTTCCTCCACTGTGTGTAGCGCCAACTTTGACTCGAGTCAAAGTTTGCGCCACAATTATCTAAGTCTTGATGATCCAGTACTTAGAAGAAAACAGAGTTGCAAATCAAATAGTAGAGGGTCAAGGATTGCGCCTTTGACTTTAGTCAAAAGTTGCGCCTTGACCCAATGTTGCGCCATAGTACCAGTATATGTACTTAGACGTTTTCTTGGACTCCCATTCTTGCACCACTAATTAAATATATATATATATATATATATATATATAATTAATTGAGTTTAATTAATTACTTGAATTATTTATATTCAAGTAATTCACAATTAATAAATATATATATACATATACATGTTAATAAGTTCTTTGGCAATATATATTCTAGAGCAGCTCGATTGACTTGATCAATTAATTGGTTGATCGAATTCACTGAATACTTTCGTACGTCCTGTCGTCCTGTGCACTGGTCTGGTTCACGAACGACTCGAACTGAAATAATTTCTTGAATTCTTTTGCTTGATAATATACTTGATCAGTCATTCCGGGTTAGACGTTGCTTCGATAAATTTGATTATAAATAATCAAATTAAATATACTGGAACTTTCTGGTCTTTGATACTTGATCTTCAGGCAATCTTGATAGCAGAAACTGATTGAGCTTTATTCTTCACTGAGGCTTGAACATTTAAGATGAACTTCTTCCAGTGGACGGATGTTCGTCTCAGATATCTTGATTGTCTTTGTCTGTTCGTATCGAATCTCCAACCTGCAGATTCCTGTATTATACTTACGTATTGTTTCCTGTCTTTTGTTGTGTTGATTTATCGTAATTACATTTACGTTAAATTATGCTTTACAATCTCCCCCTTTTGTTTGTTAGAGTTCGACAAGCAAATCCTTTAAGAGGATAACTCAACTGACACAATGAAAAAGCACACTAATTTAAACAGGAAATAATACTAAGTACAGTCTGGATTATATCTTACATTTTCCAGAATTCAAAAGTAAATACAAGTAGCCATTGTTCCTCTAGCCTGAACTAATCTTTCCTTGCTTTCTTGGCTCTTGCATTAATCAGATATTGCTCAGCTCTCCTCTTTGCAGCTTCCTTCTCTTTCTTCTGAGTGAGTTTGTTCTCTATTTCTTCAATCCTGGCGGTTATGGTACTCACTGCCACTTGCTCCAATGTATTCTCAGGAGGTGGTTGCTCTAGATTTTTCTTCATCTTCTCTAAAGTCTGCAGATGGACCATTTTCTTCAATTTCTTGAAAGTGATATTAAGCTCCATCCCTTCAATTTTCATGATGACCCTTGATGGATGAGCACGAACTCTTGAAGTGTTGTGAACAGTCTCTACAGCTTTCCTTATTTACAGAAGATCAATCAGATCTTTGAGCACACCTTTGTCTTCTTTTACCACTGACCACTTAATAGCACCAACTGCACGAGCAATTCTTTTAGATGAGAATTTTCCAATATCTGCAAGTGGTATGGCAGTGGCCTCAGAGTCTTTCTTCTTTTTGAATATAATGGAGGTTGGATTGTAAGTGACAACAAGTGCATTGGGATTCTCAGGAACTTCAGGGTTGAGTGGAGGCTGTGGATATGGTGGTTGACGATTGATTGCTGATAAGTCCAAGTCTCTAATAGCAGCAAAGTTCAGGCGATAAGCATATAGCAATTCAGCAGTTAGACTTCCCTTGCTGGTCCTCGAGCACTTTTCTCTCACTTGAGCTTCCAGATACTTCAGTATACGAGGAGAGTAAGTTGATAATGCTTCATCAGTGAGTCCAATACTCTGAATCATACCATCCTTGAAATACTTGATAACCGAAGGCTTGTCATGAATTTCCAAACCAATATCAGTGATCCATTCTTCCACCATATCTCTGATACTTCATTATGCTTCCTGCCTGTTGAGATGACCTTGTTCCTTACTACAAACAGCTCAGTCAGTGAGAGATCTCTGAGAAACTGACTTGACACATGCTTGAGTCCATGGCCTTCTTTCTTTAGCTCGAATGATATATTCACCATCCATCCTCTTCTGGGAAGAACAACAACTGACACAGTAGAAATGATATCATTTAACACCTCATGGTAGTCATGTAGATCCTTGTAGTTGTTCCTGAAGGAGTCAAAGATATCTTTCACTTCATCATCATCATTTTCTTGAATGACCTCTGGAAAATCAAACACTGCCCTGGCAACATCCCATTCCTCTCCTTCCTTGTTTAAGTTAGCAAGTCTCCTTTCCCTACGAATCCATCTTTGATTTTCTAACTTCTCCCTCGCTCTCCTTTGCTCAGCAAAATCTCTAGAAACATCAGCAATGTCTTGAGGATTTGCAATTTCATATTCTTCAGGAGGGAAGATGTCATTATGATATGCAAGTTCATCAGCAAAGACTTCATTGTCAGGGATTTCTCCTTCCTCCAGATCATCATCATCAGCATCAACCATCCTTATTACTCTGTCATCAACAAACTCAGGGATGTACTCGTCATGACTGTAACTGAATTGACCTCTAAGAGCAGAGTCAATTAATTCTTCTGACACCCCTGTAATCACCCTTTTTCCTCGTGCTTTTTCTGCTGCTCTCTCCCCCTCAGTTGAGTAATCCTCTCTGGAAGGTTGAGATGCCAGCAACTTAGCCTCGAGAGCAGCCAACCTTTGCTCCATTGTAGATTTAATCTCCACTAACTCCTCCCGTAGAACAAGATTTTCAGCTTCAAGATGTTGAACTTTGAACTTCAGAGCTTCAAATTCTGTCACAGATACAGTTGGAATTGTAGATTCAATTGTAGGTTGGGCTGTTGGGTTCCCACTTGTTCGTTCTGCAGGTGTTTCTCTCGTTTCACTCAGAACCAGAACACTCAGTGGGTTAGAGGGTTTCTGTATAGCAAGTTCTGTAGGTGTTTCCCTCTCACTCAAAGAAGTGCCAGCATCCATAGAAGTTGTACCTGCAGAAGAAATCTTCTTAGCCTCTTCTAGAGAGGTCACATAAGGTGCAATGAAGGTTCGTGAGCCTTCGTCCTCAGTTTCCTCGTTAGATGAATCTGAGTCATAGGATACAAGTTGCCAACTACTCGAAGGTAGTGTGTCCTTACGTGGATCCTGAGTCGGAATCTCAGGGTGGGTAGACACAGGGCTCGAAGGATGTGATCCTTGAATTGGCGAAGCACCCTGGTTTCCCACAACTGCCTTTGACGGCGAATGACTTTGTGACAAGTCCTCTGTAACTGGCATACTTCTTGATATGAAGGGCTCAGAAACAGATTGCCGTTCACCTTCGAGAGGTGAAGAGTCCCTTAAGGGATCTGGGAATGTTCCTCCCAGGGGGTAGACAAGGATGGAGATTTTGGCAAATCATCCAAGTTTCCCCCAGAAGCCTGTGAAGGCACTTGATCCGGAATTGGATCAGAAACAACAATGTCTATCCCTGACATGGATGACAAAGTGTTGCCGACCGTCAATTCTTCCAACGTGTGTGCAACCTCACTGTGCAATGAAATATCATGTGGTTGAGGTGGTGAAGAAATAGACATGGCTGTAGTTGTCTCAGGTTCTATTCTCCTTTCCTGACTAGGAGACAGAGCTGCAGTTTCAGAAACATTCTCCATATGTGGTGCACTTAAGGCACTTTCTCCCTCTCGCTCAGAAATTATCAATGGTTGGCTAAGGGGTTGAGAAGTTTCTGCTTTAGGAATTTGTGAATTGATGCCTTGGTTATGAATTTGTGGGATTTCAAATTCATTGGCATGTGTGAGAGGTGAAGATAGTGGATTGGAATCCAGTAAATTCTGAACCCAATCCTCAGGAGCACTAAAAGATAAATTGTCAGAGTCAGAAGGGATACCTGACTGAATCATTGGATTGTAGGTGTTGGTGAAAAGTTCATCAATATCCACCATGACATCATCAGTTGGTGCAGCTACATTGGATTGGTCAGGACTATCCACTTCATCTTCAGAGTCAGTGGAATTATCCTGCAGGGAATCCTCTCCTTCAAATTGATCATTATTCTCAGAGGAGTTCTCTGCAGCATCCTCCACTATCACTTCTTCCTCTTCTTGAGTAGTCTGAGCCTCAAGAATATTGTCTTGAATGATTGGCTCAGTGATTGGCTCAGCTTCCTGCTCAGGAACCTCTTCAACAACTACTGGAACAACAAAATGTTGAACATGAGGTGGAGGCAAGTTCTGGATGTTGAGAAATTCTTGCATTGCCTCAGGAAGCACCACATGTTCATTGTTGGAGTAGTTCTGATGATTCTCCAGCATTGAGATCACCCTTGTAGTCATGAAGGAACAGATGACATTGTCTATATTTGGATAGACAGCACGTTCAGCAGGGGTCAACATCTGATTCAACACAATCTGGAAGAATCGAGGATAGAGTAGTACATTTCTGGCTTTCCTTAAAGAATCTTGAAATGCTCCCATAATCAGATGACCCAAGTTGATCCTTGTATTCTGAGTAATAGTTATTCCAATTTCCTGATTGAAAGCTGTAATGCCATGGAACCCACCAGTCTTTGGTGCAAACACATGGGAGATGGAATTAAAGAAGAAATTCCATTCCTTAAGTAAGTGCTTGACATATAGCTTGGCTGGAAGTTCACCATCTGTCTCCCTCTGACAGTGGATAGCATAGAAGAAGTTAATTCTTTCTGCTCTGTCAGGTACTGCTTCAAAGTCTTCAGTAGGTAGTTGTAGAGCAGTGTTCAGGGTGTTCTCGGTGATAGAAAGTGTACGTCCCTGAATTGTGCAAGTAAGTCCAAGTACCTGTCCTATATTTACAACAGAAACAGAAGACAAGAAATCTCGAAGAAGAGATTTGTTAAGCATAACAGACTCTGTCATAGCAAATCGTGCAAAAGAAAATTCTGACATGTATCGAACCCAGCGTTGATAATTTGCTTGCGTTATTAAGTTATTATTTTCAACAATTGTGAAATTTGTCTTCGGAATATCAAAATTTGCAGCCATTTTTAATTAAAATTAAAAATGATTAGAAATTTCGTTTCACGAATAATAACGAACAAATATTCACTTATGTTACGAAAATAATTAATTAATAACGCTCCGAAAAACCCTAAATCCAATAATTTCAGATTTCGATGAAATTATAGTATGTTGTTCCTCTCGAAATTCTAAGACTAATGGGATCGGTTATGCAAATTTTCGACACTAAAAACACATTCAAAACTAGCCTAGAAGTTCAAAGGTTTCGAAAAACCCTCACGAAAAATAACGACGGATCGTGATGAAACTGGTATGTTTAGAAAGCTTTCGAAGAGGAGGTCTCAAAACTACTCTCAGAATTAAAAATGAGCAAGGATTCGACAGTGAAACAGAGATCTTAAAAATCGTTTTCTCGGAAAATTTGAACAGTGGGGAGAATACGAATTGCGTGTGTGTATAGGTGTGTATAAGACTGATGGTTTTTAGAAAAGAAAGACGATTAAGTCTAATACTTATACATACACAGAGATGGGAGGCTCAACTTGGTTAATTACCAAGTTGCCTTCCATGCTACACAGAGTATGGCTGCTAAGCGCAACAATGAGAAAGACATTCTTCCCCTCCATACACGTACTCATGTGTTGGAGGCGCAAGTTCCTCACTTAGCCAAAAACAAGAATAAGTGTACAGTGGTACACAGTGATGTATGAGAGCGCAACTTGTAAAAAGACAAGGATGCCCCTCATACAGAGCACTGTATGGCGCGAATTCATTTTGGAGTTAGAAACTTTTCAGCAAAACCTTCTATCCAAGTATGAATTCAACATTTTATTAAGATTATTTCGATTAAAACAAAACATCCTAATAAAATGACAAATAAATCACAATTAATCCAAGTAATATTTAACCAAATTAATTTAGTCAAACAAAATTTAGATAATTATGCTGCAGGTATTCTAATTAAAATCTAATTAATGGATAACTTAAAATAATTTGAATTGCTTCAAATCCATTAATCAAATATAATTAAAATATGAATCAGATAAACACTAATATTCATTAATTGAATATAAGCACTTAAATGATTCAAGAAAATTAATTCTAAATATCTACCACTTAGCAAATAATCACATAATCATATAAATCATGCAAATCATATAAATCATGGCAAATAATTATAACTAATTATCAGATTAATATGTAAAATATTGGATGCTCTTTGTAAATTCACAAGTCCTGAAAATATGTACATTTTAAAACTTGTGGACTTACGAACAAATTGCAGTTATTTCTTGTCTAATTAATTAGACATATTTAACATTCCAAGTTCACCAACCAGTCTAGAGAAAGTGGATTCGTCTAGTGGTTTAGTAAAGATGTCTGCAATTTGTTGATCAGTAGGTACGAAGTGTAACTCTACTGTTCCATTCATGACATGCTCGCGAAGGAAATGATACCTGATATCAATATGCTTTGTCCTGGTGTGTTGAACAGGATTGTTGGTAATGGCAATGGCACTCGTGTTATCACACAGAATCGTAATTTTATCCAACATGAGTCCATAATCTTGTAATTGATTCCTCATCCACAAGATTTGAGCGCAGCAACTTCCAGCAGCTATGTATTCAGCTTCCGCTGTAGATGTAAATACGGATTGTTGCTTCTTGCTATACCATGACACCAACCTTCGTCCAAGAAACTGACAGCTTCCTGAAGTACTTTTCCTATCAATCTTACATCCTGCAAAGTCAGAATCTGTATAGCCAATCAGATTAAAACCTGTATCTTTAGGGTACCATATCCCTAGATTGGGGGTTCCCTTAAGATGCCTAAAAATACGCTTAACAGCTATAAGATGAGACTCTTTAGGATCAACCTGGAATCTAGCACATAAACAAGTTGCGAACATGATATCTTGCCTACTAGCAGTTAAGTACAGGACAGAGCCAATCATACCTCGATACTTCGTGATGTCAACTGACTTACCAGATTTGTCCTGATCAAGTTTGACAGCAGTTGGCATAGGGGTTTTGGCAGGAGCTGCTTCTTCCATTCCATATTTCTTCAGAAGATCCTTGATGTATTTAGATTGGCAGATAAAAATACCGTCAGGCTTCTGAATAAGTTGAAGTCCTAGGAAGAAGGACAATTCTTCCATCATGCTCATCTCATACTTGCTCTGCATCAGCTTAGCAAATCTCTCGCACAAAAGATCATTAGTAGAACCAAATATAATGTCGTCGACATATACTTGTACAAGAATTATATCATACTTATGCTTTCTATGGAAAAGAGTTTTATCGATGATACCTCTGGTGAAACCATTTTCAAGTAGGAACTTGGAAAGAATGTCATACCAGGTTCGAGGGGCTTGCTTCAGGCCATAAAGTGCTTTGAAGAGAAAGTATACGAATTCTTCAAATTCCTTGTCTTCAAACCCAGGGGGTTGTTCAACATAGACTTCCTCTTCTTGATCACCATTCAGGAATGCACTTTTCACATCCATCTGATATACTTTGAAGTTGGAGTGTGCAGCAAATGCTAAGAACATCCTGATTGCTTCAAGCCTAGCAACTGGAGCATAGGTTTCATCATAATCGATTCCTTCTTCTTGTGAATAACCCTTTGCAACCAGTCTTGCCTTATTCCTCGTAACAATACCATCTTCATCCAGTTTGTTTCTAAAAACCCATCTAGTGCCAATTATAGATTTTCCTTTAGGTCTTGGCACTAGCTTCCAAACTCTCTGCCTTTCGAATTGATTGAGTTCTTCCTGCATTGCAGATACCCAATCTGGATCACTTAGAGCCTCTTCAACTTTCTTTGGTTCTGTCTGAGACAAGAATCCAGCAAAGTTGCATTCATTCTGAGTTGATCTTCTAGTCAGCACTCCAGTGTCTGGATCACCAATGATTTGTTCAACAGGATGGGCTCTACTCCATACCCTTTGTCTTGGCAGATTCAATCTTGATGATTCACCATAATCATAGTTGTGTTGAGTGTGATGACTAGTAGATCCACTTTGACTTGCTCCCCCTGAGCTCATGCTAATTCTATTTGATGATCCTCCACTTTGATCACTGTGACCATGATCATTTGTATTGTTGCCAATACTTCCTCCAGATGGTTCAGGATCAACAGTTCCTTCATTTGCATTAGGTTCCCTAGTATCAGCTTCAGGTTCATCTTCTACTATATAGATGTCTTCTAAATTCTCAAATTCCAGAGAATCAGATTCATTTTCCTTTTGAAGACTTGGGAGCTTGGTATCATCAAATCTTACATTAATGCTTTCAATCAGCTTGTCGTCATTGATCAGATAAACCCTGTAGGCCTTAGACTCTAAAGAATAACCCAGAAAGATGCCTTCTTCAGCTTTGGCATCAAACTTTCCTAGATGCTCTTCTTTTAACACAAAGCATTTTGCACCAAACACATGAAAGTAACTCAGTGATGGTTTTCTGTTGGCCATTACTTCATAAGGAGTCTTATCCAAATCCTTGTTTATCAGCGTACGATTTTGAGTGTAGCAAGCAGTACTCACAGCTTCAGCCCAGAAATAGATTGGAAGTCTTGATTGACTAATCATTGTCCTTGCTGCTTCAATCAAGGTTCTGTTCTTCCTTTCTACGACACCATTTTGTTGTGGAGTCCTTGGAGATGAATACTGACGAGAGATGCCCTTATCAGTACAGAAGTCATTTAGAACAGCATTGCGAAATTCTGTTCCATTATCTGATCTGATTGCCTTTACTGGAAAATTTGCTTCCTTTTCAATTTTCTTGATATGATCAATGATGACGAGTGCTGCTTCATCCTTTGTATGCAAGAATAATACCCATGTGTATTTTGAGTAGTCATCGACGATCACAAGAGCATATCTTTTCTTGATATAGAAGGAATGTTGACTGGTCCAAACAGATCCATATGAATCAGTTGAAGGGGTGAACCAATGTCAGTCATGCCTTTGCTCCTGTGTGATGCTTTCTTTGACTTCCCTTTTTCACATGCATCACAGAGTCCTTCTTGATAGAATTCTTTCTTTGGCAGTCCTCTCACAAGTTCTCTTTTGACTAAAGAATTCATAGTCTTAAAGTTCAAGTGTGAGAGCTTCCGATGCCATAACCAACTATCATCAGCAGAGGCCTTGCTATAGAAACACTTGACTTCCCCCTTACTTGCTGAATCTATGTCGGCTATAAACAAACTTCATTTTCTTACACCACGGAGTGTAAGATCCTTGTTCTTCCGGTTCTGGATCAAGCAAACTTCCTTCTGAAAGATTACGTCGTATCCTTTGTCACAGAACTGACTGATACTCAGTAAATTGTGCTTGAGTCCTTCCACCAGAGAGATATCTTCAATGATGACATTTCCAACTTTCAGCTTACCATATCCCGTTGTAAATCCTTTGCTGTCATTCCAAAGATTACAATTGGGCCGGTTCTCATCACCACATCCGTGAGCAGGGACTTTTCTCCAGTCATGTGTCTTGAACAACCACTATCAAGAACCCACACAACTTTGCTTTTCTTTCCTGTGCCCTGCATTCACAAATGGATTAAACTTTCTTTGGTACCCAAACGTTCTTGGGTCCAGGTGATTTAGTAGAAACAGGAGTATCAACAGAATCTGTTTTAACATGTGCTTGTTCAGGGGTGACTTGACTCTTCTCCTTTTTAGTCTTAGCAGAAGTGCTTTTAGACTTGGAGTTTGGAGTTTCCTTCTTCTTAGAACGACTAGCAGTCTTTGCCACAGGGACAACAGAAGGTGCAGGCATATTCATATTCATTGCAGGTGATGCAGAAAAAGATGCATTTAACATGGTAAAGCATGCAGACATCATATTCATAGCACATTGCATGCAACCTACTCTACCATATGGCAAATGAACAACATTCATGTTAACAGTATTAGGCATGCTAGTGACAGGAGTATCTACTTTAATCATTTTACATGCATGAGTAAGATGATTAGTAGAATTGCAATTGTTACAAACCTTTCTAGCACTTGGAGTCCTAGAATTGGTTTTCTTAGTATCTAGCTTACCATTCCTGTTGTTCTTCTTTTTGTTGGAACTAGTACTTCCTAATCCAGTTTTATCAGAATCTTCTCTAACTTGGAGATTAGAAGGTACATCTTGTGTTTCCTGTTTTACTTGAGGCTTAAAACCTTCCTCATTTTTCAACTCTTCCTTGATGACAAGGTCTTCTTCTATCAGAGGTTCTGTTTGTGCTTTTCTAAAGATAGGGGTCTTGGTGTTCTTTAGAATTTTAGGTATATTAATTTATTCCTTCAGGAGCATTCTCAGTTCCTGCTGAAACATGCCTTCATTTTCTTTTATCTTCTTTCTATTAGAACTTTCTAAAGAACTATAGTCAAGGCCAATAGCAACCTTCTTATCAACCCTTTGACTATCCAAGATCTCTTTCTGTAGAAAAGCAGAATTCTGATAGACCTTAAGCTTAGTTTCTAGGTCAGCTATCTGGGACCTAAGGGATTCCTCAATTTCTGCATTACACTTCTCCTTATTCTCTAGATATTCAATTCTATCTTTAAGGTTAGTGTTCATGAGTTTCTCTAAAGCTAATTCGTCTACTCGTTCTTCAAGTTTAGCTATCTTTAGAGAAAGACTACAGTTATCTGATTCTGAAGCTAATAAACTAGTGTGCAAGTTATACATCTCTTGACCTAGTTCATTTATAGTCTTTTTATAATCAGCAGTAGTCATGTCATCAACAGAAATTTCAGGAGATACCTGAGATGGAGATTCCTCGACAGTGTCAGCCATTAATGCAAATGCATAATTGCTCTGGACAGGTTCATCATTAGAATCCGTGTCATCCAGCTTTTTCCCTCAGCAATGTAAGCCCTTCCTTTGTGCTTGGCTACCATTGCTTCCAACTTAGCTTTCAGCTATTCATTTTCTTTTTTCAGATCTTCATAAGAATTCTTCTTATCATATGAGTTGCTTCTTTCTTTGACAGGAGCTATTTTGGGTTTCCTGCACTCTGTTGCAAAGTGCCCTAAGTCTGTAGAAAAGCAGAAATCTTCTTAGCCTCTTCTAGAGAGATCACAGAAGGTGCAATGAAGGTTCGTGAGCCTTCGTCCTCAGTTTCCTCGTTAGATGAATCTGAGTCATAGGATACAAGTTGCCAACTACTCGAAGGTAGTGTGTCCTTAGGTGGATCCTGAGTCGGAATCTCAGGGTGGGTAGACACAGGGCTCGAAGGATGTGATCCTTGAATTGGCGAAGCACCCTGGTTTCCCACAACTGCCTTTGACGGCGAATGACTTTGTGACAAGTCCTCTGTAACTGGCATACTTCTTGATATGAAGGGCTCAGAAACAGATTGCCGTTCACCTTCGAGAGGTGAAGAGTCCCTTAAGGGATCTGGGAATGTTCCTCCCAGGGGGTAGACAAGGATGGAGATTTTGGCAAATCATCCAAGTTTCTCCCAGAAGCATGTGGAGGCACTTGATCCAGAATTGGATCAGAAACAACAATGTCTATCCCTGACATGGATGACAAAGTGTTGCCGACCGTCAATTCTTCCAACGTGTGTGCAACCTCACTGTGCAATGAAATATCATGTGGTTGAGGTGGTGAAGAAATAGACATGGCTGTAGTTGTCTCAGGTTCTATTCTCCTTTCCTGACTAGGAGACAGAGCTGCAGTTTCAGAAACATTCTCCATATGTGGTGCACTTAAGGCACTTTCTCCCTCTCGCTCAGAAATTATCAATGGTTGGCTAAGGGGTTGAGAAGTTTCTGCTTTAGGAATTTGTGAATTGATGCCTTGGTTATGAATTTGTGGGATTTCAAATTCATTGGCATGTGTGAGAGGTGAAGATAGTGGATTGGAATCCAGTAAATTCTGAACCCAATCCTCAGGAGCACTAAAAGATAAATTGTCAGAGTCAGAAGGGATACCTGACTGAAGCATTGGATTGTAGGTGTTGGTGAAAAGTTCATCAATATCCACCATGACATCATCAGTTGGTGCAGCTACAGTGGATTGGTCAGGACTATCCACTTCATCTTCAGAGTCAGTGGAATTATCCTGTAGGGAATCCTCTCCTTCAAATTGATCATTATTCTCAGAGGAGTTCTCTGCAGCATCCTCCACTATCACTTCTTCCTCTTCTTGAGTAGTCTGAGCCTCAAGAATATTGTCTTGAATGATTGGCTCAGTGATTGGCTCAGCTTCCTGCTCAGGAACCTCTTCAGCAACTACTGGAACAACAAAATGTTGAACATGAGGTGGAGGCAAGTTCTGGATGTTGAGAAATTCTTGCATTGCCTCAGGAAGCACCACATGTTCATTGTTGGAGTAGTTCTGATGATTCTCCAGCATTGAGATCACCCTTGTAGTCATGAAGGAACAGATGACATTGTCTATATTTGGATAGACAGCACGTTCAGCAGGGGTCAACATCTGATTCAACACAATCTGGAAGAATCGAGGATAGAGTAGTACATTTCTGGCTTTCCTTAAAGAATCTTGAAATGCTCCCATAATCAGATGACCCAAGTTGATCCTTGTATTCTGAGTAATAGTTATTCCAATTTCCTGATTGAAAGCTGTAATGCCATGGAACCCACCAGTCTTTGGTGCAAACACATGGGAGATGGAATTAAAGAAGAAATTCCATTCCTTAAGTAAGTGCTTGACATATAGCTTGGCTGGAAGTTCACCATCTGTCTCCCTCTGACAGTGGATAGCATAGAAGAAGTTAATTCTTTCTGCTCTGTCAGGTACTGCTTCAAAGTCTTCAGTAGGTAGTTGTAGAGCAGTGTTCAGGGTGTTCTCGGTGATAGAAAGTGTACGTCCCTGAATTGTGCAAGTAAGTCCAAGTACCTGTCCTATATTTACAACAGAAACAGAAGACAAGAAATCTCGAAGAAGAGATTTGTTAAGCATAACAGACTCTGTCATAGCAAATCGTGCAAAAGAAAATTCTGACATGTATCGAACCCAGCGTTGATAATTTGCTTGCGTTATTAAGTTATTATTTTCAACAATTGTGAAATTTGTCTTCGGAATATCAAAATTTGCAGCCATTTTTAATTAAAATTAAAAATGATTAGAAATTTCGTTTCACGAATAATAACGAACAAATATTCACTTATGTTACGAAAATAATTAATTAATAACGCTCCGAAAAACCCTAAATCCAATAATTTCAGATTTCGATGAAATTATAGTATGTTGTTCCTCTCGAAATTCTAAGACTAATGGGATCGGTTATGCAAATTTTCGACACTAAAAACACATTCAAAACTAGCCTAGAAGTTCAAAGGTTTCGAAAAACCCTCACGAAAAATAACGACGGATCGTGATGAAACTGGTATGTTTAGAAAGCTTTCGAAGAGGAGGTCTCAAAACTACTCTCAGAATTAAAAATGAGCAAGGATTCGACAGTGAAACAGAGATCTTAAAAATCGTTTTCTCGGAAAATTTGAACAGTGGGGAGAATACGAATTGCGTGTGTGTATAGGTGTGTATAAGACTGATGGTTTTTAGAAAAGAAAGACGATTAAGTCTAATACTTATACATACACAGAGATGGGAGGCTCAACTTGGTTAATTACCAAGTTGCCTTCCATGCTACACAGAGTATGGCTGCTAAGCGCAACAATGAGAAAGACATTCTTCCCCTCCATACACGTACTCATGTGTTGGAGGCGCAAGTTCCTCACTTAGCCAAAAACAAGAATAAGTGTACAGTGGTACACAGTGATGTATGAGAGCGCAACTTGTAAAAAGACAAGGATGCCCCTCATACAGAGCACTGTATGGCGCGAATTCATTTTGGAGTTAGAAACTTTTCAGCAAAACCTTCTATCCAAGTATGAATTCAACATTTTATTAAGATTATTTCGATTAAAACAAAACATCCTAATAAAATGACAAATAAATCACAATTAATCCAAGTAATATTTAACCAAATTAATTTAGTCAAACAAAATTTAGATAATTATGCTGCAGGTATTCTAATTAAAATCTAATTAATGGATAACTTAAAATAATTTGAATTGCTTCAAATCCATTAATCAAATATAATTAAAATATGAATCAGATAAACACTAATATTCATTAATTGAATATAAGCACTTAAATGATTCAAGAAAATTAATTCTAAATATCTACCACTTAGCAAATAATCACATAATCATATAAATCATGCAAATCATATAAATCATGGCAAATAATTATAACTAATTATCAGATTAATATGTAAAATATTGGATGCTCTTTGTAAATTCACAAGTCCTGAAAATATGTACATTTTAAAACTTGTGGACTTACGAACAAATTGCAGTTATTTCTTGTCTAATTAATTAGACATATTTAACATTCCAAGTTCACCAACCAGTCTAGAGAAAGTGGATTCGTCTAGTGGTTTAGTAAAGATGTCTGCAATTTGTTGATCAGTAGGTACGAAGTGTAACTCTACTGTTCCATTCATGACATGCTCGCGAAGGAAATGATACCTGATATCAATATGCTTTGTCCTGGTGTGTTGAACAGGATTGTTGGTAATGGCAATGGCACTCGTGTTATCACACAGAATCGTAATTTTATCCAACATGAGTCCATAATCTTGTAATTGATTCCTCATCCACAAGATTTGAGCGCAGCAACTTCCAGCAGCTATGTATTCAGCTTCCGCTGTAGATGTAAATACGGATTGTTGCTTCTTGCTATACCATGACACCAACCTTCGTCCAAGAAACTGACAGCTTCCTGAACTACTTTTCCTATCAATCTTACATCCTGCAAAGTCAGAATCTGTATAGCCAATCAGATTAAAACCTGTATCTTTAGGGTACCATATCCCTAGATTGGGGGTTCCCTTAAGATGCCTAAAAATACGCTTAACAGCTATAAGATGAGACTCTTTAGGATCAACCTGGAATCTAGCACATAAACAAGTTGCGAACATGATATCTTGCCTACTAGCAGTTAAGTACAGGAGAGAGCCAATCATACCTCGATACTTCGTGATGTCAACTGACTTACCAGATTTGTCCTGATCAAGTTTGACAGCAGTTGGCATAGGGGTTTTGGCAGGAGCTGCTTCTTCCATTCCATATTTCTTCAGAAGATCCTTGATGTATTTAGATTGGCAGATAAAAATACCGTCAGGCTTCTGAATAACTTGAAGTCCTAGGAAGAAGGACAATTCTTCCATCATGCTCATCTCATACTTGCTCTGCATCAGCTTAGCAAATCTCTCGCACAAAAGATCATTAGTAGAACCAAATATAATGTCGTCGACATATACTTGTACAAGAATTATATCATACTTATGCTTTCTATGGAAAAGAGTTTTATCGATGATACCTCTGGTGAAACCATTTTCAAGTAGGAACTTGGAAAGAATGTCATACCAGGTTCGAGGGGCTTGCTTCAGGCCATAAAGTGCTTTGAAGAGAAAGTATACGAATTCTTCAAATTCCTTGTCTTCAAACCCAGGGGGTTGTTCAACATAGACTTCCTCTTCTTGATCACCATTCAGGAATGCACTTTTCACATCCATCTGATATACTTTAAAGTTGGAGTGTGCAGCAAATGCTAAGAACATCCTGATTGCTTCAAGCCTAGCAACTGGAGCATAGGTTTCATCATAATCGATTCCTTCTTCTTGTGAATAACCCTTTGCAACCAGTCTTGCCTTATTCCTCGTAACAATACCATCTTCATCCAGTTTGTTTCTAAAAACCCATCTAGTGCCAATTATAGATTTTCCTTTAGGTCTTGGCACTAGCTTCCAAACTCTCTGCCTTTCGAATTGATTGAGTTCTTCCTGCATTGCAGATACCCAATCTGGATCACTTAGAGCCTCTTCAACTTTCTTTGGTTCTGTCTGAGACAAGAATCCAGCAAAGTTGCATTCATTCTGAGTTGATCTTCTAGTCAGCACTCCAGTGTCTGGATCACCAATGATTTGTTCAACAGGATGGGCTCTACTCCATACCATTTGTCTTGGCAGATTCAATCTTGATGATTCACCATATTCATAGTTGTGTTGAGTGTGATGACTAGTAGATCCACTTTGACTTGCTCCCCCTGAGCTCATGCTAATTCTATTTGATGATCCTCCACTTTGATCACTGTGACCATGATCATTTGTATTGTTGCCAATACTTCCTCCAGATGGTTCAGGATCAACAGTTCCTTCATTTGCATTAGGTTCCCTAGTATCAGCTTCAGGTTCATCTTCTACTATATAGATGTCTTCTAAATTCTCAAATTCCAGAGAATCAGATTCATTTTCCTTTTGAAGACTTGGGAGCTTGGTATCATCAAATCTTACATTAATGCTTTCAATCAGCTTGTCGTCATTGATCAGATAAACCCTGTAGGCCTTAGACTCTAAAGAATAACCCAGAAAGATGCCTTCTTCAGCTTTGGCATCAAACTTTCCTAGATGCTCTTCTTTTAACAGAAAGCATTTTGCACCAAACACATGAAAGTAACTCAGTGATGGTTTTCTGTTGGCCATTACTTCATAAGGAGTCTTATCCAAATCCTTGTTTATCAGCGTACGATTTTGAGTGTAGCAAGCAGTACTCACAGCTTCAGCCCAGAAATAGATTGGAAGTCTTGATTGACTAATCATTGTCCTTGCTGATTCAATCAAGGTTCTATTCTTCCTTTCTACGACACCATTTTGTTGTGGAGTCCTTGGAGATGAATACTGACGAGAGATGCCCTTATCAGTACAGAAGTCATTTAGAACAGCATTGCGAAATTCTGTTCCATTATCTGATCTGATTGCCTTTACTGGAAAATTTGCTTCCTTTTCAATTTTCTTGATATGATCAATGATGACGAGTGCTGCTTCATCCTTTGTATGCAAGAATAATACCCATGTGTATTTTGAGTAGTCATCGACGATCACAAGAGCATATCTTTTCTTGATATAGAAGGAATGTTGACTGGTCCAAACAGATCCATATGAATCAGTTGAAGGGGTGAACCAATGTCAGTCATGCCTTTGCTCCTGTGTGATGCTTTCTTTGACTTCCCTTTTTCACATGCATCACAGAGTCCTTCTTGATAGAATTCTTTCTGTGGCAGTCCTCTCACAAGTTCTCTTTTGACTAAAGAATTCATAGTCTTAAAGTTCAAGTGTGAGAGCTTCCGATGCCATAACCAACTATCATCAGCAGAGGCCTTGCTATAGAAACACTTGACTTCCCCCTTACTTGCTGAATCTATGTCGGCTATAAACAAACTTCATTTTCTTACACCACGGAGTGTAAGATCCTTGTTCTTCCGGTTCTGGATCAAGCAAACTTCCTTCTGAAAGATTACGTCGTATCCTTTGTCACAGAACTGACTGATACTCAGTAAATTGTGCTTGAGTCCTTCCACCAGAGAGATATCTTCAATGATGACATTTCCAACTTTCAGCTTACCATATCCCGTTGTAAATCCTTTGCTGTCATTCCAAAGATTACAATTGGGCCGGTTCTCATCACCACATCCGTGAGAAGGGACTTTTCTCCAGTCATGTGTCTTGAACAACCACTATCAAGAACCCACACAACTTTGCTTTTCTTTCCTGTGCCCTGCATTCACAAATGGATTAAACTTTCTTTGGTACCCAAACGTTCTTGGGTCCAGGTGATTTAGTAGAAATAGGAGTATCAACAGAATCTGTTTTAACATGTGCTTGTTCAGGGGTGACTTGACTCTTCTCCTTTTTAGTCTTAGCAGAAGTGCTTTTAGACTTGGAGTTTGGAGTTTCCTTCTTCTTAGAACGACTAGCAGTCTTTGCCACAGGGACAACAGAAGGTGCAGGCATATTCATATTCATTGCAGGTGATGCAGAAAAAGATGCATTTAACATGGTAAAGCATGCAGACATCATATTCATAGCACATTGCATGCAACCTACTCTACCATATGGCAAATAAACAACATTCATGTTAACAGTATTAGGCATGCTAGTGACAGGAGTATCTACTTTAATCATTTTACATGCATGAGTAAGATGATTAGTAGAATTGCAATTGTTACAAACCTTTCTAGCACTTGGAGTCCTAGAATTGGTTTTCTTAGTATCTAGCTTACCATTCCTGTTGTTCTTCTTTTTGTTGGAACTAGTACTTCCTAATCCAGTTTTATCAGAATCTTCTCTAACTTGGAGATTAGAAGGTACATCTTGTGTTTCCTGTTTTACTTGAGGCTTAAAACCTTCCTCATTTTTCAACTCTTCCTTGATGACAAGGTCTTCTTCTATCAGAGGTTCTGTTTGTGCTTTTCTAAAGATAGGGGTCTTGGTGTTCTTTAGAATTTTAGGTATATTTATTCCTTCAGGAGCATTCTCAGTTCCTGCTGAAACATGCCTTCATTTTCTTTTATCTTCTTTCTATTAGAACTTTCTAAAGAACTATAGTCAAGGCCAATAGCAACCTTCTTATCAACCCTTTGACTATCCAAGATCTCTTTCTGTAGAAAAGCAGAATTCTGATAGACCTTAAGCTTAGTTTCTAGGTCAGCTATCTGATAAGTGGTATTTATACACACTTATAGGCCTTCATTTCCACTTAAATTGGTTGGTTGTACTTAAGTGTTTAGTGTCTTTTGATGTGTTTTTATTGTTTTTCTGTGCAGGTCACGAGTTGAGGTGATGAAGTGATTTTCTATCATTTTAGGTTGGTTTTGGTGCATTATCTGCAAGAATAGAGAATTGTGGATTCATCACGACTTGGGATTTTGTGGGTATATCTTCTACAAACCCTCACGAGAGCACACTCGTCCACTAGAGCTATCTAGGGGTTTAAAGGGCTTGTTGCATGTGCTAAATGCAACCGTGATCACCGACGGAAGTGGTACTAGAGCGAGGAAGGACATGCACGCGAGAACGAGCTGAACACGAAGAATCAGGGCTGCCATGACAGACAGTAGCGCGCCCGCGCTACTTGTTAGCGCGCCCGCGCTACCTTCTGCTGCCACTAGCGCGCCCGCGCTAGTTTAGCGCGGCCGCGCCTAGCAGAAGTGCCCCGGGCCGATTTTTGAAGCTTTTCTGACGGATTTTCGCAGCAGTCGAGGCCCGGTTGACTTGGTCAATGTAATTTAATTTCTCGTGTGTAAAACCCTAGCCTCGTAGAAGTAGTTTTAGTAGAGAACAATATCATAGTTTAGTTTAATCATTCAAGCACATTATCGGTTTTGTATTGGATCGTTCTTCGCGAGGAAGTGACAGTTTCGAGCGAGATCGTGAACATCAATTCTGTAACGTGTGATCTTTATTATTAATTCAAGCATTTTTATTCCGTTTAATTCTCGTAGTTTATTTATCATGTTTTCATTAGAACCCATGATGTCGATTAGTTCGATTATGAACTAACCGCCTTCATGGGATTCTAATGGATTTATCGATGTAGTCTAGTAAAGAATATTAATTGCTGATTTTGTGACGTACGTTGATTTCTTTGCATGAGCCGTGCTTATTCTTCTTAGGAGCGTAGCTAACTTCTGAGTTGTTTGTTAATTCTTTCTGAAGCGAGAGTGGATGATTGAATTTAGAACTATGCCATGTAAACATAGGATTATGTGAATGAAACATAATTTGTGATAGACTTGAACTATTTTTATCACCCTGTGTAATCACGATAGATGACTTGCTATTAAACCTCTCTGCTTACACTACCGCTATAGAGATATAGGGTCTGAGCTTTGTTGGTGTCCATGAGATTTCTATCTTAATTGTGGATTTTGATTGGTATGATATGTGTGCAACGAGAGTTGGCATGTATTACTTTCGTGTTGTCTGATTAGGATCAACAGTCGCATGTTACTTAGTAATTTCAATTCTAGATGAATTCGATAATGAAGTTAGAATCCCATGTGTTTTCCTATTCTGAATTTGATTAGTAATTTTAGTTATTAGTATAAAAGAAACCATCCTTGTTAATTGTCTTGGCAGTGAAAATTGATCATACATTGTTGCATAGGTGCGTATTCTTAATTCACCAGTCTCTGTGGGATCGAACTTAATATATTACTTGTGATCACGTGCGCTTGCGTGTAGATTTTTGCGAACACTATCTGGGACCTAAGGGATTCCTCAATTTCTGCATTACACTTCTCCTTATTCTCTAGATATTCAATTCTATCTTTAAGGTTAGTGTTCATGAGTTTCTCTAAAGCTAATTCGTCTACTCGTTCTTCAAGTTTAGCTATCTTTAGAGAAAGACTACAGTTATCTGATTCTGAAGCTAATAAACTAGTGTGCAAGTTATACATCTCTTGACCTAGTTCATTTATAGTCTTTTTATAATCAGCAGTAGTCATGTCATCAACAGAAATTTCAGGAGATACCTGAGATGGAGATTCCTCGACAGTGTCAGCCATTAATGCAAATGCATAATTGCTCTGGACAGGTTCATCATTAGAATCCGTGTCATCCCAGCTTTTTCCCTCAGCAATGTAAGCCCTTCCTTTGTGCTTGGCTACCATTGCTTCCAACTTAGCTTTCAGCTATTCATTTTCTTTTTTCAGATCTTCATAAGAATTCTTCTTATCATATGAGTTGCTTCTTTCTTTGACAGGAGCTATTTTGGGTTTCCTGCACTCTGTTGCAAAGTGCCCTAAGTCATTGCAGTTGTAGCATCTGACCTTGCTCTTGTCGTACATGTTTGATTTGTAACTGCCAGTACTTCTAGACCCTGACCCTGAATATCCTCCTTTACTCTGAAACTTGTTCCCTGAAGTTTTCTTGTACCGGGGGTTCTTCCTGAACTTGATGTGCTTGAACCTTGCAGCCATATAAGCCATAGACTTATCTTTCAGCTGCTCCAGCTCTTCCTGAGTATAGAACTCATCCTCCGGTTCACCAGAAACTTCATCAATTTCAGCTTCTACAATCTCAGACTTGGTAGAAGGATAATCAGCTTTGTCAGATGAACAATCACTCTGAGCAACAGTGTGATCATTAATACCATATTCAACTAGTTGCTGATAACCAAAGTACGGTTGATCAGCAATAAGTGCAGTGGTCTTTTGTAAGGCCATACTCTTGGCTTCAGATGATCCACCACCATATATGATCTTTCTTTGTTCGAGTTCCATCTCAAACGTCTTCAGTTTCCCAAACAGCTTTTCCAAAGTCATAGTTCTGAAGTCGCTTCTTTCCCGGATGGTCTCAGTCTTCACAACTAGATGTGGTGGCATCACAAATGAGAACTTTCTGTTAATCTCTTTCTGTGGATAAGTCTTTCCATGCAGGGTGAGTTCATTTAACAGCAACATGAACCTTTCATAGATTTGAGAAATGTTCTCTCCAGGTATTGCCTGAAATGCTTCATATCTGGCAATTAGCATATCGTATCTATTTTCCCTGACTTCTTCAGATCCCTCCATCAATGCCTCTATAGTATCCCACATCTGCTTTGAGGTTTTCAGACTCAGAATTAGATGTGTCATAGTCTTGGTCATTGATTCAACAATTATAAGTTGCAGATTGTGGTCATTTGCAATATATTCCTTGTCAGTCTCAGTGTATTCGCTTTTCTCTTTAGGAACAGACTTTTGTGGAATGCGAACACCATTTTCAACAGATTCAGGAATAATCTTCATTGGCATAAACGGACCATTTTCCAGAATCCCAATGTACATGGGATTAGCAACTCTGATGTACAGCAACATCTTCATTTTCCAGTTGTTGTAGTCATCCTTGTCAAACGGAGGTACTTTGATTCCTAACTTGTGTGTCGACATTGTTATCAGATAAAATTACGATTGTACGGACAGCTAGCTTTTCAGATTTGGTAACGGATCTCAGATCTGTATATCGATCAGCGTAGCTTTGATACCAATTGTTAGGTCCAATCAGACGTAGAAGGGGGGGGGGGTTGAATACGTCTATACCAATTTCTTCGATTTAATTTAATTGCGGAATAATTCTATTTCAGTCCATGTTAAATCAATCGTAAACAAACAACTCCAGCAAGTCGGGGAATATTCTTTATATTAGAAATAATCCTCGGGTGCTACAAATTCCAACACAAGTGTCGGCTGCAGAGACTACAATCACTCTAATACAAACTCTCGATAAAATCGATATTCTAATTTAGCTCTCGAGAATTTGTATTGTGTGTGCACTTACAAAGTGTGTAGTTGTTTTCAAATGAAAACACAAAGCTCTATTTATAGGCTTCTCAACATCTAACCATGGTTAACGAGTTCGTCCTGGACGACTTGAGTTCGTCCTGGACGAATTCATTTTAACAGTAGTTAAAATGAATTGTCCAAAATAAACTACCTCAAATGCATACTTGAAGTGGCGCCATTTATACACACACACACACACACACACACACACACACACACACATATATATATATATGTATAGAAAAGTTGCGACAATACAGTGTACAGAGGAAGGTCAAAGTTTGCGCTTGGTTTCATGGTCAAACCTTGCGCTTCTCAGGGCTTCACTGTGTCTTCTACTTAGAAAATATCTAAGTTAATTTAAACTTGCTCTTCAGTCACAGAGTGGTCAAACCTTGCGCCAACTTGATCAGTCAAAGGTTGCGCTAGAATGTCTGTAGAGTGCATGAGTCAACAGCTGCGTCTTCCTCCACTGTGTGTAGCGCCAACTTTGACTCGAGTCAAAGTTTGCGCCATAATTATCTAAGTCTTGATGATCCAGTAGTTAGAAGAAAAACAGAGTTGCAAATCAAATAGTAGAGGGTCAAGGATTGCGCCTTTGACTTTAGTCAAAGGTTGCGCCTTGACCCAATGTTGCGCCATAGTACCAGTATATGTACTTTGACGTTTTCGTGGACTCCCATTCTTGCACCACTAATTAAGTATATATATATATATATATATATATATACAATTAATTGTGTTTAATTAATTGCTTGAATTATTTATATTCAAGTAATTCATAATTAATAAATATATATATACATATACATGTTAATAAGTTCTTTTGCAATATATATTCTAGAGTAGCTCGATTGACTTGATCAATTAATTCGTTGATCGAATCCACTGAATACTTTCGTACGTCCTGTCGTCCTGTGCACTGGTCTGGTTCACGAACGACTCGAACTGAAATAATTCCTTGAATTCTTTTGCTTGATAATATACTTGATCAGTCATTCCAGGTTAGACGTTGCTTCGATAAATTTGATTATAAATAATCAAATTAAATATATTGGAATTTTCTGGTCTTTGATACTTGATCTTCAGGCAATCTTGATAGCAGAAACTGATTGAGCTTTATTCTTCACTGAGGCTTGAACATTTAAAATGAACTTCTTCCAGTGGACGAATGTTCGTCTCAGATATCTTGATTGTCTTTGTCTGTTCGTATATAATTTCCAACTTGCAGATTCCTGTATTATACTTACGTATTGTTTCCTGTCTTTTGTTGTGTTGAGTTATCTTAATTACATTTACGTTACATTATGCTTTACAATAATTGATTATCTAATTATTTAATCCACTTCTCAATATAATTATATATGATGTGTAATTTATTTATTAAATTAATTCTATGTCGAATAATTTAATTTATGAATTTATGCATTTAATATAATTAAGTGGATATTAATTGGTTAATTAATTAAAGGAAAATAAGAAATTGTCTTGTTGGAATACAAGGTAAGACAATCAGGATGATTGTCTTGCAAAAACCACAAGGTAAGACAATCTTCCAGATTGTCTTACCGTGTTATTTCACTTCCAACACACGGTAAGACAATCTGCCAGATTGTCTTACCGTCCCCTACAATTGTCTTGCCGCTTATAGCTTCCAAGAAAATCTCAGATTGTCTTACCGTGTAGCTTCCAAGACAATCTTTCTGATTGTCTTACCGTGTGGCGTGTAAGACAACCATACAGATTGTCTTACCGTGTCCTAATTGTCTTACCGTGTCTACTGGATTGTCTTACCACTTCAGATTGTCTTACTAAGCTATAGACAATGCTTATGATTGTCTTGCCTTTAGTTTTTCAGCAAGACAAAGTGCTTAATTGTCTTAGCAACCACTAGATTGTCTTTGCCACCATTGTCTTGCCTAGTTCTTGGATTTTGCCCATAAATATGACTCTTCCACTTCATTTGCAAAGTGTTCAAAGTATTGTAAAGCTTTCAAGTTGTGCTAAACTTGCTATTCGTTAAATCCACAGTTTATTGTGCTTTGATCATCGGTTGTTTTATTCCGCTAAGTTAGAATACTTCCTGTCAAATTTATTCTACGAACTAGTGGACATTAAAACGAACCATATTAATTATATAACGACTTAAAACATTGTTATATTAATTAATTAAAATCAGATTAACAAATTTATATTCAATCAGATTATTCCGCCGCGATTATTTTTAAGTGACGATTGTATTCAACCCCCCCCCTTTATAATCGTTCCAGGACCTAACAATTGGCATCAGAGCGGTTGATACCATTTTACCGTATCAGATCCTATAAACACTCTGTAACGTCCAAATATTTTTTATTCGAATTAATTTTATTCCAAAAATTGATTTTGATTAAAAATATTTTTCTTTCAAAATTCCAAATCTCATCCAAACACTATTCACTTTAAATCCAAATATTTTAATTCGAATTAATTTTTTTAAAAAAATTGATTTTGATTTAAAATATTTTTCTTTCAAAAATCAATTTCTCATCCAAACACTATTCACTTTAAATCCTTAAACATGAGTACACAAAAGATTAGTAGCATTAAAATCCCACCGTTCAGCAAAGAACACTTTGGCCTATGGAAGAGGTATATGTTGTTGTTCCTTCGCACCGCCAACAGAAAATATATCGGGATTTTAAACAAAGGTGTTTCTACTCCGATGAATGTCATATTAGCACACGAAGAAGATGGTGTGTTAATACCTCATCAGACATTTCCGAAAGAACCTTCTGAGTATACAGATGAAGAGAATGTACAGATGAACTTAGATGATACTCTTCAACTGATTTTGGTTGAATCTCTAGATCCGGTCATGTACAATGCTGTTGTAAATTGTACGAATGCAAAGCAAATCTGGGATACACTAGAGATTATAAACGAAGGCTCAGAAGAAGTTAGGGAAAACAAGAAAGAGATACTGATGGCTCAGTATGAACAGTTTGGTTCCAATCCCGGAGAAGGGATATCAGAAGTATTTATCAGACTTAATAATTTGATAAATAATCTAAATCTAAATGGGAAATACTATGACAAGAAAGAGGTCAACATGAAATTTCTCTTAACACTTCCAGAACATCTGGAACACAGAATCACTGCTATCAGAGAAAGTAGAGATCTGAATGAGATTTCTCTGGAGAAACTCTACGGAGTTTTGAAAACTTATGAACTCGAGCAAGTTCAAAGTAAGCAGAGATATGGCTGGGGTAAAACACTGAACCATTCGAGAGCTCTAGTTGTTGAATCACCTACACCGGAAGAAAAGAAGAATGTTGTTGTTCCTTCTAAGGCCATTCAGGAATTTGTTGTACCTGAGATGGGTCAGACTGCTTCTTCCAGTGGTGATGAAGAGTTCTATACAATGGAAGAGCTAGAACAGTTAGAAGATCAATCTCTATCACTGTTTGCCAAGAAATTTGGAAACATGAGATTCAAGAAGAACCCCTCCTACAAGTACAAACCTACTACTAACAGGTTTCAAAAAGGAGGTTACTCATCTTCTACAAGCAAAGGAGGATACAAGACAGGGATGGTGGACAGAAGCAAGTTTAAATGTTTCAACTGTGGTGAACCGGGACACTTTGCAACTGAATGCAAATAGCCCAAGGTTCAAGGAAAGAGAAAGGATTCTTACGACGAGCTGAAGCAGAAGTATGATGCACTAGTGAGAAAGCATCAGGGTACTTCTGGAAGTCAAAGTTTCAAAAGCGAGTCTTATCTGGCAGAAGGGAAAAGCTGGGATGATATAGATAGTGATGAAGAAGAGCAGATTGGGAATGTTGCTTTGATGGCTAATGCTGGATCATCTTCACCTCCTCCTGCTAGAAGCTTTCAGGTAGATCCTACATGCCCTAAACTTTTTATGCAATTAGGAATTGAAAGAGATGATGCTATTAAAAAGTTGAAAGCTGCCAATCTTAAGATTGATACTTTAGTCTTAGATATTCATGCTTATAAGATGAATGAGATGAAAGTATTAAAACCTAAAATTGAACAACTGACTATGGATTTAGGATTACAATGTGCTAAAGTCAGAGTTCTAGAGAAAGGTGAGATTGCTTTAAGACGTCAGCTAGACGAAAAGAAAGTGAAATGTAAAGCCTTTAAGGATGCCTCCACTATAGTCAAAGAACTTAATGATAAACAAGAGATCATGAGAACTGTTGGAATAGGTTTTGACTATAACAAATCTGTAGGTAAGGCTAGTAACATTACTCCCTTTAAGAAGAGTGCTGAGGAGAGAGGAATTCCTTTTGTTTTGAAAGATTCTCCTCAACCATTGTTTAAATCCTCAGATGCTGAACCTCTGTTAGAAACTCCTGTTGTCATTAGATATGAACTCAAACCGGAAGACCTTAAAATGAAAGAGAGCAATGAGAAGAGATATGAGATCCTGACATCACTGAAACCAATCAAAGTGAAAGGCAAGGTTAGGTTGCCTAAAGCTGGTTTAGGTGTCAACTCTGAGAGAACTAAATTCAACAAGCCTAATAACTTTGTGAATAGTAAGAACAGAGACAATAGATGTCATTCTACCGAGAACTTTAAATCTCTTAACAAGGTTAGAGTAGAATCTATTGATGTTCCTACTACTATGACTGATATGCCTGTTGCTCCTGTTTTTGATGCATGTCATAAATGTTGTGGTGTTGATAACTGTATGCTTTGTGCTTTCAATACTACGTCTTCTTATTTTAGAAATTTGCATGCTAAAAATGAAAACACATCACCTAGACAACACACAAACAATAAGCATGCTATATCAAAGACTGTTAGTCCTCCTCGTGTTAGGAAGGAGACTTATGTTCCAAAGCCTAAAACCAAGGTTTACAAGGTTGTTGTTAAGGAAGTAAGTTCATTCAAGACTGAGCCAAATATCAGTCCAAGAGGCTCTGTTGTATTACCTGATAGAAATCAATTCTTTAAGTCTGCTGGACCCAATCAAGTGTGGGTCCCAAAGAATGTTTAATCAAGTTGTCTTGTGCAGGGTGCCAGTGGAGTTGTTCGAGTTACTTGGGTGCTTGACAGTGGAGCGTCAATGCACATGACTGGCACAAGATCCCTGCTGGAAGACATAAGAGAAGGAGCTGGCCCAACAGTCAGTTTTGCTGATAATAGCAAAGGTCGTACTGTGGGATATGGCAAGTACAAAATTGGAAGGATCATCATAGAGGATGTTGCTTTAGTTGAAGGACTTCAACATAATCTCCTAAGTGTCAGTCAATTTTGTGACAAGGGATATTATGTTCACTTTGAAAAGGAGATATGTATCATCAAACATATCAAGGATAAGCGTCCTTCACTATGTGGCGTAAGGAAAGGCAACATATACGTAGCTGATTTGTCTTCAGGACCAGGAAACGAAGTTCACTGTTTCCACGCCAAAGCGTCTGCTAAAGATAGTTGGTTATGGCATAAGAAACTCTCACACCTCAATTTCAAAACCATGAACTCTCTAGTCAAGAGAGATCTAGTGAGAGGTTTGCCTTCCCTGGAATTCTCAACTGATGATCTCTGTGAAGCTTGTCAGAAAGGAAAAGCGAAGAGAGCATCTCACAAAGGCAAGACCATCAATACAATTACAGATCCACTCCATTTACGGCATATGGATTTGTTTGGCCCCGTAAGTGTTGCATCAATTGATGGAGGAAGATATGCCTTGGTTATTGTGGATGACTTCTCAAAATTTACTTGGGTTTACTTCCTGGCTTCTAAGGATGAAACCACGATGACAGTGATTGATCATATAAAGTTAGTTGAATTGGATAAGGGTGTGCCAGTGAAATATGTAAAGTCAGATAATGGCACAGAATTCAAGAATCAAACTCTAATCAACTTTTACTCTGAAAAGGGAATTAGAAGGCAGTATTCAGCACCAAGGACTCCTCAGCAGAATGGAGTCGTCGAAAGAAAGAATCGTACACTGATTGAAGCTGCAAGGACTATGATTGATGAAGCAAAGCTTCCACTGTACCTTTGGGCTGAAGCTGTGTCTACTGCCTGCTATACCCAGAATCGAACTTTGATCAACAAGGATCATATGAAAACTCCATTTCATTTGTATAACAACAAGAAACCATATGTCAAACATCTTCATGTCTTTGGAGCCAAGTGTTATGTTCTCAAGGATGGTGAAGAGAACTTGAACAAGTTTGAGCCAAAGGCATCTGAAGCAATTTTTGTTGGTTATACAATTAATGCTTATAGAGTTTTTTGTAATTGATACTCTGTCAATGAAAGTTAGTGTCAATGTTACATTTGATGACACTAAACTCCCAAGTCTACAATCTGCTGATCCATTTGAATCTCTGAAGTTTGACAACTATTCAGATTCTAATTCAGATGATGATATGCCACCTGAGGTTGCAACAGGAGATGACAACAATGATGGTGATGATCCAGGCAATAATGCTGGAGATTCCGCTGATGCTCGTGGTGGATCATCAAGTCAACCTGGCAACAACTCAGGGGGAGCTGATGGATCAACTAGTCATACACATCAGCCTACTGACAATACAGCTGAATTATCAAGGACACAACTTCCAAGGGAAAGGATTTGGAGCAGAGATCATTCGTTTGATCTTATTAATGGTGACCCTGATGTTGGTGTAAGGACTAGAAGTGCTACGACGAATGAATGTCTATTCTCTGGTTTTCTATCACAAGTAGAACCAAAGAAAGTAGATGAAGCAGTTGTTGATCCTGATTGGGTTCTTGCCATGCAAGAAGAACTCAATCAATTAGAGAGACAAGATGTCTGGGCCCTGGTTCCAAGGCCAAAAGGAAAGTCTACAATTGGAACTAGATGGGTCTTCCGTAACAAGTTAGATGGTGATGGCATTGTTGTAAGAAACAAAGCCAGACTGGTCACAAAGGGTTATTCTCAAGAAGAAGGAATTGATTATGATGAAACCTATGCTCCAGTTGCTCGTCTTGAAGACATCAGAATATTCCTTGCATTTGCTGCACATTCCAACTTTAAAGTTTATCAGATGGATGTGAAGAGTGCATTTCTGAATGGAAAGCTAGAAGAAGAAGTATATCTGGAACAACCCCCTGGCTTTGAAAATCCAGAATTTGCTGATTTTGTTTACTTCTTATTCAAAGCTGTCTATGGGCTCAAGCAGTCACCAAGGACATGGTATGACACACTCCCTGAGTTTTTAATTGAAAACAATTTCACTAGAGGTGTCATAGACAAAACTCTCTTTTACAAATTGCATGATAATAATATGATATTTGTTCAAATATATGTTGATGATATTTTATTTGGTTCTACTAACGATAACTTGTGCAAGAGGTTTGCTAAGTTAATGCAGAGCAATTAAGAAATGAGTATGATGGGTAAGCTATCCTACTTTCTTGGTCTTCAAGTAAGCCAACAGGAAGATGACATCTTCATTTTCCAGTCAAAGTATGTCAGAGATCTTCTGCGAAAGTACAATCTAGAAGATTCTTCTCCGGCAAAGACACTCATGGCCACTGCCACAAAGCTTCACCAGGATAAATCTGGTAAGAAAGTTGATATCTCAAGCTATCGAGGTATGATTGGCTCTTTACTCTATCTCACTGCTAGTAGACCAGATATTATGTTTGCAACATGTTTGTGTGCTAGGTTCCAAGCTGATCCTAAAGAATCACATCTTATAGCTGTCAAAAGAATCTTTAGATATCTTAAGGGTACACCTGGTTTAGGTATTTGGTACCCTAAGAATACTGGTTTTGACTTAACCGGCTATACAGATTCTGATTATGCAGGATGCAGGATTGATAGGAAAAGTACGTCTGGAAGCTGTCAATTTCTAGGACGTCGATTGGTTTCCCGGTATAGCAAGAAGCAGCACTCTGTGTCTACTTCTACTGCTGAAGCTGAGTATATAGCTGTTGGAAGCTGCTGTGCTCAAATACTGTGGATCAGAAACCAATTGAATGATTATGGTATTTCTGTCGACAAAATTCCAATATTTTGTGACAATACAAAATTCTCGCTTAATTCACCTTTTAATTAACAAAATGGTTGGAAAATTCAAAATTATGGAGACGAACTACAATGGATTCCAGGACCCTGAAGCTGTTGCTGCCCGGTTCAGACCCTGGGTCAAATTTCTAAACGAGCAATGCCTTGCTAGTACTGCTATAACTGCTTCAGCTGAATTACAAATTCAACCATTGTACGACTTCTACTCCACTGCTCTTAACACTACCCTTCTGGACAATCACCGGATTACGGGAGATATAAGGGTAGGAGATGTTAATGGACGCCGGACGATCACAATTTCTGCTGATGATGTGAATCGTGTTTTGGGATTCCCCCGAGCAAACTTTGTTGATGCTCCTGAAGAACCTGAGTTGATGCAGATCTTCGAGACTATTCTATATCAGGGGGAAATTCACTTGTCAAAGATGACGAAAGGGAAACTAAAGCCAGAATGGGAGATTTTCTTCGACACGCTTGCAAAGGTGTTCTCTCCCACTGACAGGAGGAATTTTCACAACATATCCAACATACTGCAAGTATTTGGAGTATGTATTGCTTTCAATCATCATATTGACTTTGGTACAGCTATTCTGAAGGAAATTATGAGAAAGATGGGACCACTTGGAAGTCGGAACGTGGAAACAAATGATAAAGTTGAATGCTTTTATCCATGATTCCTTATGTTGCTATTAAATGATAAGATGACGGAAGCCGACAAGAACTTCTACTTCAATGCTGAAAGACTCAATGTCAAACAGACCAGTCTCAAGTTGATCAACAAACTGGCTAAAGGCACTAAGTACAACGAGGTTCCACTCATTGTCACTCCATTCATGTCGGAACGGTTCAATGCTCAACTTGTTCCTTATCAAGTTCAGGTAGCTCAACCACAACAACATCAACAACAACAGCAGCAAGACCAGCAACTTCAACTTCAACTCCAACAACCACCTCAACCTCAAGTTCAACAACAACAATCACTAGATCACACCCCTGAACCATCACCAGTTCAATCACCTATCCCCCAGCAACAATATCCACCATTTGAAGATGAGCCTCTACCATTTGATTTCTTCGAAGCTCAACCATCTTCATCTGCACCCATACAACCTACCACTCAACCACAATACTCTCCACAATTTCAATCAACCTCACAACCACTGCCGTCAGATTCAGCTATCGACCCTGATCTTCAGGCATTCAGAGATGACTTACAGGTAGCTCAGGTACTTTCCGACTTCTCATCTAACTTTAATGTTGATATCTCTGATTATGGTTGTGACTTTGATTTGTTTTGCCAGCCTGCCAGCAATGAACCTGACAACACACAGGTTTATAACCAAGCTGATGATTCACTTCAACAAACTATCTCTTCTCCAAACACATCAATCAACACTACTTTGCGACCCTCTAGGAAAGTTGCCAGGAAACGGAGTTCGAGTAGTTTGATGAGTCAACCCGCAGCTCTGTCTTCTCAAAAAAAACAAAGAGTCGAAGCCTCAGAGACAACTAGTAGACCAGATATTATGTTTTCTACCTCGGAGTCAATAGAAAACTCAATTTGACGGTCGAGAGGCAATCCAGGAAGATCGTCAGGAAAAACATCAAGAAATTCATTAACTATCGGAATACTTTCTATACTCGGCGTCTCTTTAGATCTATCAATTACATGAGCCAAATAACCTTCACAACCTTGTCTTAACAACTTCTTAGCTTCAATTATCGTCAGAAATGTCTTAGCTTGTTTCTGCCCTTTAAACTCTACTTTCTTGCCTTGAGGAGACTTAAGGATTATCTTCTTCTTCTTACAATCTATTTGAGCACCATTTTCTGCTAACCAATCCATACCTAATATGACATCAAACTCTCCTAATTGAAAAGGTATAAGGGAAGCAGGAAAACTAAAGCCAGAAATCTCTATAGTACATCGGGGGCAAATACTTCTAACAGATACTTGTTCTTGATTAGCAACAATGATAGATAAGGGTTCAACTAACGGTTGCCAACAAAAGATTCAGATATGAAAGATCTAGTAGCTCCGGAATCAAATAGCACTTTAGCATGGTTGTTGTTGACAGAAAGCGTACCTGCCACAACCTCAGAACTCTGAACAGCATCCTTGATATTCATGTTGAATGTCCTTGCTTGAGCCGGATAAGAGGGATGATAAACAGGAGTTGCAGACTCAAAAACTTGAGTAGAAGGTAGTTGCAGAATTGGAGCAGAAGATGTCATTCCTTGATTGTAAGGGGTAGCTGCCAATTGCATCAACTTGTTGGTTCCAGGAGCTTTACAATCTCTTGACATATGACCGGTCTTTCCACACTTGAAACATGTAACAGAAGGCTTCGGGTTCTGGCACTCGTTTGCATAATGACCTTTCGAGTTGCATTTGAAACAGACAATATCAGCCTTATTACAATTTCCCGTGTGTTTCTTGTTGCAGAACTTGCATTCTGAATTTGCTTGTTGACTCCTTTGACCACTTGGTCCTTGAATCTTCTTCACATTTCTATTATCACCTTTCTTGAATCCTCGGGGACCTCCTTGATTCTGAACTCCAAACTTCTTGAAATTCTTTCCACTTTGGCTCCCTTGATCCGAACCTTCACCTTTACTCACAAACTTTCTCTTCTTGTTGTCCTTCTCCTTCTGGTTCTGATCACTTTCTCCTTCAATTACCATTGCCTTCTGGACCACTTCAGCATATGTGGCCAATTCAAAAGCAGCCACTCTGCTTCGTAGCCAAGGCTTCAATCCTTGTTGAAATCTCTTCGCTCTTTTCTCGTCAGTGTCCACGTAATCTCCCACGAACCTTGCCAATTCTGTAAATTTCTTCTCGTATTCCCCAACAGTCATTCCCTCTTGCTTCAATTCAAAGAACTTCAACTCCATCTGAGTTTGCATATACCTTGGAAAGTACTTGTCTAGAAAGATCTTCCTAAATCTATCCCAAGCAATAATATCTCCTTCTTCTAAAGCACGGGCTGACTCCCACCAGTAATTTGCTTCGTCTTTCAGAAAATAGGAGGCATACTCAACTTTCTTATCATCGGTTACAACAGCCAAGGTAAAAGCCTTCTCCGTCTCCTTAAGCCAGGATTGAACTTCAACAGGATCTTGAGTTCCTCGGAACTCGGGTGGTTTCACAGCTTGGAAAGATTTGAAAGTAGTAGGTGGTGGTGGTGCTTGTTGTTGTTGCTGGAGTTGTTGCTGAAGTAATTGTTGTTGTTGAGCAAGGGTGACAGATTGTTGGTGAAGAAGTTGCATAAGTTGAGCCAAGGTTGGTGGTGGTTCTTCGGTATTTTCATTGTTGGTGTTGCGGGCTCTTCGGGGAGGCATGATTCTGAATGTAGACAAGGAAAGTTTATTCATAGTTCAATATATGCATACAGGTTATATCAAAGGGAAAATATTGGGTACAAAGGTATTATTCAAGAGTTATTCACATGGTAACGGTTTATTATTGTTATTATGGCATCATGGTATGTGTGTGTATTATTAGAGTCTAAGGTATCATATTGCAAAGGTACAATTATTCGGTCCAGGTCATATCATGATATATTGGAACAGTTTAAGCATGATCAAGTTCTAAAGGTTCCATATGGCAATTTCTGTCTAAGCATGGCATATATAATAACAATATGATGACAACACGGGGTAAATAGTCAAGTGCGAATATTAAACATTAGTTCAAATGATAAGTACGGAACAGTACGAACGGAAAATAAAGTGCGAATAAATTCTTCCCGAAACAATCCGAGGGTACAAGTACGAATGAAAGTCAAAGTACGGATAACATGATAATAAAGATAAATAGACTAAGGAATAGTCTAGGGGATGGTGATGATGCTGGTGAAGCTGGTGGACTGGCAACTGGCTCACGGAGACTGCTAATCACACGGCGGAGCTCGTCAGTAATGGCGGTCAAAGTGATACGGCTCTCACGCTCGCGGTAGGGTGGAATAGCTGCCAAACGGTCCTCGGCCCTGCGAATGATCTCCTCGACCCTAGCAATCAAACGGGGACGGTTGCCCTCATCATCAAAGTCCTCACGGTACAGCTGATCAATCCGGTGCTGGAGAATCGTGTTCTGGCCCTCGAGTCGGTCAGTAAGCCTCACCATCTGCTCGTAAAGCGGGAACGGAACAGTAGCCGGGAATCCGGGACTAGAAGATGACGATGCCTGCCAACAGTTATATATATATACGCGGTTATAGTAAAAAGGGTGAGAAAACTTAAAAGATTCTAACGCCCCAAATCCCACATGATCTAAGTTCATTTTAACCTCTAAATCCTATCTTATGTTAATTTATCCTATGTTGTTCAGTGACTCAAACCTGTCGCTCTGATACCAACTGTGACGAACCCAACATAAATAACCGACTAAAGCATGCATATCGATATATATAATTAAACTACTGAGTTATAAAGATTAAACTACAAGTCTAAATCCACAAACCCGGAATCACCAGGAATGAGTATGAACAACATCTAAAGTTATTACAACCCAAAATAAAATCCGAATTAAGTCTAAGTCATTACTACAAATTTTAAATCCCAAAAGTTCAAAAGATAACCACTAGGGAACTACGAGTCCCCAACCTGCTCCATCATAGGGCGGTAGGCAATCCCATTCCCTGAGGTGGATTTACGTGCGGTCTGCTTGAATCGGGCCATTCTCGGGTTTCACTGAAGGGTTATGACAACAACAATATATATGAGCAAAAAGCTCAGCAAGTGAAAGCAGTATATATAACAGTTCACAATATGCAAGATAACAAGTGCTAAAAACAACAACAGATATCACAAGGTATAAACACAAGTAAAGGTGCAATGTGGGATATCAATTTATTGGAATTGGAAACACACAGCGCTACGAGCATTGAGGGGTGATCAGCCCACACCAAGCTCCGAACCACATAAAGTGATTCAACCAGGGAGGATCCTCGGCACACATTGGCCATAAACAGACATCAGGCTCCCCGCTACTGATGCTGCAATAATTGACTGGCGCCTCAGTCTTAATATAAAATTATTATCCAATTCCTTTTAAGGTCATTTCAAATCAAATCATTTTCAAAAGGGGTCTTGATCAAGGACAAGATATAAGCAAGGGTGTTTTCAAAATACAAGTGATCTTTCTAAAGTAAAGGATGTTATTAAGATCAGGGTTCTAAATGAGATAATTCAGTTTAATGTGGGGTATCAAGTTCTCATTATTCATTAAGGGACTATTGGAGTATAATCATGTGGTTGTAAGGTGATATTATATGAAAAAGGTAATTCAAGTATTAAGGGTATTATTGGAATCCAAAGTCATGATCATGAGGGGTGATGAGGTAATTCAGTTCTAAGTAAACAGTAATTCAACATCCACAAGGTATACAATTATCAAGCAAGTATAAAGGAAGAGTTTCACTTGCCTGCATAAAGCTTACTGAACTCTTATATAGATGCTTCTAAGGGTTCCTTGCCTGGCCTCCTACTTGCACCTATAATTAATAGTATCCTCGTCACTAACTACCCTTTCGTGTGTATATATATATATATATAAATATATACATATATAATAAATATACACTTAAACTTAATTAAAACAAGTAACATAATCATCAAGTTATGCACATAACAAGTAAAGCATGGCATTTGTTACTTAACTAGTATCACTTAATGATCCTCTAATTATACTTAAATCACTTAAGCAATTAATCAAGTAGCACATAAGGTCTAGGACCAATACCTCCTAACTATACTCTACTGACCTTAACTTAACCAATTATTAGTAGGGCACACTTGTGCCCCACCTCCCAAGACTTACAAGTGAAGTGCAACCTAAGTGACTCACTAGTATGCTTACCTTGGCGACACTTGTGTGCCTTAGTAAAAATAATGCATCTACACTAAGTGAATTGACTTAAACTAACTTGAACTATCTAATATGACTTAAAACTAACTCATGGACTCAATTTGAGGTCAAGGCCTCACTGATGACACACTCAAATGCAATGCATCTTAAGTGAACTCTAAAGTATGACTCCATGTGTGACACTTGTGTTCTTTAGTGGAAATGAGGCATCTCCACTTAAGGTATTCACTCTAAATTGACTTCTAAAGGTTAATATGATCCTAAACTAACATTATGAAGTGGTGTGACTCAAAGGCCTTGCCTATATAGGTCCTTAAAAACTAGTGTACTTAAAGTGACCATTCTGCCTTGACAGTTTGACACCTCCTGGGGGTTTTGGCAAAAACAAGTGTTTCCACCATGTGCATTGATGAAATTGTGACTCCTCTGAATACCTAAGACTTAAATCTATGTTTTGCACTTTTAATGACACCAAGGCCTTGCTCAGGCCTCCTTGGGCCTCCATGCCAAGTTGGCACAGAACACCCTGACATGCTGTGTGGACTGCCCTGACTTTACCAAGTTACAACTCACTAAACTTACTTAATACACCAATTTAATGACTCAAATACCTTCCTAAGACTTCCCTAAACTCATCTAGATCAAGGCCCCATGAAGGCCTCATCAATGACAAGGTTTTTAACACTCAAAAGTGCAAATGACACAATTGTGCCCTGTTCTGGGGTGTACCCTGAAATTTGTGTGTGCATCTATGTAAATGATGGTTTTTATGACTTCTATGGCTACTGGAGACTTGTATACATCAAGTCCCAACTCCAGGAGACTTGGGCCTATAAGGGCCTAAGCATGACACATCCAATTCTCATGTTTTCTATAGTGTAAAAATCTGCCTAAGTGTGTGTGTGACTCCTTCCACCTTAACTCCGTTCCAAACACCATAAATCAAACAACCAAGCCACAAACCTACTCTATATGATACATATATCTACTGTCTATCCTCACCAAGCAAGATACCACAATTTTTAACCATATAAAACACAATGCCGAAGCAAAATAGTGAGCCAAAACAGAGCAGAAATTTCAGGGAGCATACATGAGCAAAATTTCGAGTATATCAACATGGTATTCACACAATAGCTACTGTTTACTACTAGATATCATCATACACACCATAAACTATCTTTTTAACACTTAGAACATGGCATGCATTACTCAAAAATCACATACAAAACTCAAATTCATAGCTTAACACTCGGTTTTCACATAACTCAACATGCATTCCTATAATCTCTCAAATATAGCTCTAAATCACATTGTAACATCAAGAGAATAGACATGCAAGGGCTGATTATTCACCAAAATCTCACCACAACCATACATCCTTCGAATATTCAAGAAACAACCTTAAAATCATGAGTTTTCCAAGTACAAACATACATACATTCGGCTCTTCTCTAGAATCATTGCCGAATGTGATGATTCAAGTGTGCATTGGCCAAAATGAGGTATGAAACCTCACCAAAAACACATCAAGATCATCATTTAGGAACCTCCAAAATGGTGACTCTAAATCCATAAGGATTAAAGCCCCATTTCGGCTCCAAATGTCACATGCAAGCTTAATCTAACCTTGAGAGAGAAGATACAAGTGTAGGTGATGAAGATCTTGGCAAAACAAGCTTGATTCTTGAAGAAGATGAAGAAATCAGCAATGGAGGAGGGTTTAGAGAGAGAGAGCCGAGAGGGAGAGGTGAGGGAGAGAGAAGAGAGAGATGAGAGAAGTGGGTTTGATTTTAGTTGGTGTATATGAATGAGTGAAGTGTGGAAATATGTATTATTTTGTTTTCTTGTGTTTTGACTTGACCAAATAGTGGTAGTGGATTGTAGAAATGACTTGCTTATCCTCTCTTCAAGTGTTGGTGTAAATGCATGCAAGGGTAATGTAGTCATTTGATAAATAATAAAAGTGTGATTAAAAGAGTATTAAAAGAAAGAGTTTTAGTGAATAAAGTACAAATCGATAAATCATGAAATTAATATCACAAATAATATGGGATTTTAGAAGTTTAATAAAATAGTTTTCACAAATTTTGGACAAGAAATGAATTTAAAAAGAAATATGACAGGTAAAGCTCTAATATACACACTTCACATAAATATAAAGCACGAATATAATATACGTAAAATCTCGAGAAGAATATATATACCAAAACGCTATTTTACAAGTTAAAGTTTATCGGATACTCGCAATTATTAAATATCACTAAATTGTATCAATATCTATTATTAATAAATCGGGTAGCGACAACGATCACTTTTATTAATATAGAGTCAAAACCGTCGCAACTAGTAATATTATTTAATCGCGTAGCGAGAATTATTCGTCAAATAACATACAAGTACATTCTAACTATAATCGAAAGTCATGTAACAATAAACGAGTCAATTCACATAATTTGGCAATAAAAACACGAAATTTTATATATCACCAAAATGAAATACTGTAGTATATATATATATAAGTCAAATATTACAGGCGTTACAATAGATCTCGATGAAGATCGAGAACCACAAAATAGCATTGAACCTGAAGTGGAACAAGAGCAGAGTAATGATAATGCTCAACAAACACAGGTTGTTCGTAGATCTGGTAGAATTCGCCACGAGCCAGAGAGATATGGATTTCTCTTGACTCAGTGTGGTGATTTGATGCTCATAGATGAAGATCAGCCTCTCGCATACCAAGATGCTATGAATAGTCCAGACTCTAAGAGATGGCTTGAAGCCATGAAATCTGAGATAGATTCCATGTACGAAAACCAAGTATGGACTTTGGTTGATCCACCTGAATGGGTAAAACCCATAGGGTGCAGATCGGTTTTTAAGAAGAAAAGGGACATGGATGGAAATGTTCAGACCTATAAAGCTAGGCTGGTTGCAAAAGGTTTCAAACAAATTCATGGTATTGACTATGATGAAACTTTCTCACCAGTGGCTATGGTCAAGTCTATAAGGATTTTGCTTTCCATTGCAGCATTCCATGATTATGGAATCTGGCAAATGGATGTCAAAACAGCCTTCCTTAATGGAAGCCTTGAAGAGGATGTGTACATAACACAACCTGAGGGTTTTGTCGATCCAAGGAATGTTGGCAAGGTATGTAAATTGCGTCGATCCATATATGGATTGAAGCAATCCTCTGGGAGATGGAATATCCGTTTTGATGAAATGGTCACAGAATATGGCTTTGTTCAAAACGAAGATGAACCATGTGTTTACAAGATGGTTAGTGGGAGCCATGTGGCATTCATAGTACTGTATGTTGATGACAAACTACTAATGGGGAATGACATACCTTCTCTAAAGGCTGTTAAGACTTGGTTAGGGAGCAATTTCTCAATGAAAGACTTAGGAGATGCTTCCTACATTTTAGGAATGAGGATCTATAGAGAAAGATCTAGCAGAATGATCGGTCTAAGTCAGAGCACATACATTGATAAGGTTTTGCATCGTTTTGGAATGCAAATGCAAAAAGGGGATATGTCCCCGTGTCTCAAGGGATAACGATCTCTAAGGACCAGTGTCCGAAATCATTGGATGAGAAGGACCGCATGAATAAAGTTCCATATGCTTCAGCAATAGGATCTATCATGTATGTAATGGTATGTACTCGCCCTGATGTCTCGTATGCTTTGAGCATGACGAGCATATACCAGTCTAATCCAGGTGAAGGTCACTGGACAGCAGTCAAGAATATTCTTAAGTACCTGAAAAGAACTAAAGATTCATTCTTGGTGTATGGAGGAGAGGAGAAACTCGTTGTAAAAGGTTACACCGACGCAAGTTTCCAAACAGACAGAGATAATACTGTATCACAGTCTGGTTTTGTGTTTTCACTACAAGAAAAAAGCTAATAGACATCAGTTTTTGGCTGATGTCTTTCTTTTTTTCGACCGATGTTGATGTCGGTGATGTCTATTCTAGACATCACCCAGAAACTGATGTCTTTTATCAAATTACACATCGTTTTTAACTTAAATTAAGATGTCTATGCCACCATTTTTTATAAAATATATTAGACATAATTAAATTTATACTAAAATTAGGACCATTTTATGCCTTTAAACATATAATTGCACTAAATAGTTAAAGCCTTAGACATCAGTATTTAAACTAAAAAGTGATTTGTATTTGTTCATAGACATCACCTCTCCCTGATGTCTATTTAGTTTGAGACATCAATTTACACTTAAAAAAACTGATATGTATATATGTTTTAGACGTGAATTTTTACACAAGAGTGATGTATATTTTTGCTTTAGACATCAGTTTATGTACAATAAAATTGATGTATATCTTTTCTTAGACATCAGTTTTGCTACAATAATTGATGTATATATGTTTTTAGACATCAGTTTCGATATAATAATTGTCATTCAACAAACTCATCCACTTCAATCCACAAAACAAACCAAATAACTACAAGTATTTGAAAACCACCAATACAAATCTATAAATTCAATCCACAAAATCATATACATAAATCGAGCAATGTTACTTACTACATCATTTAACAAAAATATACCAAACTATTAAGACACTAAAACTAAAGAAGAAAGGGATTCCTTCTTTCCATGCTTTGCAAGTTGAACAACATACAAGCCAACACCTCCTGAAGCAGCAGTAATGACAATATTTGATCGAGGACCACTAGCATCAAGCTTAACTCCAGCAGAATGAGCAGTAAGACCTGCTACAGGTAAGCCAGCACCATCAACAGCTGATCGAAATGCACCAATGGCTTTGTGCAGTTATTAATCAAAACTCATATGTACTTCCTGCTACATAGCCTACTGTTGTTCCACAAAAAACAATTAGGACTTAAGTAAAACAGAGGAAGCCAATTTTCGACTCCACAAGTAACCGAAGCTATAAGAAAATATACAATTCAGAAACAAACCCCGCTATAGAATCATGCATCACACTCTCAAGAAAAAAGCTAATAAATGAAAGGCCGGGTTATAGTCTGTCAAATTGTAAGTAGCGGGTATTAATGCTGATAAACGTGTCACAATCCAGTACTACATGATTTATCATTCAGTAACCATACATACAAGACAAAGGGCACGACAACCATAGATGGAGTTTAAGCAAAATGTTGTGCAAAACTTGAATCATATAAAAGCTGTTACATTTTTTAGGATAACAAAAATAAGAACCTGAAAATCAGAATAGGTGGTCTACATTTTATCAAACTTACATGGCACTTTAGGAAACCGGAGTGGCAAAAAAGGGCGCAACATCCCTTTCTGCATCTTCCAATCAAATGGATTAATGCTTGTTGCTTTCACGCTGAGTAACACCTCGTCTTTCTTTGGCACAGGAACAGGAATCGAACAATTGCAGCAATAGAAGAAACTAAAACCAAAGTTATTTTTCTGAGGAATACTGAAATAATACCACGTCCTCGCAAAATTATGCAACAAAAATCAGTAGATAGCAACATTAATTAACATATGACAATGGTATAATCCAGAAAAGCACTAGCTGGTAAAAAACCAACTTTTCATAACAATGTAAAGATCGGAACCACCCACAATCCTCAGATTTGGCCAGACCTTCACAAATTTAAGCAACACATATAAAAATACAGCATAAAAAGTAATTAACATATTGTAAGACAGAGAATACAATAGCCTGACTCTAAAAACAGCCAACAAAACATAACCCAGGTCTGCAGAATCCAGATTGTAACCGAAAAACTACTCCTCGCCAATTTTTTTAGCACCTGGATGTCAACAACATAAAATTAAACTAAACATTAGATCATTCCACACCAACTGATCTCCCAATTAGCATCCCAACCGATACTTACTAGATAACCGCTATCTACCCCAACACACAACAAAGAAGAACTAGGGTTTTGATTTAAAAAACTAGGGCCCGATTTATAAGAAGCAAAGATCAATTCCACTTTCTAATATTAATAAGAGAAGAGAGAAACTTAACTGAAATAGAGAGAGAGCCGAGTGGAGAGAGCTAAACGTAAAGGCAGAGAGTAGAGCAAAGCGGTGAGAAGAGCAGAGGTGTGCAGCGGTGAGGAAAGCCGGGGCGGTGAGCAGCAAGAGAAAGCTAATAGCATATGTGTTCTTGACAGAGAGAGCTGTGAAAGAGAGAATCAAGAGAGAGAGCGAGAGGGGGTAGTCGAGACGATAGAGAGAGTGGTGATAGAGATAAGAGATAAGAATGTATCGAAGGGGTAAACAAAAAATTGTTGAGGAGGGAGTAAAATTTTGGTTAAAAGGTGAATATTTAACTAAGGGGGAAAATAATTTGGGAAGCCACACGTTCAAATTTTGATAAATGAACCTAAAAATCATTTTTAAAATAAACGATGTTTTAAAACTAAAAAGACATCGAGTTAAAGCCGGATGATGTCTATTATTCTTTGCACGTCAGTGGAATCAGTGATCGGTGTCAAATGTGTGATGTCTATTAACATTTTTCTTGTAATGTTTGTCCAAAAGGAGGTGATGTAAGCTGGAAGAGTTCAAAGCAAGAAACAGTAGCTGATTTTACAATGGAGGCTGAGTACATTACAGCTTGTGAAGCAGCTAAGGAGGCTGTTTGGATTCGAAAGTTCATTTCTGATTTGGGAGTGGTTCCATCGATCGCAGATCCCATTGATCTATACTGCGATAATAATGGAGCCATTGCACAGGCTAAAGAACCTAGATAACACTCCCGGGCCAAACATATACTCAGGAGATTTCACCTTATTCGAGAGATTAATGAAAAGGGTGATATACACATATATAAAGTGCACACAAATGATAACATTGCAGACCCACTGACCAAAGGCTTGTCGCAACAAAAGCACGATGGTCACACTAGTTCCATGGGTATTAGATATATGGGTGATTGGCTCTAGTGCAAGTGGGAGATTGTTAGTGTAGGTGCCCTAGAGGCAATACATTATTCTTTTAAACCTTTATGTCAGTTGTTCATTCAATAAATGTATTTATTATGATCTAAATTATTGCGATATTTTGTTAGCATAATAAATGTCCTTAGAATCATGATACACATTATATAGTTTAAGTACATGACTTGAACTTGAGATTATATAATATATCATATTCTTAAAGGTCCCTAGTCGAGTACTTATATATAGGACGATAATAATACATATAAATAGACTAGTATGTTGTTTGACAAGATAACCACATCTCATTGGTTATGAGTATGGGATACTAAAGTCAATACATAGGTACATGTAAGAGTACATGGTACTGGACAGACCCACAGTGAGATTCTTCATGTTTAATAAAGTCATAAGAAAGACTCACAGTGACAATGGTGTAATGATCCTTTGACTTGAAATCATTATATTTCTATGAGAGGATTAATATACTTTGACTACATTAAAAGTTACCTTTGACCGGGTGATGATAAAAGTGGACATCGGGTATATCATGAGTCGTATGAGAAATATGAATGATAGATAAAGGATTTAACCCTCCTCTAAAGAGGAGAGATATTATTGGCCTCTTGATTGAGTAAGACTATAAAAGCATGGCCATGCTCAAATAATGATTTGTCTTGATAGTCTACTCATGGATCAAGTAAACCCGGATTAAATGTTGAAGAGGATGACTAAATACATGCCTCGAGTTTAATCTATACTCCCTCCGTCCCCCTGAATTGTATACATTGGGGGACGGGGACGCGGCACGGACTTTAATGCTCCTGTAAAGTGTAGTTGTATAATTTATTTTTAAAATTTTCTTTTTCTGAATTAAAGTTTGGATGTTATATTTTTATTCAGAAAAAGAAAATCTCAAAAATAAGTTACAGAACTATATTTTATAAGAGCATTGAAATGCGTGTCGAGCAGTTGAAAAGAAAACGTATACAATTAAATGGGACAGAGGGAGTAATATATATGGTTAAAGGGATTATATTACACGAAAAAAATTAGTCACGAAAGGTTTTATCTAATCACGATTTAATTATTGTTTAATTGGGTAACAATGATGTATTACTAGATACCGCTTATTGTTTATGATTTTATTAGAGAATAAAATTATTGCCGATTAAATGATAGCATATAGCGTCACACAAATAGAGCACATAATGGAATAGTTAATGTCACACCCCAAACCAACACACGCACACGAATTTATATAATATGGACAAGAGACAGATAAATAATAAATCCGGAAATTAAGAGTACATAATTTAAATCCCAAAATATAACATTTAGTTAATTACAAGTCCAAAAGAGTAAAATAAAGTCCCAAAAGATCTTATAAGTTCAGAGTGTGGATCAGCCCATCTAACTAGTACAAAATATAATAGCGAAAGCCGCTTATATCATATATACTACCTTCGCCCTCAAACAATTCTCTGCGTAGCCAGTGGTCGATTTACGTGCTGTTTGCTTTGTGCGTACCATATTTGCTAGCTGTAAAAGGGGTTAAATACGAGAACATGAGCAAAGACGCTCAACAAGTACTAACAGTCCTAAACACATGGCATCATAATAATATCAAAGGTGTCCGAAACAGATTCAAGAATAAATGATAAAGCAATCATTAAGGTTCATGATAATATAATGAATAGGCATGGCAAAACACATGGATAATCATGGTATAGAAATCATGGCATCATGGCAATATGGCAACATGTTATAATCATATCATCCTCAAAATTCATTTTAGGACGCTATGGATTACAGCCGGTGATCAGCCGCGAAGTAATCCCGAACCGCGCTGGGTTCTCAAATATAATGGGATCCCTAGGCTATATGTGAGCCTAATAAAATGTGAAGAGGACTTGCGTCTAGTCCAAATCACTAAAGAAAACATTTTATTATTCATTTTTTTTTATTTATAACATGGATGCCGAAAAAGGTTTAATCTTAATTTATTGAAATATGGCAAAGGGAATCAAGTTCACCAAATGATGTGTAAAACGCATATTGGACTTAAGGGGGTAAGTTCCAAAGTCAAAGAAAGTCAATTTTGTCAAGTGTTATTCGGTATTTATGAAAGTATACGTGTCATGGTGTTATTGGAAGTTTTCAATACGGAATCTAACATTTTTGGTACAAGTGTAAGGGTATATAGGAAAGGAAGGTACTAGTATGATCGGAATTTTTATCAAGGTATTTGAGAATATAATAGGCATGGTGATTATCACAACTAAATATTCATAAGGATTTACGAGTCACGGGTGCACATATATTTGCAACAATTGTAAAGTTAAGGATGTAGTAACTTGCCTTTGCAAGATTCTAAGATTATTCAATCTTGATGGTACGAGCTTTTCCTTTCGCCTCGGAACCTACATATTATATTAACCTCGTCACTAAATGGCACTTTAAGTCTAATTTATATTACACGCGCCTATTCTTTAGTTACGTAACCTAATACTCTATTATTAGCTAACTATCGCTATAAGAGTCATTGCACGTATTTAATTATAGGTATACATGCTGATTTATACATATGAAAGACAATTAACATAATCATGTAATCACATACTCCACATAGTCACATAATTCACATAGTCACTTAATTCACATAGTCACATGATGGCATGGCATGATTTATTATATATATATTATACACCATATACTTAAACTCCTAAACACGTAAGCAAGTAACACATAAAGGCTTATTTCTAAACTTCTAAACTCCCTATACTGACTTATCTTAATTCTAAAAGTGCTTGCAAAAACTCAGATCTTATACCCTTGACAATCATGCAAGAGTTGCACTTACAACTCTCTAATGGCTCTCTAAGGTTACTCTCGGGTACTTAGTGATTATTAAGTTCTTCTAACTAGGGCCTTCACTCTAAAATACTCTTAATAGGTTGCTAATACTCTAAATTTATTTGTGCAATTGTTGCAATACAAAGGCCCCACACAAATTGGTTCAAAATGTTAAAAGGGCACAGTGAGGTTCTCTGTTGCAACCTCTCTGCACTACCTGCATCCTAACTGAGATAACTTGATGTGTACTAAGTGCATTCCTACCAAATCAATTTACATGGATTCCTAACTCTTAAGGCTATCTCTAAGACTTGGTTTCACTCCAAGACCCCATCCGAAACTTCCCAGGTTATTACTCAAAGTTGACACTGCTGAAAACTACCCTGTTTCCCAACTGCCTTGTGTTTACTGATTTAAAACTCTGTTTTCTCACTAGGTTTTGGGTTCTAATGGTTTGTTAGGCTTCCTAAGGTTCACTAAGCTCAGTTAATCCAAGGCCCCATGAAGGCCTCACTCATGACAAGGTGAAAACCTCACAAGAACACGGATTGCTCAATTCTGCCCTGTTTTGGGGTATCTACTGTTTTGAGTGTGTATACCTACCTAAATGCAGGGGCTTTGGTGATTTAAGGCTACTGGAATCATGACAAAACTCACTCCCAACTCCTGGACACTTGGGACCAGCAAAACCCAACCAAATCAACACCAAAACTCCTAGTTTCTATGCGCAAAAATTTTGTCCAGTGCTAGTGTGTGCCTCCTTCCACCTTATCACCCATCTTAACACCATTCAACAACAACCAAGCCAACAACTCTACTCTATAATCTATATACCACTACTGTATAGCCTTATACAAGAAATTACAACACAAATCAAGCCTCAAAAATCCCATTACCGAAGCCAAAAATCACAGCAGAGCAGAGCAGATTGGTTTTTAGTATTTCTAAGCATGATTTCGATCTAATACTCCATATAAGATCACATAATACATCAAAACTGAACATGACTAATCATGGCACATATTATACTAGCATTTTATGGAAAAAACCGAGGCATGCATTGATCAAAAAACCAGTTTAAAAGTGACAAAATCAGCATACACTTTATACTATGAAAGTCATGGCATAAAAGCACTTAACTTCAAATCTTTTGCACAAATCATAACATGCAAGTGTCAAGGCTTTGTAAAACATTATATAACAGATTAAGGAATCCTTAAACATCACATGCAAGGCTTCATTTTGTCAAGAAAACCATTTTAAAAAGGGGTTCCATTCGGCTCCTTAGAGTCATTGCCGAATGGGTGAGCTTCAAGGGTGTGGCTTTTGTGTGTAGTGTAGTGTAGGAAATGATGAAGTCTTGTGTTTTGACTAGACTAGAAAGTGAGTGGGTTTGGGTAGTTACAAATCTATCCTTCTAATGGCTTTAGGTGAATGGTCGGTCATGCCCTTGGACCCTATTCTCCACCAAAATGCATGCAAGGGTACTAGTGTAATCTTATAATTATTAAAAGTATGAATAAAATGAATGGATTTTAATAAATAAACTACAATTCCATAAATCATCAAATTAATACTATAAATACTATGAGATTTTACGAGTTTAACAAAATCATGATCGAAAATTTCGGACAAAGAAATATTTTTAAATGAATTTTCAAGTATTACACTCTAATATATAATCTATGTAATAAAAGAATTTACACACAATAATACACGTAATAATTCACAACAAAACGACTTTGCACTACAATTATATACGTATATCATATCACATAATCGCTCGCATTACAATTTACCACTATTTACGATAATCTCTACTATTATTAAATCGCGTAGACGCAACTATTAAATTAACACCGAATTGTGACGGACCCACTATAATAACCGACTAAAGCATGCATAATATGAAAAGATAATTAAACTACGGAATTATAAAATATTAAACTACAAGTCTAAATCCACACTCCCGGAATCACCAGGAATGAGTATGAACAACATCTATAGTTATTACAAACCAAAGTTAAAAGTCTAAGTCATTACTACAAATTTTAGATCCCAAAAGTTCAAAAGATAATATTAGGGAACTACGAGTTCCCAACCTGCTCCATCATACGACGATATGCAATCCCATTGCCTGAGGTGGTCTTACGGGCGGTCTGCTTGAATCGGGCCATTCTCGGGTTTCACTGAAGAGTTATAACAACAACAATATATATATGAGCAAAAAGCTCATCAAGTGAAAGCAGTATATATAACAGTTCACAATATGCCGTAAAACAAGTGCAAAAGCAACAATAAATATCACAAGGTATAATCACAAGTAAGGGTGCAATGTGCGATAACAAGTTTATTGGAATTGGAAACACACAGCGCTACGAGCATTGAGGGGTGATCAGCCCACACCCTCCAAAACTCCATAAACCAACAAACCAAGACTCAAATCCTAGTCTATACTATACATATACCTACTGACTATTTACACAAAGCAAGATATCAAAATATTTGACCATTTAAAAGCACAAAACCGAGGCAATATTAGTTCAAAAACAGGGCAGATTTTCATGGAGCATTCTTGAGCCAATTTTCAGATATAACAACACGGTATTCACATAAGAGCTATTGATTATTGCTAGATATCATCATACACACTATAAACTATCATTTTAACACTTGAATCATGGCATGCATTTCTCAAAAATCACATACAAAACTCAAAGTCATGGCATTTCATTCGGTTTTCTCATAATTCAACATGCATCACTAGAACCTCTTTTACATAGCTCTAAATCATCATATAACATCAAAATACACAACATGCAAGGGCTGAAATCACACCAAAAACTCAGCAAATCATTATACCTTTCGAATATACAAGAAACCATCTCAAAATCATGAAGTTTCAAGATCATCACATACATATATACATTCGGCTCCTCTTGAGAGTCATTGCCAAATGTGATGAATCAAGAGGATGCCTTGGTTAAATAAAGGTATAAACCCATCCAAGATCATCTCAAGTTCATCGTTAGGAGCCACCAAAATAGAGACCCTAAGCTCATAAGAACCAAGGCCCTATTTCGGCTCCAAACTCAACATGCAAACAAAGTTCTAACCTTAAAGTGAAGATACAAGCTTGAGTGATGAAAGTTTTGGCCTCCAAAAGCATGAAATGATGAAGGATGAAAAAAAATGGTAGAGAGAGGTATAGAGAGAGATTCGGCCGAGAGGGAGATGAGGGAGTAGAGAGAAATGAGAGAAGTAAGAGAGAGAGGAGACAAATGAGGGTTTTGGTGGGTGAAAGGGGGTGTGACAAGTGGAGCTATATGCTTGCTTTGACCCCTCTTTTGACTAGAAAAGTGTTAGTGGGGTTGGAAATGTCTAGCTTGTCCTTGGAAGCATTGTAGGTGGTGTTTGCATGCAAGGGTAATGTAGACATTTGATAAATAATAAAAGTGTGATTAAAAGAGTATCAAAAGAAAGAGTTTTAGTAAATAAAGTACAAATCTATAAATCATGAAATTAATATCACAAATAATATGAGATTTTAGAAGTTTAATAAAATAGTTTTCAAAAATTTTGGACAAGAAATGAATTTTAAAAGAAATATTACAAGTAGAGCTCTAATATACGTATCACACAAAAATATAAAACACGAATATAATACATATAAAGTCTCGAGAGAAATATATATATTCATCGCTATTTTACAAGTTAAAGTTATCGACTTCTCGCAATTATCAAATATCACTAAATTATATCAATCTCTACTATTATTGAATCGGGTAGCGACAACGATCATATTTATTAATATAAAGTCAAAACCGTCACAACTAGTAATACTATTTAATCGCGTAGCGAGAATTATTCATCAAAGATCATACAAGTACATTCTAACTATAATCGAAAGTCACGTAACAATAAACGAGTCAATTTCACATAATTTGGCAATTAAAACACGAAATTTATATATCACCAAAATGAAATATTGTAATATATAAGTCAAATATTACAGGCGTTACATCCTTTCCCCCTTAAAAGGATTCTGACCCCAGAATCTAAGTAAACAAATGAGGATACTTATCTAACATATCACTTTCTAATTCCCACGTTGATTCTTCAACCTTGGGATTCCTCCACAAAACTCTAACTAAAGGAACTGTCTTATTCCTTAACACCTTATTCTTTCTATCTAGAATGCTAACCGGTTGCTCGATATAAGACAAATCAGGCTCTATCTCCACTGGTTCATTCTCTATAATGCACTTGGTGTCGAGGTTGAACTTCTTAAGCAATGAGACGTGGAAAACATTGTGAACGTGCTGTATTTGAGGCGGTAAGGCTAATTCATACGCCACTTTCCCAATTCTGCTTAAAATCTCAAAGAGACCAATAAATCTTGGACTCAGTTTCCCTTTCTTTCCGAATCTTGCTATTCCTTTCCATGGTGACACCTTCAACAAGACGGCTTCTCCAATTTCATACTCAACATCTTTTCTGTGCGGGTCAGCATACTTTCGTTGCCTGTCTTGAGCTGCAATCAATCTATTCCGAATCACATCTACTGCTTCTTTTCTTTGCTGAATCAATTCTGGACCAATTACTTTCCTTTCTCCAACTTCATCCCAATATATCGGAGATCTACACTTCCTTCCATAAAGAGCTTCGTACGGGGGCATTCCAATGCTGGCATGATAACTGTTATTATACGAAAACTCAACCAAAGGCAAATGCTCGTCCCAATTTCCTTTGAAGTCTAAAGCACAAGACCTTAACATGTCTTCGATAGTTTGAATTGTACGCTCGCTTTGTCCGTCCATTTGTGGATGATAAGCAGTACTCATCTTGAGTCAGGTTCCCAAATGTTCTTGAAATTGCTTCCAAAATCTAGAGTTAAAACGAGGGTCTCGATCTGACACAATAGATACTGGAACTCCATGACGAGTAACAATCTCTTTCAAATACATGTGAATCAGCTTGTCCATTGAGAATCTCTCGTTGATTGGCAGAAAATGAGCCGACTTGGTCAATCGATCAATGATTACCCATATAGTATCATGATTAGATTTCGTCCTTGGCAATCCAACTATAAAGTCCATTGCAATGTGCTCCCACTTCCATTCTGGTATCTCTAAAGGCTGTATTAATCCACTCGGCTTCTGATGTTCAACTTTACTCTTTGACAAGTGTAGCATTTACTGATCCATTGAGCAATTTCCTTCTTCATGTCTGGCCACCAAAAGTTTTGCTTCAAATCTTGGTACATTTTTGTGCTGCCGGGGTGAATAGAAAATTCTGAATTGTGAGCATCCTTCAAAATCTCATTCTTCAATTCTTCCACATTTGGTATCCAAATTCTTGATGAAAACCTCAAGATTCCTTGATTGTCTTTTTGAGTACAAATCTCTTCTCCGGTCAACTCATTCATCTTCTCATTCATCACATCTTCTTGGCATTCTTTATCTTCTCCATCAATTCAGGCTGAAAAGTCATGGTAAAAATCATTTCTGTAGGTGCACTAGGAGCTCGAATTTCAATTCCCATCTTCTCAAATTCCTATGATAGTTCTTGAGCCATAGTCAACATATTCAACCTTTCTTTGCGACTTAACGCATCTGCTACTACGTTCGCCTTTCCGGGATGATAACTAATCGTGCAGTCGTAGTCTTTAATCAATTCCAACCATCTTCGTTGCCTCATGTTCAACTCTTTTTGCGTGAAAATGTACTTCAAGCTTTTGTGATCCGTGAATATCTCACACTTCTCGCCATAAAGATAGTGTCTCCAAAGCTTCAAAGCAAACACAATTGCTGCCAATTCCAAGTCATGAGTCGGATATCTTTGTTCGTGTGGCTTGAGTTGTCTTGACGCGTAGGCTATCACTTTCCCGTGTTGCATTAAAACACAACCTAATCCTTTATACGATGCATCACTGTAGATAACAAAATCTCCTTGATCATCTGGCAAAGCCAAAACTGGAGCGGTAACTAACTTCTGCTTCAACTCTTGAAAACTCTTTTCACATTTGTCGGTCCATTCAAACTTCTCGTTCTTCCGAGTCAATCTTGTCAACGGTACTGCAATCTTTGAAAAATCTTTCACAAACCTTCGATAATATCCGGCCAATCCCATGAAACCTCTAACTTCAGTTGGGGTCTTTGGCTTTTCCCAATTCATTACAGCTTCTATCTTTGCTGGATCCACTCGAATGCCTTCACTTCCAACAATATGCCCTAAAAACTGTACTTCTCGTAGCCAGAATTCACATTTAGAGAACTTTGCATACAGCTTCTCCTTCCTTAAAGTTTCCAAAGCTATCCTCAGGTGTTCGGCATGTTCTTCTTCAGATTTCGAGTATATGAGAATATCGTCGATGAATAAAATGACGAACTTGTCTAAATACTTCTTGAATACACGGTTCATCAAATCCATGAAGGCGGCTGGTGCGTTTGTCAATCCAAATGCCATAACTAGAAACTCATAATGCCCATATCGAGTTCTAAAAGCGGTCTTTGGGATGTCTTCCGGCTTAATCTTCAATTGATGATATCCCGAACGCAAGTCAATCTTCGAAAAATAAGTTGCTCCTTTGAGTTGATGAAATAAGTCGTGGATTCGAGGCAAAGGATACCTATTCTTGATTGTCAACTTGTTCAATTCTCTATAGTCGATGCACAATCTCATGCTTCCGTCCTTTTTCTTCACAAAAACAACTAGAGCTCCCCACGGGGATACACTCGGCCTTATAACTCCTTTATCTAACAATTCTTGCAACTGCTTGGCCAATTCCTTCATTTCTGCCGGCGCCATTCGATACGGTTGCTTTGAAACTGGTTCCGTGTCGGGTGCTAAGTCGATAGAAAACTCAATTTGACGGTCGGGAGGCAATCCAGGAAGATCGTCAGGAAATACATCAAGAAACTCGTTAACTATCGGAATGCTTTCTATATTCGGCGTCTCTTTAGATCTATCAATCACATGAGCCAAGTAACCTTCACAACCTTGTCTTAACATTTTCTTAGCTTCAACTATCGTCAAAAATGTCTTGGCTTGTTTCTACCCTTTGAATTCTACTCTCTTGCCTTGGGGAGACTTAAGAATTATCTTCTTCTTCTTACAATCTATTTGAGCACCATTTTCTGCTAACCAATCCATACCTAATATGACATTAAATTATCCTAATCGAAAAGGTATAAGGGAAGCAGGGAAACTATAGCCAGAAATCTCTATTATGTACACCGGGGGCAAATACTTCTAACAGATACTTGTTCTTGATTAGCAACAATGATAGATAAGGGTTCAACTAACGGTTCAATTTCACAATTCAACTTGCCAACAAAAGATTCAGATATGAAAGATCTAGTAGCTCCAGAATCAAATAGCACTTTAGCATGGATGTTGTTGACAGAAAGCGTACCTGCCACAACCTCAGAACTCTGAACAGCATCCTTGATATTCATGTTGAATGTCCTTGCTTGAGCCGGATAAGAGGGATGGAAAACAGGAGTTGCAGACTCAAAAACTTGAGTAGAAGGTAGTTGCAGAATCGGAGCAGAAGATGTCATTCCTTGATTGTAAGGGGTAGCTGCCAATTGCATCAACTTATTGGTTCTAGAAGCTTTATAGTCTCTTGGCACGTGACCGATCTTTCCACACTTAAAACATGTAACAGAAGGCTTCGGGTTCGGGCACTCGTTCGCATAATGACCCTTCAAGTTGCACTTGAAACAAACGATATCAGCCTTATTACAATTTCCCGTGTGTTTCTTGTTGCAGAACTTGCATTCTGAATTTGCTTGTTGACTCCTTTGACCACTCGGTCCTTGAATCTTCTTCACATTCCTATTATCACCTTTCTTGAAACCTTAGGGTCCTCCTTGACTCTGAAACCCAAACTTCTTGAAATTCTTCCCCTTTTGGCTCCCTTGAGCCGAACCTTCACCATTATTCCCAAACTTCCTCTTCTTGTTGTCCTTCTCCTTCTGATTCTGATCACTTTCTCCTTCAATTACCTTTGCCTTCTGGACCACTTCAGCATATGTGGCCAATTCAAAAGCAGCCACTCTGCTTCGTAGCCAAGGCTTCAATCCTTGTTGAAATCTCTTCGCTCTTTTCTCGTCCGTGTCCACATAATCTCCCACGAACTTTGCCAATTCTGTAAATTTCTTCTCGTACTCTCCAACAGTCATTCCTTCTTGCTTCAATTTAAAGAACTTTAACTCCATCTGAGTTTGCATATACCTTGGAAAATACTTGTCTAAGAAAATCCTCTTGAATCTATCCCAAGCAATAACCTCACCTTCTTCTAAAGCACGGGCTGACTCCCACCAATAGTTTGCTTCATCTTTCAGAAAATAGGAGGCATATTCAACTTTCTTATCATCGGTTACAACAGCCAAGGTGAAAGCCTTCTCCATCTCCTTTAGCCAGGATTGAGCTTCAACAGGGTCTTGAGTTCCTCGGAACTCGGGTGGTTTCACAGCTTGGAAAGATTTGAAGGTAGTAGGTGGTGGTGGAGGTGCTTGTTGTTGTTGCTGGAGTTGTTGTTGAAGTAATTGTTGCTGTTGAGCAAGGGTGACAGATTGTTGGTGAAGAAGTTGCATAAGTTGAGCCAGGGTTGGTGGTGGTTCTTCGGTATTTTCATTGTTGGTGTTGCGGTTTCTTCGAGGAGGCATGATTCTGAATGTAGACAAGAAAAGCTTATTCATAATTCAATATATGCATACATGTAATAACAAAGGGAAATATCGGGTACAAAGGTATTATTCAAGAGTTATTCACAATGTAAAGGTTTATTGTTGTTATCATGGCATCATGGTATGGGTGGAATAGCTGCCAAACGGTCCTCAGCCATACGGATGATCTCCTCGACCTTAGCAATCAAACGGGGACGGTTGCCCTCATCATCAAAGTCCTCACGGTACAGCTGGTCAATCCGGTGCTGGAGAATCGTGTTTTGGCCCTCGAGTCGGTCAGTGAGCCTCACCATCTGCTCGTAAAGCGGGAACGGAACAGTAGCCGGGAATCCGGGACTAGACGATGACGAAGCCTGCCAATAGTTATATATATATACGCGGTTATAATAAAAATGGTGAGAAAACTTAAAAGATTCTAACGCCCCAAGTCCCACATGATCTAAGTTCATCTTAACCTCTAAATCCTATCTTATATTCATTTATCCTATGTTGTTCAGTGACTCAAACCTGTCGCTCTGATACCAACTGTGACGGACCCACTATAATCACCGACTAAAGCATGCATAATACGAAAAGATAATTAAACTACGGAATTATAAAATATTAAACTACAAGTCTAAATCCACACTCCCGGAATCACCAGGAATGAGTATGAACAACATCTATAGTTATTACAAACCAAAGTTAAAAGTCTAAGTCATTACAACAAATTTTAGATCCCAAAAGTTCAAAAGATAATATTAAGGAACTACGAGTTCCCAACCTGCTCCATCATACGACGATATGCAATCCCATTGCCTGAGGTGGTCTTACGGGCGGTCTGCTTGAATCGGGCCATTCTCGGGTTTCACTGAAGGGTTATAACAACAACAATATATATATGAGCAAAAAGCTCATCAAGTGAAAGCAGTATATATAACAGTTCACAATATGCCGTAAACCAAGTGCAAAAGCAACAATAAATATCACAAGGTATAATCACAAGTAAGGGTGCAATGTGCGATAACAAGTTTATTGGAATTGGAAACACATAGCGCTACGAGCATTGAGGGGTGATCAACCCACACCAAGCTCCGAACCACATAAAGTGATTCAACCAGGGAGGATCCTCGGTACACATTGGCCATAAACAGACATCAGGCTCCCCGCTACTGATGCTGCAATAATTGACTGGCGCCTCAGTCTTAATAAATTATTATCCAATTCCTTTTAAGGTATTTTTCAATTCAATTCAATTTGAAAAGGGGTCTTGATCAAAGACAAGTCATAAGCAAGGGTGTTTTCAAAATATAAGTGATCTTTCTAAGGTAGGGAATGTTATTAAGATCAGGGTTCCAAAAGAGATAATTCAGTTTAATGTGGGGTATCAAGTTCTCATTATTCATCAAGGGACTATTGGAGTATAATCATGTGGGTGTAGGGTGATATTATATGAAAAAGGTAATTCAAGTATTAAGGGTATTATTGGAATCCAAAGTAATGATCATTAGGGGTGATGGGAATTCAGTTCTAAGTAAACAGTAATTCAACATTCATAGGGTATACCATTATTAAGCAAGTATAAAGGAAGCATTTCACTTGCCTGGATAAAGCTTACTGAACTCTTACACAGATGCTTCTAGGGGTTCCTTGCCTGGCCTCCTACTTGCACCTATAATTAATAGTATCCTCGTCACTACAATGTTAACTACCCTTTCGTGTATAAATATATATATATACATATATATAAATAAATATATACATATATATAAAATATACACTTTAACTTAATTAAAACAAGTAACATAATCATCAAGTAATGCACATAACAAGTAAAGACTGGCATTTAGTTACTTAACTATTATCACTTAATAATCCTCAATTATACTTAAGTCACTTAAGCAGTTAATCAAGTAGCACATAAGGTCTAAGACCAATACTTCCTAACTATACTCTATTGACCTCAACTTAACCAATTAATAGTAAGGCCCACTTGTGCCCCACCTCCCAAGACTTACAAATGAAGTGCAACCTAAGTGACTTACTAGTATGCTTACCTTGGCGACACTTGTGTGCCTTGGTAAAAATAATGCATCTACACTAAGTGAATTGACTTAAACTAACTTGCACTATCTAATATGACTTAAAACTAACTCATGGACTCAATATGAGGTCAAGGCCTCACTGATGACACACTCAAATGCAATGCACCCTAAGTTGGTACTAGAATGTGACTCCATGTGTGACACTTGTGTTCTTTAGTGGAAATGAGGCATCTCCACTTAAGGCATTGACTCCAAACTAATTTCTATAGGTTGGTAAAATCCTAAACTAACATTATGAAGTGGTGTGACTCAAAGGCCTTGCCTATATGGGTCCTTAAAAACTAGTGCACTAAAGTGACCATTCTGCCTAGGCAGTTTGGCACCTCTTGGGGGTTTTGGCAAAAACAAGTGTTTCCACCATGTGCCTTGGTGAAATTATGACTCTTCTGGATACCTAAGACTTAAATCTAAGTTGTGCACTTGGAATGACACTAAGGCCTTGCTCAGGCCTCCTTGGGCCTCCATGCCAAGTTGGCACAGAACACCCTGACTTTCTGTGGGGACTGCCATGATCTTACCAACTTGAAACTCACTACACCAATCCAATGACTCAAATAGCTTCCTAAGACTTCCCTAAGCTCATCTAAATCAAGGCCCCATGAGGGCCTCATCATTGACATTGCTTTAACCACTCAAGGATACAATTAATCCTAAAGTGCCCTGTTTTGTCCTATACTCAAAGATGTGTGTGTGCATCTATGTAAATGATTGTTTTTATGACTTCTAAGGCTACTGGAGACTTGTATACATCAAGTCCCACCTCCAGGAGACTTGGGCCTATGAGGGCCTAAGCATGACACATCCAATTCTCATGGTTTCTAAGGTGTAAAAATCTGCCATGGTGTGTGTGTGACTCCTTCCACCTTAACACCCTCCAAAACTCTATAAACCAACAAACCAAGCCTCAACTCCTAGTCTATACTATACATATACCTACTGACTATTTACACAAAGCAAGATATCACAATATTTGACCATTTAAAAGCACAAAACCGAGGCAATATTAGTTCAAAAACAGGGCAGATTTTCATGGAGCATTCTTGAGCCAATTTTCAAATATAACAACATGGTATTCACATAAGAGCTATTGATTATTGCTAGATATCATCATACACACTATAAACTATCATTTTAACACTTGAATCATGGCATGCATTTCTCAAAAATCACATACAAAACTCAAAGTCCTGGCATTTCATTCGGTTTTCTCATAATTCAACATGCATCACTAGAACCTCTTTTACATAGCTCTAAATCATCATATAACATCAAAATACACAACATGCAAGGGCTGAAATCACACCAAAAACTAAGCAAATCATTATACCTTTCGAATATACAAGAAACCATCTCAAAAACATGAAGTTTCAAGATCATCACATACATATATACATTCGGCTCCTCTTGAGAGTCATTGCCAAATGTGATGAATCAAGAGGATGCCTTGGTCAAATAAAGGTATAAACCCATCCAAGATCATCTCAAGTTCATCTTTAGGAGCCACCAAAATAGAGACCCTAAGCTCATAAGAACCAAGGCCCTATTTCGGCTCCAAACTCAACATGCAAACAAAGTTCTAACCTTAAAGTGAAGATACAAGCTTGAGTGATGAAAGTTTTGGCCTCCAAAAGCTTGAAATGATGAAGAATGAAAAAAAATGGTAGAGAGAGGTATAGAGAGAGATTCGGCCGAGAGGGAGATGAGGGAGTAGAGAGAAATGAGAGAAGTGAGAGAGAGAGGAGAGAAATGAGGGTTTTGGTGGGTGAAAGGGGGTGTGACAAGTGGAGCTATATGCTTGCTTTGACCCCTCTTTTGACTAGAAAAGTGTTAGTGGGGTTGGAAATGTCTAGCTTGTCCTTGGAAGCAATGTAGGTGGTGTTTGCATGCAAGGGTAATGTAGACATTTGATAAATAATAAAAGTGTGATTAAAAGAGTATCAAAAGAAAGAGTTTTAGTAAATAAAGTACAAATCTAATCTTGAAATTAATATCACAAATAATATGAGATTTTAGAAGTTTAATAAAATAGTTTTCATAAATTTTGGACAAGGAATGAATTTTAAAAGAAATATTACAAGTAGAGCTCAAATATACATATCACACAAAAATATAAAACACGAATATAATACATATAAAGTCTCGAGAGAAATATATATATTCATCGCTATTTTACAAGTTAAAGTTATCGGCTTCTCGCAATTATCAAATATCACTAAATTATATCAATCTCTACTATTATTGAATCGGGTAGCGACAACGATCATATTTATTAATATAAAGTCAAAACCGTCGCAACTAGTAATACTATTTAATCGCGTAGCGAGAATTATTCATCAAAGATCATACAAGTACATTCTAACTATAATCGAAAGTCACGTAACAATAAAAGAGTCAATTTCACATAATTTGGCAATTAAAACACAAAATTTATATATCACTAAAATGAAATACAGTAATATATATAAGTCAAATATTACAGGCGTTACACGAATCGTGCAAGATAATTAATCGCGTAGCAAAATCTCTCGCATACGACTATCTATACACGAAATAGAATCTAATTATGCCATCAAGTCATGTATAAATCCCAATTATCACTAAATCGCGTAACAAGAAATCTTACTCGCGTACAAAATATATCATGTAGAAATTATATTAGTGATACTTGCAATACCACATAACAAGAGAATATATATACATTCTTATATAACGATTCCACGTATTCGACATAATGACATAGAATATAAGTATCGTGCTTATGAAATAGTTCAAAATTATCGGTTGTTACATCCTCTCCCCCTTATAGGATTCTGTCCTCAGAATCTAGGAGAATAATTGAGGATACCGATTCCGCATATCAGACTCTAACTCCCAAGTGGCTTCTTCTACCTTAGGATTCCTCCACAACACTTTTACCAATCTCACTGATTTCTTCCTAAGTTTACTTTCTTGCCGATCTAGTATTTGTACGGGATGTTCTTCATATGATAAATCAGTTTGGATCTCCATTGGTTCACTTTCTATCACATGATTGGCGTCCGGATTATACTTTTTGAGTAATGAGACATGAAACACATTATGCACGTGCTGGTATTGTGGTGGCAAGGCTAGCTCATAGGCAACTTTTCCAACTTGGTTCAAAACTTCAAAAGGTCCAATGTATCTCGGTGCTAGTTTTCCTTTCTTACCAAATCTGGTCAAACCCTTCCACGGTGATATTTTTAGCAATACAGCTTCCCCAATTTCAAACTTCACATCTTTTCGAGCGGAGTCCGCGTACTTCCTTTGTCTGTCTTGTGCAGCACTTAGTCTCTTCTTGATTTCTTGTGATGGTGTCCTTCATTTCTTGTACCAATTCAGGTCCTAAAACCTTTCCTTCTCCAACTTCATCCCAATTTGTCGGTGTTCTGCATTTCCGTCCATATAAAGCTTCGTATTGTGGCATGCCAATGCTGGAATGGTAACTATTATTGTATGAAAACTCCACAAGGGGTAAATGTTCGTTCCAACTTCCCTAAAAGTCAATGGCACAGCTTCGCAACATATCTTCAATGGTTTGGATTGTTCGTTCGCTTTGGCCGTCAGTTTGTGGATGATATGCCATGCTCATGTTCAACTTCGTCCCTAAATGTTCTTGAAATTGCCTCCAAAATCTCGAATTGAATCGTGGGTCTCGATCTGAAACTATTGATATAGGTACACCATGTCTCAACATGATTTCACGCACATACATATGAACTAGTCTATCTAAAGTCTTACTTCTCGTTAATTGGAAGAAAATGTGTTGATTTCGTAAGACGGTCAACTATTACCCAAATTGCATCGTGTCCAGAACGTGTTCGAGGTAATCCTACTACAAAGTCCATGGCAATATTTTCCCACTTCCATTCTGGAATCTTCAATGGCTGAATCAAACCACTCGGTCTCTGATGTTCGGCTTTTACCCTTTGGCATGTATCACATTTTGAAATCCATTCTGCAATTTCTCTTTTCATGTTCGACCACCAGAAATTCTTCTTTAAGTCTTGGTACATCTGGGTGCTCCCCGGGTGAATCGAAAATCTAGAGTTGTGTGCTTCTCGCAAAATATCATTCTTCAATTCAGTCACATTCGGAATCCAAATCCTTGATGAAAATATTAACACACCTTGCTCATCTTTCTGTGTACAAATTTCCTCTCCCGTCAACTGATTATCTTCTCGAGTCATCACTTCGTCTTGATATTTCTTTATCTTCTCTAGCAGAGTTGGTTGAAAGGTAATGGCATAACACGTTTCTTCCGCCCCTCCAAGTTCACAAAACTCCAATTGCAACTTTTCAATTTCATTTGACAACTTCCTTGACATTGAAATCACATTTAACTTCTCTTTTCTACTTAGTGCGTCTGCTACCACGTTGGCCTTCCCGGGATGATATTGTATCGAACAATCATAGTCTTTGATCAACTCCAACCATCGGCGCTGTCTCATATTTAGCTCTTTTTGAGTGAAAAGGTACTTCAGGCTCTTATGATCGGTATATATATCACATTTCTCCCCGTACAAATAGTGTCTCCACAATTTCAAAGCAAAAACTATCGCAGCCAATTCTAAATCATGAGTCGGGTACTTCTGTTCATGTGGCTTAAGTTGTCTCGAAGCGTACGCTATTACTTTTCCATGTTGCATCAACACGCATCCAAGTCCTTTGTAAGAGGCGTCACTGTATATCAATTCATCACTTCCAACAATATGTCCTAGAAATCTTACTTCAGTCAACCAAAACTCACATTTCGAGAATTTGGCATACAATCTTTCCTTTCGCAACACTTCCAACACTATTCTCAAATGTTCTTCATGATCAGCTTCCGTCTTTGAATACACCAAAATATCATCGATGAAAACTATGACGAATTTGTCTAAATATTCCTTGAATACTCGATTCATTAAGTCCATGAAAGCAGCCGGTGCATTCGTCAATCCAAAAGCCATAACAAGGAATTCGTAATGTCCGTACCGTGTTCGAAAAGTTGTCTTCGGTATGTCTTTAGCCTTAATCTTCAATTGGTGATATCCCGACCATAAATCAATCTTCGAAAAACAAGAAGCTCCCTTGAGTTGGTCAAACAGATTGTCAATTCTAGGCAAAGGGTACCTATTTTTAATTGTCAATTTGTTCAATTCTCGATAATCTATACAAAGTCTCATACTCCCGTCTTTCTTCTTCACAAACAAGACCGGTGCGCCCCAAGGTGAAACACTTGGCCGTATAAATCCCTTGTCTGATAGTTCTTGTATTTGCTTCGCCAATTCCTTCATCTCTGCCGGAGCCTGTAACGCCTGTAATATTTGACTTATATATATATACTACAGTATTTCATTTTGGTGATATATAAAATTTCGTGTTTTAATTTCCAAATTATGTGAATTGACTCGTTTATTGTTACATGACTTTCGATTATAGTTAGAATGTACTTGTATGTTATTTGACGAATAATTCTCGCTACGCGATTAAATAATATTACTAGTTGCGACGGTTTTGACTCTATATTAATAAAAGTGATCGTTGTCGCTACCCGATTTATTAATAATAGATATTGATACAATTTAGTGATATTTAATAATTGCAAGTATCCGATAAACTTTAACTTGTAAAATAGCGTTTTGGTATATATATTCTTCTCGAGATTTTACGTATATTATATTCGTGCTTTATATTTATGTGAAGTGTGTATATTAGAGCTTTACCTGTCATATTTCTTTTTAAATTCATTTCTTGTCCAAAATTTGTGAAAACTATTTTATTAAACTTCTAAAATCCCATATTATTTGTGATATTAATTTCATGATTTATCGATTTGTACTTTATTCACTAAAACTCTTTCTTTTAATACTCTTTTAATCACACTTTTATTATTTATCAAATGACTACATTACCCTTGCATGCATTTTACACCAACACTTGAAGAGAGGATAAGCAAGTCATTTCTACAATCCACTACCACTATTTGGTCAAGTCAAAACACAAGAAAACAAAATAATACATATTTCCACACTTCACTCATTCATATACACCAACTAAAATCAAACCCACTTCTCTCATCTCTCTCTTCTCTCTCCCTCACCTCTCCCTCTCGGCTCTCTCTCTCTAAACCCTCCTCCATTGCTGATTTCTTCATCTTCTTCAAGAATCAAGCTTGTTTTGCCAAGATCTTCATCACCTACACTTGTATCTTCTCTCTCAAGGTTAGATTAAGCTTGCATGTGACATTTGGAGCCGAAATGGGGCTTTAATCCTTATGGATTTAGCGTCACCATTTTGGAGGTTCCTAAATGATGATCTTGATGTGTTTTTGGTGAGGTTTCATACCTCATTTTGGCCAATGCACACTTGAATCATCACATTCGGCAATGATTCTAGAGAAGAGCCGAATGTATGTATGTTTGTACTTGGAAAACTCATGATTTTAAGGTTGTTTCTTGAATTTTCGAAGGATGTATGGTTGTGGTGAGATTTTGGTGAATAATCAGCCCTTGCATGTCTATTCTCTTGATGTTACAATGTGATTTAGAGCTATATTTGAGAGATTATAGGAATGCATGTTGAGTTATGTGAAAACCGAGTGTTAAGCTATGAATTTGAGTTTTGTATCTGATTTTTTAGTAATGCATGCCATGTTCTAAGTGTTAAAAAGATAGTTTATTGTGTGTATGATGATATCTAGTAGTAAACAGTAGCTATTGTGTGAATACCATGTTGATATACTCGAAATTTTGCTCATGTATGCTCCCTGAAATTTCTGCTCTGTTTTGGCTCACTATTTTGCTTCGGCATTGTGTTTTATATGGTTAAAAATTGTGGTATCTTGCTTGGTGAGGATATACAGTAGATATATGTATCATATAGAGTAGGTTTGTGGCTTGGTTGTTTGATTTATGGTGTTTGGAAGGGAGTTAAGGTGGAAGGAGTCACACACACACTTAGGCAGATTTTTACACTATAGAAAACATGAGAATTGGATGTGTCATGCTTAGCCCCTTATAGGCCCAAGTCTCCTGGAGTTGGGACTTGATGTATAAAAGTCTCCAGTAGCCTTAAAAGTCATAAAAACCATCATTTACATAGATGCACACACAAATTTCAGGGTACACCCCAGAACAGGGCACAATTGTGTCATTTGCACTTTTGAGTGTTAAAAACCTTGTCATTGATGAGGCCTTCATGGGGACTTGATCTAGATGAGTTTAGGGAAGTCTTAGGAAGGTATTTGAGTCATTAAATTGGTGTATTAAGTGAGTTTAGTGAGTTGCAACTTGGTAAAGTCAGGGCAGTCCACACAGCATGTCAGGGTGTTCTGTGCCAACTTGGCATGGAGGCCCAAGGAGGCCTGAGCAAGGCCTTGGTGTCATTCCAAGTGCACAACATAGATTTAAGTCTTAGGTATTCAGAAGAGTCACAATTTCATCAATGCACATGGTGGAAACACTTGTTTTTGCCAAAACCCCCAGGAGGTGTCAAACTGTCAAGGCAGAATGGTCACTTTAAGTACACTAGTTTTTAAGGACCTATATAGGCAAGGCCTTTGAGTCACACCACTTCATAATGTTAGTTTAGGATCATATTAACCTTTAGAAGTCAATTTAGAGTGTACCTTAAGTGGAGATGCCTCATTTCCACAAAAAAACACAAGTGTCACACATGGAGTCATACTTTAGAGTTAACTTAAGATGCATTGCATTTGAGTGTGTCATCAGTGAGGCCTTGACCTCAAATTGAGTCCATGAGTTAGTTTTAAGTCATATTAGATAGTTCAAGTTAGTTTAAGTCAATTCACTTAGTGTAGATGCATTATTTTTACTAAGGCACACAAGTGTCGCCAAGGTAAGCATACTAGTGAGTCACTTAGGTTGCACTTCAGTTGTAAGTCTTGGGAGGTGGGGCACAAGTGTGCCCTACTAATAATTGGTTAAGTTAAGGTCAGTAGAGTATAGTTAGGAGGTATTGGTCCTAGACCTTATGTGCTACTTGATTAATTGCTTAAGTGATTTAAGTATAATTAGAGGATCATTAAGTGATACTAGTTAAGTAACAAATGCCATGCTTTACTTGTTATGTGCATTACTTGATGATTATGTTACTTGTTTTAATTAAGTTTAAGTGTATATTTATTATATATGTATATATTTATATATATATATATATATATATATATTTATACACGAAAGGGTAGTTAGTGACGAGGATACTATTAATTATAGGTGCAAGTAGGAGGCCAGGCAAGGAACCCTTAGAAGCATCTATACAAGAGTTCAGTAAGCTTTATCCAGGCAAGTGAAACTCTTCCTTTATACTTGCTTGATAATTGTATACCCTGTGGATGTTGAATTACTGTTTACTTAGAACTGAATTACCTCATCACCCCACATGATCATGACTTTGGATTCCAATAATACCCTTAATACTTGAATCACCTTTTTCATATAATATCACCTTACAACCACATGAATTTACTCCAATAGTCCCTTGATGAATAATGAGAACTTGATACCCCACATTAAACTGAATTATCTCATTTGGAACCCTAATCTTAATAACATCCTTTACTTTAGAAAGATCACTTGTATTTTGAAAACACCCTTGCTTATAACTTGTCCTTGATCAAGACCCCTTTTGAAAATGATATGATTTGAAATGACCTTAAAAGGAATTGGATAATAATTTTATATTAAGACTGAGGCGCCAGTCAATTATTGCAGCATCAGTAGCGGGGAGCCTGATGTCTGTTTATGGCCAATGTGTGCCGAGGATCCTCCCTGGTTGAATCGCTTTATGTGGTTCGGAGCTTGGTGTGGGCTGATCACCCCTCAATGCTCGTAGCGCTGTGTGTTTCCAATTCCAATAAATTGATATCCCACATTGCACCTTTACTTGTGTTTATACCTTGTGATATCTGTTGTTGCTTTTGCACTTGTTATCTTGCATATTATGAACTGTTATATATACTGCTTTCACTTGCTGAGCTTTTTGCTCATATATATATTGTTGTTGTTATAACCCTTCAGTGAAACCCGAGAATGGCCCGATTCAAGCAGACCGCACGTAAATCCACCTCAGGGAATGGGATTGCCTACCGCCGTATGATGGAGCAGGTTGGGGACTCGTAGTTCCCTAGTGGTTATCTTTTGAACTTTTGGGATTTAAAATTTGTAGTAATGACTTAGACTTAATTCGGATTTTATTTTGGGTTGTAATAACTTTAGATGTTGTTCATACTCATTCCTGGTGATCACGGGTTTGTGGATTTAGACTTGTAGTTTAATCTTTATAACTCTGTAGTTTAATTATATATATCGATATGCATGCTTTAGTCGGTTATTTATGTTGGGTCCGTCACAGAGCCATTCTATAAGGAGCCTTCGAAACAGGTTCGTTGCCGGGTGCAAGTTCTATTGTAAACTCGATTAGTCGGTCCGGAGGTAAGCCAGGAAGTTCTTCGGGAAACACATCTATAAAATCTCTCACTACTGGAATGTTTTCGGGGCTAGAAACTTCTTTACTCTTATCAATTACATACGCCAAATATGCCTCGCATCCCTTCCGAATCATCTTCTTTGCTTGCATCGAAGTAAGAAATGTTTGAGTTTGCCTTTGACCCTTGAATGTTACCTTCTTGCCTTGCGGTGAACTCAATACTACCCTTTTATTCTTGCAATCTATTTGAGCATTGAAGGTTGTCAACCAATCCATCCCTAAAATCACGTCGAATTCGCCTAACTGGAAAGGAATAAGACTCGCAGGAAATACGTGTCCGGCTATCACTATTGTACAATGGGGGCACACATGTTCTACGGATATTCGATCTTGATTAGCTAAGACAACAGATAGGGGTTCATGCATCAATTGGGTTTCACAATTCAACTTATCAACAAAAGACTTCGAAATAAATGACCTTGTAGCTCCCGAGTCAATCAATACTTTAGCACTAGCAGTGTTCACAGAAAGCGTACCTGAAACTACATCAGAACTTTGAATTGCATCCTTTACATTCATGTTGAAAGTCCTTGCTTGTGCCGGATAAGTCAAAGCTGGATGAGATGAGGATGATGCCATTTGAGGTTGATTGAAAGGCATTGGAAATGATGGTGCTGGCATAGAAGTTGCTTGATTCATCGGATATGGCATAGCAGTCATTTGTAGCAATTGATTGTTAATCGCTCGTTTGCATTCCCTCGACACATGTCCTACTTTACCACACTTGTAGCACGTGATGTTGGCCTTCTGATTCTTACATTCATGAGCATAATGGCCTTTTGCGTGACACTTGTAACAAACTACATTCGCCTTGTTGCAAATCCCCATATGCTTCTTATTACAAACCTTACACTCCGGAATTGATCCTTGCGGGGGTTTCTGTCCACTCGATTGAGATCTGTTTTCTTGTGACTTGTTCCCAAATTCTCTCTTCTTGAAGTTTCCGGGTCCACTTTGAGGTTTAAACTTTTGATTAATTTTCTGATTCTGGCCCTTGTAACTTGAGCCTTCTTCTCCCGACTCAAATCTTCTCTTTTTGTTGCCCTTTTCCTTCTGATTCTGCTCACTCTCACCTTCAATTACCATTGCTTTTTGAACTACTTCAGCATAAGTAGTCAATTCAAAAGCTGCCACTCGACTTCTCAACCAAGGCTTTAGTCCTTGTTGAAACCTCTTCGCTCTCTTCTCTTCAGAATCAACATACTCTCCCATAAATCTAGATAGTTCAGTGAAATTCTTCTCATACTCCCCAACCGTCATATTATCTTGCTTCAATTCAAAGAACTTCATCTCCATTTGTGTTTGCATATAGCGAGGAAAGTACTTATCCAAAAACATTCTCTTAAATCTGTCCCAATTAATAATTCCTTCGGGTTCTAAAGCTTTTGCTGTTTCCCACCAATAGTTCGATTCTCCCTTAAGAAAATAAGTAGCATACTCCACCTTCTGATTATCTCCAACTTTTGTCAAGGCAAAAGCCTTCTCCATCTCCTTTAACCAAGCATGAGCTTCAACCGGATCTTGGGTTCCTTTGAATTCCGGGGGTTTTACGGATTGGAAGGTTTTGAAGGTGGTGACATTTTCTGGAGGTGGTTGTGGTGGTTGCATTTGTTGAATAAGTTGTTGTTGTTGGGCAATAGTGGCTGTTTGTTGGCGTACCAATTCTAGAAGTTGTGCTATATCAGGGTTCTGGTTTGCGTTTCGGTTTCCTTCTTCTGCATTCTCTCGGTTATTAGTGGGTCTTCCTCGAGCTCTTCTAGGTGCCATATTCTGAAATAAGAGTTATACAATTTTAAATGATACAAGGTTATGGTATTATTTGCAATTACCATGGTATGCAGTTCAATATAATCAATAGAAATGATGCATGGTTATAAGCAAATTTAAAGAGCAATATAGGAATCAAGGAAAGTGCATTACTGAATTAAAACATGGTTCGAAACTGAAAGTTACGAATGTCAAAGTACGAAATATGAGTACAGATCCTAATCAAAATAGTACGAAAGTCTAGAAAAAGCAACAGCCTAAGCAACTAAAGGTCACGTCCTCTAGTCCTCGTCCTCCTCCTCGGTCTCCCCCTCACGGGTCCTAGGGATGTCAGGGTTCGTGTCCTCACGCAGCATCTTGACCATGCTCCTAAGTTCATCCGCTATCATCTGCACAGTGAGCTGGCTGGACCGGTCACGGTGTACTGGCAACTCCTCCAACCTGGATGTGGCCACCTGGGTCAATGACTCAAGCCTAGAGATGGTCTTCTCCTTAGGTCCGTCACCCATTATATGATCACTCGAATAGACCTCCTCGATGCGCTCCATGAGCCTGTCATACTTCCCTTGGATAGTGTCGAGCTCCAACCTCAAGTCAGCATAGACAGAAAAGGGAATAGGTTCAGGCGGCGGGACCGAAGATGAGTGCTCACGTTGCTGTCAATAATATATATATATATATATATATATATATATATATACACACACAAAAGGGTTAGATACGATTAAATCTGATGCCAAAAATGTCACACCCCAAACCAACACACGCACACGAATTTATATAATATGGACAAGAGACAGATAAATAATAAATCCGGAAATTAAGAGTACATAATTTAAATCCCAAAAGATAACATTTAGTTAATTACAAGTCCAAAAGAGTGAAATAAAGTCCCAAAAGATCTTATAAGTTCAGAGTGTGGATCAGCCCATCTAACTAGTACAAAATATAATAGCGAAAGCCGCTTATATCATATATACTACCTTCGCCCTCAAACAATTCTCTGCGTAGCCAGTGGTCGATTTACGTGCTGTTTGCTTTGTGCGTACCATATTTGCTAGCTGTAAAAGGGGTTAAATACGAGAACATGAGCAAAGACGCTCAGCAAGTACTAACAGTCTTAAACACATGGCATCATAATAATATCAAAGGTGTCCGAAACAGATTCAAGAATAAATGATAAAGCAATCATTAAGGTTCATGATAATATAATGAATAGGCATGGCAAAACACATGGATAATCATGGTATAGAAATCATGGCATCATGGCAATATGGCAACATGTTATAATCATATCATCATCAAAATTCATTTTAGGACGCTACCGATTACAGCCGGTGATCAGCCGCGAAGTAATCCCGAACCGCGCTGGGTTCTCAAATATAATGGGATCCCTAGGCTATATGTGAGCCTAATAAAATGTGAAGAGGACTTGCGTCTAGTCCAAATCACTAAAGAAAACATTTTATTATTCTTTTTGTTTTGATTTATAACATGGATGCCGAAAAAGGTTTAATCTTAATTTATTGAAATATGGCAAAGGGAAACAAGTTCACTAAATGATGTGTAAAACGCATATTGGACTTAAGGGGGTAAGTTCCAAAGTCAAAGAAAGTCAATTTTGTCAAGTGTTATTCGGTATTCATGACAGTATACGTGTCATGGTGTTATTGGAAGTTTTTAATAGGGAATCTAACATTTTGGGTACAAGTGTAAGGGTATATAGGAAAGGAAGGTACTAGTATGATCGGAATTTTTATCAAGGTATTTGCGAATATAATAGGCATGGTGATTATCGCACATATATTTGCAACAATTGTAAAGTTAAGGATGTAGTAACTTGCCTTTGCAAGATTCTGAGATTATTCAATCTTGATGGTACGAGCTTTTCCTTTCGCCTCGGAACCTACACATTATATTAACCTCGTCACTAAATGGCAATTTAAGTCTAATTTATATTACACGCGCCTATTCTCTAGTTACGTAACCTAATACTCTATTATTAGCTAACTATCGCTATAAGAGTCATTGCACGTATTTAATCATAGGTATACATGCTCATTTATACATATGAAGGACAATTAACATAATCATGTAATCACATACTCCACATAGTCACATAATTCACATAGTCACTTAATTCACATAGTCACATGATGGCATGGCATGATTTATTATATATATATTATACACCATATACTTAAACTCCTAAACACGTAAGCAAGTAACACATAAAGGCTTATTTCTAAACTTCTAAACTCCCTATACTGACTTATCTTAATCCTAAAAGTGCTTGCAAAAACTCAGATCTTATACCCTTGACAATCATGCAAGAGTTGCACTTACAACTCTCCAATGGCTCTCTAAGGTTGCTCTCGGGTACTTAGTGATTATTAAGTTCTTCTAACTAGGGCCTTCACTCTAAACTACTCTTAATAGGTTGCTAATACTCTAACTTTATTTGTGCAATTGTTGCAATACAAAGGCCCCACACAAATTGGTTCAAAATGTTAAAAGGGCACAGTGAGGTTCTCTGTTGCAACCTCTCTGCACTACCTGCATCCCAACTGAGATAACTTGATGTGTACTAAGTGCATTCCTACCAAATCAATTTCCATGGATTCCTAACTCTTAAGGCTATCTCTCAAACTTGGTTTCACTCCAAGACCCCATCTGAAACTTCCCAGGTTATTACTCAAAGTTGACACTGCTGAAAACTACCCTGTTTCCCAACTGCCTTGTGTTTACTGATTTAAAACTCTGTTTTCTCACTAGGTTTTGGGTTCTAATGGTTTGTTAGGCTTCCTAAGGGTTCACTAAGCTCAGTTAAGCCAAGGCCCCATGAAGGCCCTGTTTTGGGGTATCTACTGTTTTGAGTGTGTATACCTACCTAAATGCAGGGGCTTTGGTGATTTAAGGCTACTGGAATCATGAAAAAACTCACTCCCAACTCCTGGACACTTGGGACCAGCAAAACCCAACCAAATCAACACCAAAACTCCTAGTTTCTATGTGCAAAAATTTTGTCCAGTGCTAGTGTGTGCCTCCTTCCACCTTATCACCCATTGTTAGGGTTATACTGAAATATTCGTTTGAAGTATATAACAATTATTTGAGAATCTTCAATGCATGTTTTCACATTGTCTGTATATTATATATTGTAGACAATCTAGTATCAAATGGGATAGCAGAAGATTAGATTGTCAGACTCCTTATATAATATAATAAAGGTTAACAGTCGAGGTGGTGTTAGACAAACCACTGGAATGGCTGAAGTATTATTTGGAAATAGTTTATCTTGACTATTGAATAATACTTATACACTTTGTGTATATTGAACGGGATCAAAATAGTAGAATAATTGTCTCTTTAATTCTGACAATAAAGAACTAAGATTCTATGATGTTATTAATGCTTAAGTTCTTAATCCGGATATAGTGATTGACACTTGTATTTAATGCACATGCCTTGACTCATAAATTAAATAATTTATTTTAAATTACGAATTTATGTATTGGGCAATGACATTATATACAGAGTGGGATATTGACTATAAAAGGAAACCGTGTCCGAAAAATATATTCGGGTGATGATGTCCTCTTGAAAGCTCATAAAGATAATTATGCTTTAGTCCTGCAGGCAGATTTGTTCTTGCATAATTATAAGGTTGAGTGGATGATCAAGGATAAAAGATATTAATTAAATTAATTGTCAGAAATTAATTTAATTAATGGACATGCGATATCTTAAACATGGGGAATTTATAAGCAATTAATATGGGAGCCGAATTAAATAATTAATTTACGGAATTAGGAAAGGTAGTGCAAATATTAGTTCTTTAGTGGATAGAATTAATATTTAATGACATTGGGCCTGGCCCGGAATGTCATTAGAAGGCCTGACCTAATGATCCATGATCCCTGCTGTAGCCTATATATATTCTCGTTCTCCTAAAGCTGAAAAACACACCAAAACGAATTAATCCTAGAGTCAGAGAGAGGCAGACGTTTTTCTCAAGGAGACAGATAAGGTTTTGGGTTTTCGGAGCTTTAAGGAGAGGCACACCTTGGGAGATCGAAGGCCACACTTCGTCCAAGGAGAATCAAGGAATACAGTAGAAGACGTGGATTTGAATCGCTTGCGCCGTAGCGATTAAGGTTAATATTCTTTTCGAACTTTTAATTAGTATCATAAAACGCAGGCCAAGGTCCGATTGTTCCTACAATGGCATCAGAGCCAGGTTGCGATTCTGCGATTTATGATATGTAGTCCATGTCATAATTATATATGCATGTATATAGTGATTCTGTGATGCAGGTCGTTGTCCACTATTATGGCCGTGTTTTAATTATTCTGTTATGTTTGGATTCCACGTGGTTTATCGTGGCTGTTGTAAATCACGAGGGTTGATCGTGATAGTTTAATCTTGTAATTCAATTTGTAATTGTTTTAGATTATGATCTGATGTAATAGAATAGGCTGGTTCGCCTGTACAATTTGTATGTAATTGTTTGATCAACGGGGCTGCAAGAAACAGAGATCTTCCGCTGCTGCGATCTGTTGCCGCTGCTATTTAGGGTAACTTTTGCATACGATGTCCGATTTGGGCGCATAATACCTTTTCGGGGACGACAGAACTAGACGGACAGGCTTCAAATGGACATATTTCAGGGCGTTCTGAGGCTGTTTAGGCCTCCAAACGGGCTCTCGAAGATTTTCAGAATTTTTCGAAGGATGATTTCGAAGCTGTTTTTCCGGGGCCATAATAGTGGATGTGTTTCATTATGTTTTACATAATTTCTGCCTTTTCTTGATTATTGCTACTATGTGTTTCTTGTCTGTGTTGTTATGCCATGTGATACTAACCCTTCGCATGCTAGAATGACATGGACATAGGGATGTTTTTAATTAATGCTTTAATCATGCTAGTATGCTGCCATGTTATGTGTTCTTTACGTGTTCTTTATGTTGCTATAACCATGATAGTATGCATGTGGACTTCGAAGAAATAACATAGGGCGATGCATCTAGATTAAAATCCTCAAAGTAAATTCTAAGTGGGAGAGGGAGTTAATATGGTATTAAATCCCATGGTCTCCATCATTGTTTGTATGTAATTTAACATATAAGGCGAATATAAATTATGTATACGTCACCCATCGTGGCATGTAATTTATGGTGCCTAGAATGTTATAGATATTACTGGAACAAACTTCTTGAATTAATATGAATAGATACGAATTTTCTTTATCTCTGATTTGGGGCGATTTCTAAGGCTTATGGGTATTAAGTGAGACCGATGTGACTCCTCCACTGCCTAGAAGTCAAACCAGACACGAATATTGAATTGAAGTATTCTATTCGAGAAATAGTGGAAGGTATACATGCCGCCCATCGTGGCGTACCAAGTTCCATAGGTTTCGGGTAATTTAAGATTTGATGATGGTATACTCTTAGCTATGAAAAATAATATAGACCACCCCAACGTGGCTTATTGTTTAGTAATAGGACCGAAGTAACGTTTAAACAAATTTAGGTGGTATACATGTCACCCATCGTGACGTACCAGAAACTTATGGTGTTTAAACGTTAGTGCATTTAATTTTAATAATTGTTAGAGGAACCAATAGGACTTAATTTTTTATGCACCCTTCTTTATGTGTAATGTGATTTTTTCATGCATGATTTCTCAGGATATAATGGGGTTTAATCCACTGTTCACCATACTTAAGGATAACAAACTTACCGGACCTAACTATATTGAATGGAAACGTAATTTGGACATTGTGTTGACTGCTGAGGAGTACAAGTTTTGCACTTATGAACCCAAGCCTGAGCAGCCCGCTGCTGATGCTCCTGATGAGGAGAAAGAGTATTATAAGCGGTGGACAAAGGCTGATGAGATGTCGCGATGTTACATTCTGGCAGCAATGTCGGGTGTTTTGCAGCATCAGCATCAGGCTATGGCCACTGCTTCGGATATGCTCTTTAATCTCAAGGAACTTTTTGGAGATCAGAATAGGGCTGCTAGGCAAGTAGCCATGAAGGCTTTAATGAACACTCAGATGGCTGAAGGTACACCTGTAAGGGATCATGTTCACAAGATGATGTCACATCTGAATGAGATAGAGATCCTTGGTGCAGAGCTTGACGGGGAAACCCAGATTGACATTGTCCTTATGAGCTTGCCCAAGAGTTTTGAGCAGTTCCGCTTGAATTACAACATGAACAAGAGGCAGTATAGTCTTGCGGAACTGCTGACAGAATTTCAGGCAGCTGAAGGAATATTTCGCCAGAGTGTTCAAGTGAATGTGGCTGAGAAAGGTTCTTCCTCTAAGCCGAAAGGCAATAAGAAGAAGAAAAAGGCTCAGACACAGCAAGCTGTGAAGGCAGTGGGGGTTCAAGGTGGTGTGAAAAAGCCTAAGGGGAAGTGCTACCGGTGCAAGCAGTCGGGTCACTGGAAAAAGGATTGTCCTCTTCCTAAGAAGACAAACAATACTGGTATGTCTCTTTCTCTAGTTACAGAAACATTTATAGCGGCTATATCTACGAGCACTTGGTGTGTAGATACTGGAGCCACTGATCATGTTTGTAACTCTATGCAGGGGTTCCAGCAATCCAGAATGCTTAGAGATGGCGAGATATACGTGTTCATGGGAGATGCTACGAAAGTAGCAGTAGTTGCAGTAGGAGTTATTTATTTATCTTTTGGTTCTGATAGGATTTTGGTTTTGAACAATTGTCTTTATGTACCTTCTTTTAGAAGGAATTTGATTTCGGTTTCTAAACTTGCTATGGATGGTTATAATGTTTGTTTGGATCGTAATGTTTCTATTATGATGAATAAACGGATTATATGTTCTGGTACATTTCAAGACAATTTGTATATAATTAATCCTAGTCAACCCGCACTGCAACTACAACATAGGGTATTGAACAACACATCTTCTACCTCTAATAAAAGAAAGGAACCTTCTAGTTTGAACCAAACATATCTTTGGCACTTGAGATTAGGTCATATTAACTTGAGGAGGATTCAAAGACTGGTAGTAGACGGGCCTTTAGGCTCATTGGCAGTGGAGCCATTTCCAGTTTGTGAATCCTGCTTGGAAGGTAAAATGACCAAAAGGCCTTTTAAGGCAAAGGGGAATAGAGCCAAAGAAGTGTTAGGATTGGTTCACTCTGATTTATGTGGACCTATGAATATCCAAGCAAGAGGTGGTTATGAGTATTTCGTCACTTTTATTGACGATTATTCTAGATATGGATACGTTTATTTGTTGCACCGTAAGTCTGAGTGCTTTGAGAAATTCAAAGAGTACAAAGCTAAAACGGAGAAGCGGCATAATAAAAGTATCAAGTCACTACGATCTGATCGTGGTGGCGAATACTTGCTTGGGGAATTCAGGGAATATTTATCAGAGAATGGGATAGAGTCCCAGTTGACTGCACCAGGCACACCCCAGCAGAACGGTGTAGCAGAGAGAAGGAACCGGACTCTTTCAGAGAGTATTAGATCGATGATGAGTTATTCGGATTTACCCAAGTCCTTTTGGGGACATGCCTTAGAGACAGCAGCTTATCTTCTGAACTTAGTACCTTCTAAGTCGGTTCCTAAAACCCCTTTAGAATTGTGGACCGGGGACAAACCGAGTCTGAGACACATTCGGATATGGGGTTGTCCAGCACATGTGCTGAACAAGAACGCGACTAAGCTAGAATCTCGTACAGAAGTAAAGCTGTTTGTAGGCTACCCCATGGGAACAAAAGGTTATTTATTTTATAGTCCTAAGGATCGGGATGTCACTGTTAGCACCAATGCAAGATTCTTAGAGGAAGACTATATAATGAATCACAAACTCATGAGTAGTATCGTTTTAGAGGAATTAGTGGAAGGGACGAATAATGAACCTGTAGTACAAGTAGAACAACCACAGCAGACTGTGCAACCGGTCACTAATACCGCACCAGTTCCTCGTCGTAGTGGGAGGGTTGTTCGACAGCCCGACAGATTCATGTTTTTGGGAGAGTCTTCGGACTTGGTCTCTGGTGAACATGATGATGATCCCCGGACATACGAAGAGGCAATACAGGACAAAGATGCAAGTCTTTGGCAAAAGGCAATGGATTCTGAGATGGAATCAATGTATTCTAATCAGGTCTGGGAGCTCGTGGAACCACCCAAAGGTGTAAAACCTATTGGATGTAAGTGGGTCTACAAGAAAAAGAGGGGATCAGACAAAAAGGTGAAAGCCTGGAAAGCAAGACTTGTTGCGAAAGGGTATACTCAGAAAGTAGGTATCGATTATGAGGAAACCTTTTCGCCAGTAGTCATGCTTAAGTCAATCCGTATTCTTTTATCTATAGCAGCTCATCTCGATTATGAGATTTGGCAAATGGATGTCAAGACAGCTTTCCTTAATGGAAATCTTGAGGAAACCATCTATATGCAGCAACCAGAGGGATTCATTAAAGAAGGCCAAGAGCATCTTGTTTGTAAGCTGAAGAGGTCTATTTATGGACTTAAACAAGCTTCTAGGTATTGGAACATTCGCTTTGATCAGGCAGTCCAGTCATATGGATTTGATCAATGTCCAAGCGAAGCATGCGTGTATAAGAGATGTGAGGGAAATGCAGTGGTTTTTCTAGTGCTTTATGTTGATGACATTTTACTCATTGGAAACAATGTTAAGATGTTGTCTTCAATAAAGGCATGGTTGTTCAAACAATTTGAAATGAAGGACTTAGGTGAAGCAGCATACATCCTTGGGACAAACTTATAAGGGATCGCAAGAAAAGGATGTTGGCTTTATCTCAGGAGCCCTACATAGATGACGTATTAGCTCGTTTTAACATGCAGGACTCCAAGAAGGGTAATTTACCCTTCAGACATGGAGTTACTCTATCAAAGAGGCAGTGTCCTTCGACACCTAAGGAGATAGAGAACATGAAGGCAGTTCCTTATGCTTCGGCATGTGGGAGCCTAATGTATGCAATGTTATGTACGAGGCCTGATATCTGCTTTGCCGTAGGCATGGTTAGCAGATACCAGTCAAACCCAGGACAAGAACATTGGAGTGCTGTAAAAGCAATACTCAAGTACCTGCGAAGGACTAAGGAGTATATGCTGGTTTACAAGTCCTCTGATTTATTGCCTCTGGGATATACCGATTCGGATTTCCAGACGGATAAGGATAAGAGAAAGTCCACCTCGGGATGTGTTTTTACTTTGGGAGGTGGAGCCGTAATATGGAGGAGTGTGAAGCAGAAATGCATCGCGGACTCGACCATGGAAGCCGAATATGTGGCAGCCTCGGAGGCAGCCAAAGAGGCTATATGGTTCCGAAACTTCCTGCTGGATTTGGATGTGGTTCCTAATCTGCCACAGCAAATCACGATTTATTGTGATAACACTGGTGCTGTGGCGAATACCAAGGACCCACGGGCCCATAAGGCAGCGAAACACATAGAGCGTAAGTATCACCTCATACGACAGTTCGTTAAGCGAGGAGATATCATTGTGGCTGACATAGCATCGAAGGATAACCGGGTAGATCCTTTCACGAAAAGCTTACCAGCTAAGGCTTTTCAGGAGCACGTGGAAGCAATAGGAGTCAGATACTTTGTCACATAGTTATATATAGTTGGTAGTGGATTGCTTGTAATAGACACTGATATACTCAAAGAATATCTTGAGTATAAGTGGGAGATTGTTAGGGTTATACTGAAATATTCGTTTGAAGTATATAACAATTATTTGAGAATCTTCAATGCATGTTTTCACATTGTCTGTATATTATATATTGTAGACAATCTAGTATCAAATGGGATAGCAGAAGATTAGATTGTCAGACTCCTTATATAATATAATAAAGGTTCACAGTCGAGGTGGTGTTAGACAAACCACTGGAATGGCTGAAGTATTATTTGGAAATAGTTTATCTTGACTATTGAATAATACTTATATACTTTGTGTATATTGAACGGGATCAAAATAGTAGAATAATTGTCTCTTTAATTCTGACAATAAAGAACTAAGATTCTATGATGTTATTAATGCTTAAGTTCTTAATCCGGATATAGTGATTGACACTTGTATTTAATGCACATGCCTTGACTCATAAATTAAATAATTTATTTTAAATTACGAATTTATGTATTGGGCAATGACATTATATACAGAGTGGGATATTGACTATAAAAGGAAACCGTGTCCGAAAAATATATTCGGGTGATGATGTCCTCTTGAAAGCTCATAAAGATAATTATGCTTTAGTCCTGCAGGCAGATTTGTTCTTGCATAATTATAAGGTTGAGTGGATGATCAAGGATAAAAGATATTAATTAAATTAATTGTCAGAAATTAATTTAATTAATGGACATGCGATATCTTAAACATGGGGAATTTATAAGCAATTAATATGGGAGCCGAATTAAATAATTAATTTACGGAATTAGGAAAGGTAGTGCAAATATTAGTTCTTTAGTGGATAGAATTAATATTTAATGACATTGGGCCTGGCCCGGAATGTCATTAGAAGGCCTGACCTAATGATCAATGATCCCTGCTGTAGCCTATATATATTCTCGTTCTCCTAAAGCTGAAAAACACACCAAAACGAATTAATCCTAGAGTCAGAGAGAGGCAGACGTTTTTCTCAAGGAGACAGATAGGGTTTTGGGTTTTCGGAGCTTTAAGGAGAGGCACACCTTGGGAGATCGAAGGCCACACTTCGTCCAAGGAGAATCAAGGAATACAGTAGAAGACGTGGATTTGAATCGCTTGCGCCGTAGCGATTAAGGTTAATATTCTTTTCGAACTTTTAATTAGTATCATAAAACGCAGGCCAAGGTCCGATTGTTCCTACATCCTTTTCTTGCGATCCCTTATAAGTTTGATCCCAAGGATGTATGCTGCTTCACCTAAGTCCTTCATTTCAAATTGTTTGAACAACCATGCCTTTATTGAAGACAACATCTTAACATTGATTCCAATGAGTAAAATGTCATCAACATAAAGCACTAGAAAAACCACTGCATTTCCCTCACATCTCTTATACACGCATGCTTCTCTTGGACATTGATCAAATCCATATGACTGGACTGCCTGATCAAAGCGAATGTTCCAATACCTAGAAGCTTGTTTAAGTCCATAAATAGACCTCTTCAGCTTACAAACAAGATGCTCTTGGCCTTCTTTAATGAATCCCTCTGGTTGCTGCATATAGATGGTTTCCTCAAGATTTCCATTAAGGAAAGCTGTCTTGACATCCATTTGCCAAATCTCATAATCGAGATGAGCTGCTATAGATAAAAGAATACGGATTGACTTAAGCATGACTACTGGCGAAAAGGTTTCCTCATAATCGATACCTACTTTCTGAGTATACCCTTTCGCAACAAGTCTTGCTTTCCAGGCTTTCACCTTTTTGTCTGATCCCCTCTTTTTCTTATAGACCCACTTACATCCAATAGGTTTTACACCTTTGGGTGGTTCCACGAGCTCCCAGACCTGATTAGAATACATTGATTCCATCTCAGAATCCATTGCCTTTTGCCAAAGACTTGCATCTTTGTCCTGTATTGCCTCTTCGTATGTCCGGGGATCATCATCATGTTCACCAGAGACCAAGTCCGAAGACTCTCCCAAAAACATGAATCTGTCGGGCTGTCGAACAACCCTCCCACTACGACGAGGAACTGGTGCGGTATTAGTGACCGGTTGCACAGTCTGCTGTGGTTGTTCTACTTGTACTACAGGTTCATTATTCGTCCCTCCCACTAATTCCTCTAAAATGATACTACTCATGGGTTTGTGATTCATTATATAGTCTTCCTCTAAGAATCTTGCATTGGTGCTAACAGTGACATCCCGATCCTTAGGACTATAAAATAAATAACCTTTTGTTCCCATGGGGTAGCCTACAAACAGCTTTACTTCTGTACGAGATTCTAGCTTAGTCGCGTTCTTGTTCAGCACATGTGCTGGACAACCCCATATCCGAATGTGTCTCAGACTCGGTTTGTCCCCGGTCCACAATTCTAAAGGGGTTTTAGGAACCGACTTAGAAGGTAATAAGTTCAGAAGATAAGCTGCTGTCTCTAAGGCATGTCCCCAAAAGGACTTGGGTAAATCCGAATAACTCATCATCGATCTAATACTCTCTAAAAGAGTCCGGTTCCTTCTCTCTGCTACACCGTTCTGCTAGGGTGTGCCTGGTGCAGTCAACTGGGACTCTATCCCATTCTCTGATAAATATTCCCTGAATTCCCCAAGCAAGTATTCGCCACCACGATCAGATCGTAGTGACTTGATACTTTTATTATGTCGCTTCTCCGTTTTAGCTTTGTACTCTTTGAATTTCTCAAAGCACTCAGACTTACGGTGCAACAAATAAACGTATCCATATCTAGAATAATCGTCAATAAAAGTGACGAAATACTCATAACCACCTCTTGCTTGGATATTCATAGGTCCACATAAATCAGAGTGAACCAATCCTAACACTTCTTTGGCTCTATTCCCCTTTGCCTTAAAAGGCCTTTTGGTCATTTTACCTTCCAAGCAGGATTCACAAACTGGAAATGGCTCCACTGCCAATGAGCCTAAAGGCCCGTCTACTACCAGTCTTTGAATCCTCCTCAAGTTAATATGACCTAATCTCAAGTGCCAAAGATATGTTTGGTTCAAACTAGAAGGTTCCTTTCTTTTATTAGAGGTAGAAGATGTGTTGTTCAATACCCTATGTTGTAGTTGCAGTGCGGGTTGACTAGGATTAATTATATACAAATTGTCTTGCAATGTACCAGAACATATAATCCGTTTATTCATCATAATAGAAACATAACGATCCAAACAAACATTATAACCATCCATAGCAAGTTTAGAAACCGAAATCAAATTCCTTCTAAAAGAAGGTACATAAAGACAATTGTTCAAAACCAAAATCCTATCAGAACCAAAAGATAAATGAATAACTCCTACTGCAACTACTGCTACTTTCGTAGCATCTCCCATGAACATGTATATCTCGCCCTCTCTAAGCATTCTGGATTGCTGGAACCCCTGCATAGAGTTACAAACATGATCAGTGGCTCCAGTATCTACACACCAAGTGCTCGTAGATATAGCCGCTATAAATGTTTCTGTAACTAGAGAAAGAGACATACCAGTATTGTTTGTCTTCTTAGGAAGAGGACAATCCTTTTTCCAGTGACCCGACTGCTTGCACCGGTAGCACTTCCCCTTAGGCTTTTTCACACCACCTTGAACCCCCACTGCCTTCACAGCTTGCTGTGTCTGAGCCTTTTTCTTCTTCTTATTGCCTTTCGGCTTAGAGGAAGAACCTTTCTCAGCCACATTCACTTGAACACTCTGGCGAAATAATCCTTCAGCTGCCTGAAGTTCTGTCAGCAGTTCCGCAAGACTATACTGCCTCTTGTTCATGTTGTAATTCAAGCGGAACTGCTCAAAACTCTTGGGCAAGCTCATAAGGACAATGTCAATCTGGGTTTCCCCGTCAAGCTCTGCACCAAGGATCTCTATCTCATTCAGATGTGACATCATCTTGAGAACGTGATCCCTTACAGGTGTACCTTCAGCCATCTGAGTGTTCATTAAAGCCTTCATGGCTACTTGCCTAGCAGCCCTATTCTGATCTCCAAAAAGTTCCTTGAGATTAAAGAGCATATCCGAAGCAGTGGCCATAGCCTGATGCTGATGCTGCAAAACACCCGACATTGCTGCCAGAATGTAACATCGCGACATCTCATCAGCCTTTGTCCACCGCTTATAATACTCTTTCTCCTCATCAGGAGCATCAGCAGCGGGCTGCTCAGGCTTGGGTTCATAAGTGCAAAACTTGTACTCCTCAGCAGTCAACACAATGTCCAAATTACGTTTCCATTCAATATAGTTAGGTCCGGTAAGTTTGTTATCCTTAAGTATGGTGAACAGTGGATTAAACCCCATTATATCCTGAGAAATCATGCATGAAAAAATCACATTACACATAAAGAAGGGTGCATAAAAAATTAAGTCCTATTGGTTCCTCTAACAATTATTAAAATTAAATGCACTAACGTTTAAACACCATAAGTTTCTGGTACGTCACGATGGGTGACATGTATACCACCTAAATTTGTTTAAACGTTACTTCGGTCCTATTACTAAACAATAAGCCACGTTGGGGTGGTCTATATTATTTTTCATAGCTAAGTGTATACCATCATCAAATCTTAAATTACCCGAAACCTATGGAACTTGGTACGCCACGATGGGCGGCATGTATACCTTCCACTATTTCTCGAATAGAATACTTCAATTCAATATTCGTGTCTGGTTTGACTTCTAGGCAGTGGAGGAGTCACATCGGTCTCACTTAATACCCATAAGCCTTAGAAATCGCCCCAAATCAGAGATAAAGAAAATTCGTATCTATTCATATTAATTCAAGAAGTTTGTTCCAGTAATATCTATAACATTCTAGGCACCATAAATTACATGCCACGATGGGTGACGTATACATAATTTATATTCGCCTTATATGTTAAATTACATACAAACAATGATGGAGACCATGGGATTTAATACCATATTAACTCCCTCTCCCACTTAGAATTTACTTTGAGGATTTTAATCTAGATGCATCGCCCTATGTTATTTCTTCGAAGTCCACATGCATACTATCATGGTTATAGCAACATAAAGAACACATAAAGAACACATAACATGGCAGCATACTAGCATGATTAAAGCATTAATTAAAAACATCCCTATGTCCATGTCATTCTAGCATGCGAAGGGTTAGTATCACATGGCATAACAACACAGACAAGAAACACATAGTAGCAATAATCAAGAAAAGACATAAATTATGTAAAACATAATGAAACACATCCACTATTATGGCCCCGGAAAAACAGCTTCGAAATCATCCTTCGAAAAATTCTGAAAATCTTCGAGAGCCCGTTTGGAGGCCTAAACAGCCTCAGAACGCCCTGAAAAACTGCACGAAATACATTTGGAGCCTGTCCGTCTAGTTCTGCCGTCCCTAGATAGCAGCGGCAACAGATCGCAGCAGCGGAAGATCTCTGTTTCTTGCAGCCCCGTTGATCAAACAATTACATACAAATTGTACAGGCGAACCAGCCTATTCTATTACATCAGATCATAATCTAAAACAATTACAAATTGAATTACAAGATTAAACTATCACGATCAACCCTCGTGATTTACAACAGCCACGATAAACCACGTGGAATCCAAACATAACAGAATAATTAAAACACGGCCATAATAGTGGACAACGACCTGCATCACAGAATCACTATATACATGCATATATAATTATGACATGGACTACATATCATAAATCGCAGAATCGCAACCTGGCTCTGATGCCATTGTAGGAACAATCGGACCTTGGCCTACGTTTTATGATACTAATTAAAAGTTCGAAAAGAATATAACAATTAACAGTATAACCCTAACAAAGTATAACCCTAACAAAGTATATAACAATTATTTGAGAATCTTCAATGCATGTTTTCACATTGTCTGTATATTATATATTGTAGACAATCTAGTATCAAATGGGATAGCAGAAGATTAGATTGTCAGACTCCTTATATAATATAATAAAGGTTCACAGTCGAGGTGGTGTTAGACAAACCACTGGAATGGCTGAAGTATTATTTGGAAATAGTTTATCTTGACTATTGAATAATACTTATATACTTTGTGTATATTGAACGAGATCAAAATAGTAGAATAATTGTCTCTTTAATTCTGACAATAAAGAACTAAGATTCTATGATGTTATTAATGCTTAAGTTCTTAATCCGGATATAGTGATTGACACTTGTATTTAATGCACATGCCTTGACTCATAAATTAAGTAATTTATTTTAAATTACGAATTTATGTATTGGGCAATGACATTATATACAGAGTGGGATATTGACTATAAAAGGAAACCGTCTCCGAAAAATATATTCGGGTGATGATGTCCTCTTGAAAGCTCATAAAGATAATTATGCTTTAGTCCTGCAGGCAGATTTGTTCTTGCATAATTATAAGGTTGAGTGGATGATCAAGGATAAAAGATATTAATTAAATTAATTGTCAGAAATTAATTTAATTAATGGACATGCGATATCTTAAACATGGGGAATTTATAAGCAATTAATATGGGAGCCGAATTAAATAATTAATTTACGGAATTAGGAAAGGTAGTGCAAATATTAGTTCTTTAGTGGATAGAATTAATATTTAATGACATTGGGTCTGGCCCGGAATGTCATTAGAAGGCCTGACCTAATGATCCATGATCCCTGCTGTAGCCTATATATATTCTCGTTCTCCTAAAGCTGAAAAACACACCAAAACGAATTAATCCTAGAGTCAGAGAGAGGCAGACGTTTTTCTCACGGAGACAGCTAGGGTTTTGGGTTTTCGGAGCTTTAAGGAGAGGCACACCTTGGGAGATCGAAGGCCACACTTCGTCCAAGGAGAATCAAGGAATACAGTAGAAGACGTGGATTTGAATCGCTTGCGCCGTAGCGATTAAGGTTAATATTCTTTTCGAACTTTTAATTAGTATCATAAAACGCAGGCCAAGGTCCGATTGTTCCTACATCTTAACACCATTCAACAACAACCAAGCCAACAACTCTACTCTATAATCTATATACCACTACTGTATAGCCTTATACAAGAAATTACAACACAAATCAAGCCTCAAAAATCCCATTACCGAAGCCAAAAATCACAGCAGAGCAGAGCAGATTGGTTTTTAGCATTTCTAAGCATGATTTCGATCTAATACTCCATATAAGATCACATAATACATCAAAATTGAACATGACTAATCATGTCACATATTATACTAGAATTTTATGGCAAAAACCGAGGCATGCATTGATCAAAAAACCAATTTAAAAGTGACAAAATCAGCATACACACTTTATACTATGAAAGTCATGGCATAAAAGCACTTAACTTCAAATCTTTTGCACAAATCATAACATGCAAGTGTCAAGGCTTTGTAAAACATTATATAACAGATTAAGGACTCCTTAAACATCACATGCAAGGCTTCATTTTGTCAAGAAAACCATTTTAAAAAGGGGTTCCATTCGGCTCCTTAGAGTCATTGCCGAATGGGTGAGCTTCAAGGGTGTGGCTTGACAATGGAGGCATTACACCTCCTCAAGACCACTCCTTTGCCCAAGCTTTAAGCCTCCATGATTCCAACTCTAGATTCACATGAATCAAAGTTGAAAATCTCGGCTTGGTGACATGCAAGTACTCAAACTAACCTTAAATGGAAGCTTGTGACTAGGAGATGATTTTTCTCTCTTGGATGAGTGGTGATTTATGTGTGTATATGAAGTTATGAAAAGAAATGTTCAAGGGTTTGGGAGGGGGTTTTCATCCGGCTGAAATGAGAGAGAGGGAGGAGAGTTTGGTGGGTTTGATTTTTGTGTGTAGTGTAGTGTAGGAAATGATGAAGTCTTGTGTTTTGACTAGACTAGAAAGTGAGTGGGTTTGGGTAGTTACAAATCTATCCTTCTAGTGGCTGTAGGTGAATGGTCGGTCATGCCCTTGGACCCTATTCTCCACCAAAATGCATGCAAGGGTACTAGTGTAATCTTATAATTATTAAAAGTATGAATAAAATGAATGGATTTTAATAAATAAACTTCAATTCCATAAATCATCAAATTAATACTATAAATACTATGAGATTTTACAAGTTTAACAAAATCATGATCGAAAATTTCGGACAAAGAAATATTTTTAAAAGAATTTTCAAGTATTACACTCTAATATATAATCTATGTAATAAAAGAATTTACACACAATAATACACGTAATAATTCACAACAAAACGACTTTGCACTACAATTATATACGTATATCATATCACATAATCGCTCGCATTACAATTTACCACTATTTACGATAATCTCTACTATTATTAAATCGCGTAGCCGCAACTATTAAATTAACACCGAATCGTGCAAGATAATTAATCGCGTAGCGAAATCTCTCGCATACGACTATCTATACACGAAATAGAATCTAATTATGCCATCAAGTCATGTATAAATCCCAATAATCACTAAATCGCGTAACAAGAAATCTTACTCGCGTACAAAATATATCGCGTAGAAATTATATTAGTGATACTTGCAATACCACATAACAAGAGAATATATATACATTCTTATATAACGATTCCACGTATTCGACATAATGACATAGAATATAAGTATCGTGCTTATGAAATAGTTCAAAATTACCGGTTGTTACAGTTAATTTAAATTATTGATTTAAATTAACTGATGATTATTTGAATTTTATTATAATTAAGTGAGACTTAATTGAGATAATATAAATTCGAATTAAAGGGAATGCTTTTGCCCATAATAATTAAGTATGACTTAGTTATTAATTAAATAATAGAAATTCATTTTATTATTTAATTCTATACCCATAATATTATTACGTTTTTGTGAGAAAAAACCCTAGCAGCAAAGAGAGGCAAGGCAGTTCCGATCGTCGAGAAGGAGGCTAGTACGTCCATCCGTCGGTGCTCATGTGGATACCGTAGAGGTGTTTTCCGAGAGGTAGACACAAAGCGTGATAGCTAGGATCTCCGTTGAGTTCGTGAAAGTCAAGCTTTTGAAAGGTATGATTCGTTATCTCCATAATCTGCCCATAATTATACATGGAACCTGTTATTGGGTTTCGAAATTTTTCGTTTATTTACGCATATCCGCTGCGTTTTGTGCCTCGGAACCCAACAATGGATGCCTTAAGTGGAGATGCTTCATTTCCTCTAAAACATACAAGTGTCACCATTAGAGTCACATTTTAGAACCAAGTTAGGGAGCATTGCATATGGGTGTGTCATAAGTGAGGCCTTGACCTCATATTAAGTTTGGGAGTTATTTTATAGTCATATAGGTTAGTCAAAGTCAGTTTAGGTTAATGCACTTAGTAGGAACTCGTTATTTTGCCAAGGCACACAAGTGGTGCCAGGGTAAGCATTCGGGTAGGTCAAGTTAGGATGAATTTCATTTGTGAGTCTTGTAAGGTGAGGCACAAGTGTGCCTTACTATATTTTAGATGATTGGAAGTCAGTAAAGTGGAAACAGGAGTATTAGTCTTAGTCATTATGTGTTATTTGATTAATTGCTTAAGTGACTAAGGTAGTAATTAAAGGTTAAGTAAGTTCTATTAATTAAGTGGTAAGTTGCCATGCCTTTTGTGATAGTCCAGGAATCCGGGGGTCTGGATTCTGACGTCACCATACAAAACCATTTTAAAACACTTTTGAAAACCTGTATTTTTGAAAAGGTAATAAAAATCAAAGGATTTAAAGCTTGAAGACTTTAAAATCATAATAATTCGAATTTTTGAAAAATAATAGTAATTCATATGTTGCATCTGCACACAAACGAATGATTAAACTTGATTCTACGCGTCGAGAGCTTCGTTTTGACTATTTATACGCCTCCATCGGATTCCAATAACGCCTTCAAATCCTCGTTTGAGTGTGAAGAACACGAAGAACACCCGTTCGTTTTCTCTCGGTATTTGTGCAGAGAAACTGACGAAATGATTGTACGTGCGAAAAACTATAGAAAAGGCTATTTATAGAGGAAGATAAGAGAATATTCTTTGAATATGCTTTGGAATATTCCTTGAATATGCTTTAGAATATTCCTGGAATATGCTTCATGTATTTCGAGACAACCAGATAATTATTAACTTTAAAAATATTAGCAACATTGTACCGGACCATCTACGGGGCAAACCGTGCTCCGGATTGAAAAAGTTTAAACACGAACAATGCTCAGAATGTCCCAAATAGCCTAATGGCGAAATTTTCCCGAACGCCAGCGGGGTTTAAAATTTAAAATAATTATTTTAATATAATTAATAAACAAACGAGATTAAATTCATAAATCGATTATAAAATCACATAGCAATCCAATAATCGATATGAAAATATCTAAATAAACGATATTTTATCCTGATCATATAGAAATTGAAATATCTAAAATCCGAATACATATGAGCAGTCAATTAAATAAACCAGATAACACATGCCTCACAAATATTCATATAAATATCACATACTATTCATAAATTATCAGGAAAATACCCAAATGTTCCATATTTTATTCTGAGAATATGAACATTGAAAACTTGCGATTGCAACATATATAAGCAATCAAAATTGAAAACTAGTTATCATATGATCTACCAAATATTCATATAATATTCAGAAATAACCATAACTAATTACGCGACCATTACACACATAACACTTAATCACGTAATACATATATTCACATATCAATCATCTAACTTGCATGACCAATCTCTGTATTTTCAGAAATGAGTTTACAGAAAATCAATTTACACCAAAATTCATGCAATATCCACATTTAATTATTATAACTATTTAAACTCACAATCCACATGCAGCATTTAGCCATGTAACAATAACAATCTTTTAAATCTTTAAAATCAATTATATGAAATAAAAATTTGAAAAGACAACCCTGTATTGATAACACAATAACCCGGAATTTAAATATAAAATTTTGAAAACACCTTAAACTAGAATAAAAAATTAAACATTATTCCTTTCTTGCTAAGGAAATTACTTTCATAACGATAAACAATTTTTGAAAAATCCGGGTCGCTAAAATATATGAAATCACAGAAGAAGAATGCATAATCTGTTTAAATCTTATATTTTCACATCACAATTATACTCATACTACACAAACCATTCATCTCATCAAAAAAATCAACTAAAGCCAATAATAATATTCAAAAACTTATTTCTATATTAATAAACTAATTCTGAAAATCTGGGATGTTACATTCTACCCCTCTTATAAGGATTCTGTCCTCAGAATCCGCGAAGAGAACTAAAACGTACACACTTCGTGATATCATCCCCCACCTTTAATCGACCTTGGCATACCTTTGACTTTGAAACAAATAAGAGTATCAAAACTTTCACAATTACAGAGTTGAGTTCTTAGAATCAATCTTTGAGAATTTAGAATGTGAACAAGATGTTGCAAAATAGGTCATGTTTGACTAAGAAAGTGACTGAGAGATCAATATGATCGGACGAACTTAGTGTTGCGTGCCCATATTAGACACTACTAAAGGTTTTTAACTTTCTTGTAATCACAACACACACAAGTGATGGCGTCCCATCCAGCACCTATCACACAGACATGTATACCTTGTGTCCCCTATAAATAGGGTTGTTCATCCCAATCAGATGGAAGAAATACCAAGGAATCTCAAAGAATACCAATGAATATCAAGAGATATCAAGGTATATCAAAGAATATTACGGAATGTCAAGGAATATCAAGAAATATCATTGTCTTTTTCACAACAACTTTTATCACACACCAAGAATCAATACCACTCATATCAATAATCAATACTAATATTTTCTCGTTATTCGAGAAATAGAAAATCTCATTTATCAATACTTTTTTAGAAAAGGTATAAGGGCTCAATGATGATGAAAAGAGTTAAAATAAGCTTTTCTTCAAGAAAGATATTGCCAAGGTCTTCTCAAATTCTTGCTCTGCTCCAATAAACCGTTGTTCAATGTATGTCTTCTTCTCGACGTTCTCGCTCGTGATAGCTTCATAGGATTCCTTGTAGCCATTATTATTCGCAATGAAGTTGGCTCATCTTGATATCAAATGAAATCCCGGTTAGCTTAAAGCGTCGTCGTCGAAGACTAACGTTCTATCTTACTCACAACATCACTTCTGATAACTAGACTCACTTCCACATACTCTCTATCATTCACATCTCATCTATCTACAAAACTCTCTTTCTAATCCAATATATCTCATATTCACACCCATTCTTCTACATCTTAATCCAAACAATAAACCACTTTCACCTATGTAACATGGTCAGAATACTCTAACCCATGCACCTTGATCATTTTTAACTTAACCATTCACTATTAATACTCTTTTGACTAGGTCTAATTCTGACCCTTATCACAAATTACTATCTCAATCAGTCCCCATACTAGAAACCAAGTATCTAGACTTAGGAACCATGATCTATCTAAACATATACCTTCAATTTCACTTCACTATCTAGATTCTATTCCGATTACCTCTCTAGACTATCCCAAGACAGTCTCACAATACCTCTATGTGAGGTCACAGAACACTTCTCTTCTCTATAAAAATTATAACCACAATCTATATTCTAATTTCAATAACTTATATCCTGTTGCTCTGATACCAACTGTGAAAGTCCAGGAATCCGGGGGTCTGGATTCTGACGTCACCATACAAAACCATTTTAAAACACTTTTGAAAACCTGTATTTTTGAAAAGGTAATAAAAATCAAAGGATTTAAAGCTTAAAGACTTTAATAAAAGATTTAAAGAAAACACTTTAACCCCCTTAAACAGGATCGCATCCAGGTTACAATATTGAAATTAGAATCAACCACTATCAATAAACAATGTCTTACAATCTCAGATCATCTTCGATAAGAATAATCACTGTCAATCTATTTCAATTATGACTTACAACTGAATCTCATCAATACAATTCTATCTAGAACCAACCTTGACAATCTCCCTGGACATTCCATTTGTCCTCTGGATATTCTACAACTCTGACTCCTCGTTTAGCCTTAGCCATACTCGCAATCTCAATCAAGCAATTCATCTCTAAGCTTTTCTGAAATGGTTAAAAAGGGATAGCAAGGGTGAGCAACAATGCTCAGCAAGTTTATATAAGCAACATTAGTCCTGAAGTATCTTATCAGGGTTCACAAGTTCAGGATATGTAATTGAAAACTTCACAATTCTTATCAGCAATTGAAATCAGAATTCAAACTTACAGAAGAATTGTCGAATTGGATTCATCACATTTTTACGTAAAAACCAAAGGTTAGCCTGCTGATCAGTCACGCACTAACCCCGAACATGGCACACAACCCTGTTCTCTATACTGGATCCAAGGCACACATTGGCCTATAATTGACCACGAATCTGGTCTGACCACGAATCTGGTCCACATATTTTATAAAAACTAATCCAATTCTAACAATTTAGATCAATAAACAATTCAATCAATAGAACAGAATTATAATCATTATCAACAACATAAATATTTTAAATCAACTTTTGAGAATCAACATTTCATAGACCACAGTCAGCCTTTTGATAAATCATAGTTCAGGAAATTCCTAACTATTCAGTATCCTCCATTATCGGCTAAGCAACTGAATTTAGCCTGCTAAACCATCATGACAATGGCGGGTTGAATAATCAAGAAGATCCCAACTCATTCTAGGTTCTAACTATCACTGAGCAACCCATGCTTCAATGACGGTCTGAACTTCGAATTAATTTGTAAAGCTGATATTTTTAAAATCTTGAGGATTGGAAAGAATGGATCAGAATACTTGTAATAGAAATTGAGAGTAATTAGGTGTCTGGCTTTTCAAAACTTGGAAGAAGAAAACAATCATGGGTTTCATTTTCAGAAGTAGGAGTTTGTTTGAGAAGGGTTTCAGTATAAACCATATCATATTCTTAACAGAATAATCAGAACATGCAATATATATATTAGGAAGGATTTAGGAAAACTTGCCTTAAATCCGATTCCACACACAGCTTAGTTTTATCTTTCCATTTCACAATCTATGCATATCATAACCTCCTTACCATCTCTGGATATACTCTATTTGTAATACGACTTTGTTTCTTCGATTCCTTTCTTATTCGCTTTGCAACATCATTTGACCTTCTGAACGTCTTCGATCGTATACGTCTCGTCCAAATCCTTTACGAGAATAAGATAATACCATAATCACTAAATAATCTATCGCATATACATATCACGTATATCGATACCCACTTATATATATCCCTTTAAACCTATTACATATCAGTTAACACGTAATCATGCTTCAACTTTAACATGTAGTCAAATCATATTTCACATATCGTATTTCAGTTCAGTAATCATGTAAATCCTATCGAAAATTCGACAGTGCCTCGTCTATTTATAAGACTATCCACCTGTCAACTTATCTCAACCAACAACCCAATCAACCATTCTAAATTCCACAATTCATGTGCTTTTACCCAATATCAATCAACTCACAACACTAAGTCATATAGATCGTTCATTACATGTATATAATATCAGGAATAGACACATACAGCACGTAATCAATTCATAGCACCAAGTCACATATAACATATAATCACATTCTAGACTCGACCATATTGTTACATCATATTAAACTAGACTTTATAAGCTTTAACCTCTTTTTTGTTTCACTCGATTCTGAATTACGGTTCAAAAATTATGATCAAAACCGTTTCCCGACTCTCCTATCAGCACATAACACGTTAACATATATCAGACAACATATTTCACATAAGTCTTCCCACCCCAATTGATGTCAAATCAAGTTTCAAGTTAAAAATGATTTTTCAGGAATTTTCTGGAATTTCTAGACATTTTTCGGAATTAAAACAGATAAACGAATCTATTTTTGAATAAATAAACAAGTCCGATTGCCTGAGATCGGATCCAAAATCATTTGAAATCAATTAACGAGCCTAGAACATATTTTAGAACAATAATTCAAAGCTCGAAACTATTTTTCAGAATTTTTAAATCAAAAGGAACAATTAAATCTAATTAATTAATCAATTAAAATCAATTAATAATTAATTAAAATAATTAAGCAATTAATAATCAAATTAATTGACCAACTAAAATAATTAATTACTAATTAAAATTAATTAACAAACTAATTTAGATTTATTTTTGAATAAAGAAATAATTAAAAACTATTTTTGAAATTAAAAATAATAAAAAACATTTTTAAAATGAAAAGGTTTATTTTGTAAACTTTTGAAATTTTTCGTCCAGGGTTTAAACTGTAACTTTCAAAAGTCACAGGGGGCATTTTGAAAGTTTTAAAACCTGAGTACCATAACTTCACCACCTCCAAAAGTCAGGGGGTCGAACTGGACTTTGGCAGCCGTCGCCCCTGCCTTCGCCGGAGGTGGCGATTACGGCCACCAATGGCCTCCAAACTTTCCAGATATATCAACTAGCATCCCAGGAACTCGTTCGTGCAATCGATTTAAGCAAAGAATCGGCCATTTGGCCGCGATTCCTTGCCAAAATTTGCGCCGCCATTGAGTTTGAAAACTCCGGCGGGGCTCTACAGACCACCACCACAAAAACTACAAGCACGAATAAACTTATCATCACACGATCTATCTACCAGTAGGTTTATTTCATGCCCGGATGTAGTGAATCAAGAATCCGACCAAAACATTCAAGAACACACGAAGAACACCAAGAACACGTATTCATGGAATCAAACCCTTATTTCTATATGTTACGGAAGTCAAAAATCGACATATAATATATGAAAACGAATGGCAGAAGATGCTCTACAACATGGAATCATCAAATCAATCAAACAAGTTCATTTGCGAAAATTCATATTTAAAATCATAATAATTCAAATTTTTGAAAAATAATAGTAATTCACATGTTGCATCTGCACACAAACGAATGATTAAACTTGATTCTACGCGTCGAGAGCTTCGTTTTGACTATTTATACGCCTCCATCGGATTCCAATAACGCCTTCAAATCCTCGTTTGAGTGTGTAGAACACGAATAACACCCGTTCGTTTTCTCACGGTATTTGTGCAGAGAAACTGACGAAATGATTGTACGTGCGAAAAACTATAGAAAAAGCTACTCCCTCCGTCCCATTTTATGTGACCTCATTTCCATTTTGGGACGTCCCAAAAAGAATGAACCTAGAATATTTACTATTTTTGAACACTATTTTTCACTATTACACCCACTAACTCTATATTTTATACTCTCTTATTATTAAATAAACACTATTACACCCACTACTTTTCTCCACTATCTCAAATCTATTATTAAATATTGATAGGTCCCACCACTTTACCCACTTTTCAACTACATTTACTACCTTTTTCTTAATCTCCGTGAAAGTCAAACCAATTCACATAAAATGGGACGGAGGTAGAATTTATAGAGGAGGATAAGAGAATATTCTTTGAATATGCTTTGGAATATTCCTTGAATATGCTTTAGAATATTCCTGGAATATGCTTCACGTATTTCGTGACAACCAGATAATTATTAACTTTAAAAATATTAGCAACATCGTACCGGACCATCTACGGGGCAAACCGTGCTTCGGATTGAAAAAGTTAAAACACGAATAATGCTCAGAATGTCCCAAATAGCCTAATGGCGAAATTTTCCCGAACGCCCGCGGGGTTTAAAATGCTAAATAATTATTTTAATATAATTAATAAACAAACCAGATTAAATTCATAAATCGATTATAAAATCACATAGCAATCCAATAATCGATATGAAAATATCTATATAAACGATATTTTATCCTGATCATATAGAAATTGAAATATCTCAAATCCGAACACATATGAGCAGTCAATTAAATAAACCAGATAACACAAGCCTCACAAATATTCATATAAATATCACATACTATTCATAAATTATCAGGAAAATACCCAAATATTTCATATTTTATTCTGAGAATATGAACATTGAAAACTCGCGATTGCAACATATATAAGCAATCAAAATAGAAAACTAGTTATCATATGATTTACCAAATATTCATATAATATTCAGAAATAACCATAACTAATTACGCAACCATTACACACGTAACACTTAATCACGTAATACATATATTCACATATAAATCATATAACTTGCATGACCAATCTCTGTATTTTCAGAAATAAAATTCGAAATGAGTTTTGAAAGGACATTCATATATCCATGTATAAATCATTCGAAAATATCTAAATAAAATATGACTCATTCTGATAATATCAATAATTAAACTCACAGTTCTGGAACATATAAATAACATTTACAGAAAATCAATTTACACCAAAATTCATGCAATATCCACATTTAATTATCATAACTATTTAAACTCACAATTCACATGCAGCATTTAGCCATGTAACAATAACAATTTTTTAAATCTTTAAAATCAATTGTATGAAATAAAATTTTGAAAAGACAACCCTGTATTGATAACACAATAACGCGGAATTTAAATATAAAATTTTGAAAACACCTTAAACTGGAAAAAAATATTAAACTTTATTCCTTTCTTGCTAAGAAAATTACTTTCGTATCGATAAACAATTTTTCAAAAATCCGGGTCGCTAAAATATACGAAATCACAGAAGAAGAATGCATAATCTGTCTAAATCTTATATTTTCACATCACAATTATACTCATACTACACAAACCATTCATCTCATCAAAAAAATGAACTAAAGCCAATAATAATATTCAAAAACTTATTTCTATATTAATAAACTAATTCTGAAAATCTGGGATGTTACACCTTTTTTTGCTATGTGTTATGTGCATTATTTGATGAGTATATTACTTGTATTAGTTGAGTTTAAGTGTATATATTAACATATGTGTATGTGTGTGTGTGTGTGTGTGTATATATATATATATATATAGCTATACACAAAAGGGTAGTTAGCATTGTAGTGACGAGGATACTATTATTTATAGGTGCAAGTAGGAGGCCAGGAAAGGAACCTCTAGAAGATTCCGTTCAAGTAATCAGTAAGCGTAGTCCAGGCAAGTGAAACTCTCAACTTACCTTTATACTTTGTTTGTTGATTGAATACCTTGTGAATTCATGACTACTGCTTTTATAGAACTAAATAAACCCTATCACCACCCAATAATTAGACCTTGAATTTAGATAGTGTTTTCATACTTGAACTGACCTTCTTCACATTGTCTGTATATTATATATTGTAGACAATCTAGTTTCAAATGGGATAGTAGAAGATTAGATTGTTAAATTCCTTATATAATATAATAAAGGTTCACAGTCTAAATGGTGTTAGACAAACCATTGGAACGACTGTAGTATTATTTGGAAATAGTTTATCTTGAATATTGAATAATACTTATATACTTTGTGTATATTGAACGGGATCAAAATAGTAAAATAATTGTTTCTTTAATTCTGACAATAAAGAACTAAGATTCTACGATGCTATTATTTCTGAGGTTCTTAATCCAGATATAGTGATTGACACTTGTATTTAATGCACATGCCTTGACTCATAAGTTCAGTAATTTATTTTAAATTACGAATTTATGTATTGGGCAATGACATAATATACAGAGTGAGATATTGACTATAAAAGGAAACCATGTCCGAAAAATATATTCGGGTGATGATGTCCTCTTGAAAGCTCATAAAGATATATTATGCAGATTTGTTCTTGCATAATTATAAGGTTGAGTAGATGATCAAGGATAAAAGATATTAATTAAATTAATTGTCAGAAATTAATTAAATTAATGGACATGCGATATCTTAAACATGGGGAATTTATAAGCAATTAATATGGGAGTCGAATTAAATTATTAATTTACGGAATTAGGAAAGGTAGTGAAAATATTAATTCTTTAGTGGATTGAATTAATATTTAATGACATTGGGCCCGGCCCGGAATGTCATTGGAAGGCCTGACCTAATGGTCCATGATCCCTACTGTAGCCTATATATATTCTCATTCTCCTAAAGCTGAAAGACACACCAAAACGAATTCATCCTAGAGTTTGAGAGAGGCAGACGTTTTTCTCAAGGAGACAGCTAGGGTTTTGGGTTTTCGGAGCTTTAAGGAGAGGCACACCTTGGGAGATCGAAGGCCACACTTCGTCCAAGGAGAATCAGGGAATACAGTAGAAGACGTGGATTTGAATCGCTTGCCAGTAGCGATTAAGGTTAATATTTTGTTTGAACTTTTAATTAGTATCATAAAACGTAGGGCCGAGGTCTGATTGTTCCTACAATGGCATCAGAGCCCGGTTGTGGTTCTGCGATTTATGATATGAAGTACATGTCATGATTATATATGCATGTATGGTTCTGTGATGCAGGTTGTTATCCACTATTATGGCTGTGTTTTAATTCTGTTATGTTTGGATTCCACGTGGTTTATCGTGGCTGTGTAAATCACGAGGGTTGATCGTGATAGTTTAATCTTGTGATTCAATTTGTAATTGTTTTAGATTATGATCTGATGTGATTAAATAGGCTGGTTTGTCTGTACAATTTGTATGTAATTGTTGGATCAACAGGGCTGCAAGAAACAGAGATCTTCCGCTGCTGCGATCTGTTTTCGGGTGTGCTGCACTGTTTTGGCCGTAACTTTTGCATACGATGTCCGATTTGGGTGAACGAGCACTTTTCGGAGACGGCAGAACGAGACAGACCTAGCTACAAACCGGGTAGGCCCGGTTGAAATGTTTTCGAGGCTATGTTTCAGAATTTTTCGAGGCATTCTCAGGCTGTTTAGTCCTCCAAACGGGCTCTCGAAGTTTTCTGGAATCTTTCGAAGGATGAATTCAAAGCTGTTTTTCCAGGGGCCATAGTAGTGGATGTGTTCAATTATGATTTTCATAATCCTTTATTATTGTTATTATGTGTTTCTTGTCTGTGTTGTTATGCCATGTGATACTAACCCTTCGCATGCTAGAATGACATGGACATAGGGATGTTTTTCATTAATGCTTTAATCATGATAGTATGCTGCCATGTTATGTGTTCTTTGTGTTGCTATGACCATGATAGTATGCATGTGGACTTCGAAGAAATAACATAGGGCGATGCATCTAGATTAAAATCCTCAAAGTAAATTCTAAGTGGGAGAGGGAATTAATATGATATTAAATCCCATGGTCTCCATCATTGTTTGTATGTAATTTAACATAAAGACGAATATAAATTATGTATACATCACCCATCATAGCATGTAATTTATGGTGTTTATAATGTTATAGTTATTACTGGAACAAACTTCTTAAATTAATACGAATAGATACGAATTTTCTTCATCTCTGATTTGGGGCGATTTCTAAGGCTTATGGGTATTAAGTGAGACCGATGTGACTCCTCCACTGCCTAAAAATCAAACCATTGACGAATATTGAATTGAAGTATTCTATTCAAAGAACATTGGAAGGTATACATGCCGCCCATCGTCGCATACCAAGTTCCATAGGTTTCGGATAAAATTTAAGATTTGATGATGGTATACACTTAGCTATGAAAAATAATACAGACCACCCCAACGTGGCTTGTTGTTTAGTAATAGGACCGAAGTAACGTTTAAACAAATTTAGGTGGTATACATGTCACCCATCGTGACGTACCAGAAACTTATGGTGTTTAAACGATAGTGCATTTAATTTTAATAATTGTTAGAGGAACCAATAGGTCTTAATTTTTAATGCACCCTTCTTTATGTGTAATGTGATTTTTTCATGCATGATTATCAGTATAAAATGGGCTTTAATCCACTGTTCACCATACTTAAGGATAACAAACTTACCAGACCTAACTATATTGAATGGAAACGTAATTTGGACATTGTGTTGACTGCTGAGGAGTACAAGTTTTGCACTTATGAACCCAAGCCTGAGCAGCCTTCTGTTGATGCTCCTGATGAGGATAAGGAGTATTATAAGCGGTGGATAAAGGCTGATGAGATGTCGCGATGTTACATTCTGGCAGCAATGTCGGGTGTTTTGCAACATCAGCATCAGGCTATGGCCACTGCTTCGGATATGCTCTTTAATCTCAAGGAACTTTTTGGAGATCAGAATAGGGCTTCTAGGCAAGTAGCCATGAACGCTTTAATGAACACTCAGATGGCTGAAGGTACACCTGTAAAGGATCATGTTCTCAAGATGATGTCACATCTGAATGAGATGGAGATCCTTGGTGCTGAGCTTGACGGGGAAACCCAGATTAACATTGTCCTTATGAACTTGCCAGAGACTTTTGAGCGGAACTGCTGACATAACTTCAGGCAGCTGAAGGATTGTTCCATAGGTTCTTCCTCTAAGCCGAAATGCAATAAGAAGAAAAAAAAGGCTCAGACACAGAAAGCTGTGAAGGCAGTGGGTGTTCAAGCTGGTGTGAAGAAGCCTAAGGGAAAGTGCTACCGGTGCAAGCAGTCGGGTCACTGGAAAGAGGATTTTCCTCTTCCTAAGAAGACAAAAAATACTGGTATGTCTCTTTCTCTAGTTACAAAAACATTTAAAGCGGCTATATCTACGAGCCCTTCGTGTGTGGATACAGGAGCCACTGATCATGTTTGTAACTCTATGCAGGGGTTCCAGCAATCCATAATGCTTAGAGATGGTGAGATATACGTGTTCATTGGAGATGCTACGAAAGTAGCAGTAGTTGCAGTAGGAGTTATTCATTTATCTTTTGGTTCTGATAGGATTTTGGTTTTGAACAATTGTCTTTATGTACCTTCTTTTAGAAGGAATTTGATTTCGGTATCTAAACTTGCTATGGATGGTTATAATGTTTGTTTGGATCCTAATGTTTCTATTATGATGAATAAACGGATTATATGTTCTGGTACATTGCAAGAAAATTTGTATATAATTAATCCCAGTCAACCTGCACTGCAACTACAACATAGGGTATTGAACAACACATCTTCTATCTCTAATAAAAGAAAAGAACCTTCTAGTTTGAACCAAACATATCTTTGGCACTTGAGATTAGGTCATATTAACTTGAGGAGGATTCAAAGACTGGTAGTAGACGGGCCTTTAGGCTCATTGGCAGTGGAGCCATTTCCAGGTTGTGAATCCTTCTTGGAAGGTAAAATGACCAATAGGCCTTTCAAGGCAAAGGGGAATAGAGCCAAAGAAGTGTTAGGATTGGTTAACTCTGATTTATGTGGACCCATGAATATCCAAGCAAGAGGTGGTTATGAGTATTTCGTCACTTTCATTGACGATTATTCTAGATATGGGTACGTTTATTTGTATTCTAATCAGGTCTGGGAGCTCATGGAACCACCCAAAGGTGTAAAACATATTGGATGTAAGTGGATCTACAAGAAAAAGAGGGGATCAAACAAAAAAGTGAAAGCTTGAAAAGCAAGACTTGTTGCGAAAGGGTATACTCAGAAAGAAGGTATCGATTATGAGGAAACCTTTTCGCCGGTAGTCATGCTTAAGTCAATCCGTATTCTTTTATCTATAGCAGCTCATCTCGATTATGTAAGCTGAAGAGGTCTATTTATGGACTTAAACAAGCTTCTAAGTATTGGAACATTCGCTTTGATCAGGCAGTTTAGTCGTATGGATTTGATCAATGTCCAAGCGAAGCATGCGTGTATAAGAGATGTGAGGGAAATTCAGTGGTTTTTCTAGTGCTTTATGTTGATGACATTTTACTCATTGGAAACAATCTTAAGATGTTGTCTTCAATAAAGGCATGGTTGTTCCAACAATTTGAAATGAAGGACTTAGGTGAAGCAGCATACATCCTTGGGATCAAACTTATAAGGGATCGCAAGAAAAGGATGTTGGCTTTATCTCAGGAGCCCTACATAGATGACATATTAGCTCGTTTTAACATGCGGGACTCCAAGAAGGGTAATTTACCCGACATAAAGTTACTCTATCAAAGAGTCACTATCCTTCGACACCTGAGGAGATAGAGAACATGAAGGCAGTTCCTTATGCTTCGGCATGTGGAAGCCTAATGTATGCAATATTATGTACGAGGCCTGATATCGGCTTTGCCGTGGGCACGGTTAGCAGATACCTGTCAAACCCAGGATGGGAACATTGGAGTGCTGTAAAAGCAATACTCAAGTACCTGCGAAGGACTAAGGAGTATATGTTAGTTTACAAGTCCTCTGATTTATTGCCTCTGGGATATACCGATTCGGATTTCCAGACAGATAAGGATAAGAGAAAGTGCACCTCGGGATGTGTTTTTACTTTGGGAGGTGGCGCCGTAATATGGAGGAGTGTGAAGCAGAAATGCATCACAGACTCAACCATGGAAACCGAATATGTGGCAACCTCTGAGGCAGCCAAAGAGGCTATATGGTTCCGAAACTTCCTGCTGGATTTGGATGTGGTTCCTAATCTGCCACAGCAAATCATGATTTATTGTGATAACACTGGTGCTGTGGCAAATACCAAGGAACCGGGGGCCCATAAGGCAGCGAAACACATAGAGCGTAAGTATCACCTCATACGACAGTTCGTTAAGCGAGGAGATATCATTGAGGCTGATATAGCATTGAAGGATAACCGGGCAGATCCTTTCACGAAGAGCTTACCACCTAAGGCTTTTCAGGAGCACGTGGAAGCGATAGGAGTCAGATACTTGGTCACATAGTTGTTATAGTTGATAGTGGATTGCTTGTAATAAACACTGATATACTCAAAGAATATCTTGAGTATAAGTGGGAGATTGTTAGGGTTATACTGAAATATTCGTTTGAAGTATATAACAATTATTTGAGAATCTTGAATGCATGTTTTCACATTGTCTGTATATTATGTATTGTAGACAATCTAGTATCAAATGGGATAGTAGAAGATTAGATTGTCAAATTCCTTATATAATATAATAAAGGTTCACAATCTAAATGATGTTAGACAAACCATTGGAACGACTGAAGTATTATGTGGAAATAGTTTATCTTGACTATTGAATAATACTTATATACTTTGTGTATATTGAACGGGATCAAAATAGTAAAATAATTGTTTCTTTAATTCTGACAATAAAGAACTAAGATTCTACGATGTTATTATTGGTGAGGTTCTTAATCCGGATATAGTGATTGACACTTGTATTTAATGCACATGCCTTGACTCATAAGTTAAGTAATTTATTTTAAATTACGAATTTATTTATTGGGCAATGACATAATATACAGAGTGGGATATTGACTATAAAAGGAAACCATGTCCGAAAAATATATTCGGGTGATGATGTCCTTTTGAAAGCTCGTAAAGATGATTAAGCTTTAGTCCTGCAGGCAGATTTGTTCTTGCATAATTATAAGGTTGAGTGGATGATCAAGGATAAAAGATATTGATTAAATTAATTGTCAGAAATTAATTTAATTAATGGACATGCGATATCTTAAACATGGGGAATTTATAAGCAATTAATATGGGAGCCGAATTAAATAATTAATTTACGGAATTAGGAAAGGTAGTGCAAATATTAATTCTTTAGTGGATTGAATTAAAATTTAATGACATTGGGGCTGGCCCAGAATGTCATTGGAAGGCCTGACCTAATGGTCCATGATCCCTACTGTAGCCTATATATATTCTCGTTTTCCTAAAGCTGAAAGACACGCCAAAATGAATTCATCCTAGAGTTTGAGAGAGGCAGACGTTTTTCTCAAGGAGACAGCTAGGGTTTTGGGTTTTCGGAGCTTTAAGCAGAGGCACACCTTGGGAGATCGAAGGTCACACTTGTCCAAGGAGAATCAGGAAATACAGTAGAAGATGTGGATTTGAATCGCTTACGCCGTAGCGATTAAGGTTAATATTCTGTTCAAACATCTAATTAGTATCATAAAACGCAGGGCCAAGGTCCGATTGTTCCTACACTTTTTGCTCATTAATGTTGTTGTTTATTATAACCCCCAAGTGAAACCCGAAGATGGCACGATTCAAGCAAACCGCCCGTAAGACTTGTAGGGGATCAGGGTATGACTATCGCTGATTGATTGAGCTGGTTGGGAACTTATAGTTCCCTATTCTCTTTAAACTTTTGGGATCCAAATCCTGTAGTAATATGACTTCGACATATTTTTTGTTTGTAATAATTTAGATGTTGTTCATACTCATTCTTGGTGATTCAGGGGATCGTGGATTTAGACTTGTAGTTTAATATTTTAAGATCCCGTAGTACTTTATTGTTTATTATATTATGAATGCTTTTGCTCAGTTAGTATTGTGGGTCCGTCACATGTTGTTTTAGAACTAATCTTAATTTATATTATAAAATTATTAAAATTTAGTTGAGTAACTTGAACATATACACACACATATAGAAGATAACATCATAATAAATTATCTATCTATATAATATATATTTGTAATTCTATGTAATATATTTTTATATATTAGAAAATAGTGGGGCGGGGCGGTTTGAACCGCGCTTGTATAATGTCAAACCCCAACCCGCACTGCACCGCGCGGTTTGTTAAAAATTCAACCCGCAACCGCACCACGATGAATGAAAACCTCATTTTGCGGTGTGGGGCGGAGCGGTGCGGGCAGTTTATGCGGTTCGTGCGGTTTGATGAGCACCCCTACTTTTGAGAACCAAGGGCTTCGCTTCTAAAGCTAAAGCTGATGCTGATCCTGATGATGAGATTGTTTCTTACTGCACGAGAAAGAAGATTGCTCATTACTTCAGGAAAATGAAGCATGTAACAAGATCACAGCCATCAGACGTTAGGGAAGACCCGGTGGATACAAAAGTACAATTTCAGTTGTCTTTGGCTCGTGAAAGAAAGAAATATGGTGAATCCACCAGATCTCCAGAGCCTACTCAGAATAAGTCGTCAACTACTATAATTCACTATTCAGATGTAGAAGAAGGAGAAGTCAATCACTCTGAGTGAATAGATTGATTAGGATATTTTTAATATATGTTCAAAAGACATCCTTTTGTAATCTATTATTATTCTGGTTTAATGTTTAATGTAATACCAGAAACTTTTTCAATTTAGGTTTCAATGTTTAATCCTTTGCCTTATTAGTTAGTTGAGTTAACCTCTAGGAAATTTGCATGTTATGTTAACAAACAAGTAGGGGAGATTGAAAGGCATATGTTCAGCCTATTTGTATTTAAAGAGGTACAACTCACTTAGATAAGAAAGCACAGTAAATAGCAAGTAACCGGAATCCGTACGAAGAACGTCAAATGAATTATTGGAATTATATGCAGAAGAATTCCAGGATGCTGTTGCACACCACTAAAAGAAGTTCATTAATATGTTCAAGCCTCAGTGCCCAAATAATCTTTTGTGGCACGTCCAGGAGTTTTGAAGGTAAAAAGTTTCTATACTTTATTTATTCAGAAGATTCCAATTTGTTTCCACTTACGAAGAAGAACTTACAAGACGAATACTCGACGAACAAGCCCCAGCTTAATTGTTTTATTAACGAAGACTATTTGATTCAGTTAGATGAAGATGAACCAAACAGTATATTTGTGTGTCATCTACTCAGATTCAATACTCAACGTCAAGCAAAGATGGTCGTTAAATTGATTAACAATTCAAGACGAAGATATAAAAGATTGAAAAAAGACATAAGGCTTCTCTGTTGAAGGAAAGATGTTTAAGTATTACATAAAATATTATTTCACATCTCATATAATTATATTAATTGTGTAATTCGTTTATTAAATTAATTCACTCTTGGATTAATTTAATTTATGAATCTATGCAATTAGTTTAATTAAGTGAATGATTTTCTATTAAATATTTGTTAAAACATGCGATTAAAGTTGCTAATATTCTAGGTAGGAATAAGTCAAGTATCCTGGGTTATTTGAAAGATAAAGTTGTTGCGCAAATTCGAACTTGGGATGCGAAAACGAAATCAAGAGCAGGGAAAGAGATTATGGTAAGGTCTGTGGCTCAATCCCTTCCAGCATTTCCTATGAATGTGTTCTTGTTGCCATTGGATATCACGAAAGATATTGAGAGAACTCTCTCCAAATTCTGGTGGAAATCCTCTCAGAGTAGTAATTCAGATTTATGCTGGATGAGTTGGGACAAAATGGCCAGGCATAAGTCGACTTGTGGTTTGGTCTTCAAAAATTTTAGAGACTTTAATTTAGCCATGTTGGGCAAACAAGCATGGAGATACCTGTGCAGCCTTCCAGTTTGGTGACAAGGGTATACATGGTGAGATACTTTGAAGGAACGGATTTTTTATATGCTAAGTTGGGAAATAATCCTAGCTATATCTGGCGCAGCATTTTAAAAGCTAGAAATGTGATAATTGCGGGAACTAGATGGAGGCTGGGATCAAGGGAAAGAATTCCCAACATGGGACAACCATGGCTTTTACAGGAAGATAACCCATATATCACCTCTAGTGGTATGGTTCTGGAAAATAACACAGTGGCATCTCTTATGTTCACGGACAAAAAAGAGTGGGACATTGACGTCATCAAGGACTTGTTTAACGATAGAGATCAAAGTTGTTTTTTGAGCATTCCAGTGGTTGCTGACAATGATGACGATACGTTGTTCTAGAGGTTCAAACAGAGTGGAAATTACTCGGTAAAAAGTGTGTATAAATTCCTTCAAGAACGGAAAGGGCTCTGGAGGGTGAAGGATAACAGTTCTATTTGGAAGCTGTTGTGGAAGGTTAAAGCCCCAGCAAAGTGTTTAAACCTGGTTTGGAGGGCTCTATCAAAGTGTTTACCTACGTTGTCCCAACTGCAACAAAAACAGGTCAATGTGCAAGGGTGGTGTCCAGTGTGCTTGAATAATATCGAGACTATAACGCACGCGTTAGTAGATTGCCCGTTTGCTGAGAACTGTTGGAGGAGTCTAAATAAAGATCTCAGAGGTAGCGAAGGTTGCGAGTTTGCAGCTTTGTTAGAAAACTCATTTGCAAGGTGTGATCTGGATCAACGGGAAGAGATGGTAACTTTATGTTGGGCGTTATGGCGAGCAAGAAATGATACAGTGTGGAACCAAAAAACATCTACGGTCAACAGAGTAGTTGCTTAAACAAAGCAGTACCTTACACAGTGGAAAGCGGCCCAAGGGAGGACTTTTATTGCTCCTCTCCAACCTCTTATCGAAGGAGATGGAGTTGTTACTTAGGTAAAACCTCAACCGAATGTAGTTAAGGTATCAGTTGACGCGTCTATAATTGCTGAACGAGAGAAAATAGGTTTTGGTTTCGTGGCGAGGAATTCAGCAGGTGAGCTTATTGAGGCAAAAACAGTGGTTCATAACAGGCTAACCTCTCCAATAACAACAGAAGCCATGGCTATGAAGGAGGTTCTGAGTTGGATAGCAAGTAGGCGATGGCCGATAGTGTCATTGGAGTCGGACTGTCTGGTGGTGATCCAAGCTGTTCGCAGTAAGACTCCTATGAGATCACACTTTGGGATGATTGTGAGGATTTCCGCAGGTTGCTAAGTCAGTCAAACAATATTAGTTCGTATTTTGGTAAACGGTGTGCAAACATGGTAGCTCTTAATCTTGCCAGAGTAGCATGTTTTTATCCAGATCGTAGTTTTGATAGTGTTTCTCTTCCATGGGAGATTCAACGTTGTATTCTGATGGATTTGGTTGATTAATTTTATTCCCCAGGCTTTCGTCAAAAAAAACCCTCTTAAATAGCTCGACAAGACAAACTCAGAGTTTGTCCTACCGAGTCGTTTTGTAATCTTTAAGGGCACGTCTAGACAAACACTATGTTTGTCCTGCCGAGCCTTTTAGAGGTTGCTAAGTATTGTGCCAAGACAAAGTAAAACATTGTCCTACCGAATTCATTTGGAAGACTACCAAGACAATTGTATTAACCATATTGTCCTACCCAACTATTCAGGGGCTGCCAAGACAATGATCCCTATTATCCTACCGTTTTGCTTGGCAGGTTATTCTTTCAATTATCCTGCCGAGCCAAGTGTTGTCTTGCCCTTCTTTGTTTTGTCTTACCTTGCATGTATATGTCTTTCCCTTCATTCTCTTACAAGTTCAAATGGTTGCCTATAAATATTGACTTCTATTCTTCATTTTAAAGTATTCATCACTTTGTAAACCTTGATCAAGTTGCTAAAATTGCTATTGCTATATTCACAGAAGTTATGTGCTTTGATCACTCGTTTGTTTTATATTCACTAATCGAGAATACATCCTGTCGAAATCATTCTACGAACATTAGTGGACATTAAAACTTAACCCCTTTAATTATATAACGACTTTAAAGATTATTATATTAATTAATTAAAATTTGGTTAGCAAGTTATATACAAATCAGATTTATACAATCGCTTCCGGACCTCGCAGAAGGTTTGTCCTACCGTGCCTTTCAAAGGTGCAGCAGAGCTCGGTAAGACAAACAATTAATTTGTCTTGCCGAGCGTATAAAGGGGTTTTAAGTAACCCTTTTATAAATATAAAATAGAATACTATTCATGTTATTAAATTAATTGCATATATTTATAAATTAAATAAAATCACGAGTGAATTAATTTAACAAATAAATTATACAACTAATATAATTATTTGAGAAGTGAAATAATAATCTATTAAATATTTAACCACCTTTTATACAGCAGTAGAGCCTTCCGTCTTCTTTGAACACTTAATATCTTCGTCTTGAATTGTGAATCGATTGAACGACCACCTTTGCTTGATGTAGAATATTTAATCTGAGTAGCTGACACACAAATGTACTATCTGGTTCATATGTATCTAGCTGAATCAAATATTATTCGTCAATTATACAATTAAGTTGTGGCTTGTTCGTCAAGTCTTCGTCTTGAACATTCTTCTTCATAAGTAGAATAAAATTTGAATCTGAATAAATAAAGTATTGAAACATTTATACCTTCTGAACTCATGGACGTGCTACAAAATGTTATTTGTACACTAAGGCCTGAGCATATTACAGTAATGAACTTCTTTCAGTGGTGTGCAGTTGCATCTTGGAATTCTTCTGACATATAATTACAATAACTCTTTTGAAGTTCTTTGTACGGATTTCGGTTAACAGTATTTGCTATTTACTTTGTTCTCTTACCAGAGTTGAGTTGTACCACTTTAATTACAAATAGGCTTAACATATGCCTTTAAGATTCTTCATAGCCAAGTGATCGATGGAGGTCACTCCCCTCATTTTATTAAAGATGGGGCGCCCAATGATGGCATTAAAAGATGAATATTTATTTATTAAGGATTTGTAACTTGTGTGGTCGATAGAGGACCTTCTCTAAGAATAACATCAATCGTTATTGAGCCTTTTACCTAGATTCTTGCTCCATAAAATCCATATTATTGATTGAGGGTTGTTTCCAAACCATTATCAAGAAAACTGATTTGGGTGTAGGCGTCATAAGAAAGAATGTTGGCAGCACTTCCATTGTCAACTAAAACCCGATGGACGGTCGTGGAGCAAATTTCACCATTACCACCCGAGCATCAATGTGGGGGTGGTGAACCCTCCTACCGTCCTTTTCAATGAACATGGTATCATTAAACTCTCCCTCTAACAACTTAGGGGGACTTTTCGAAATATTATGAATATTGGTGCATAAGAGGAGGATTATTGGCCTCCATGCATACCTTTCCATTACGTTCCCGGTGTCCCCTCCAACATGGGGTCCATCGATGATCACACGTACGCTTTTAACATGGGTTGTCATCTCCGTATCTGCAAGCTCTTTGTCCTGTTCATGAGATTGAGGTGGAGGAAACTTTTTATAATCTTTATTGAGGTTTTTAACCTCCCTCACAACCCATCCTATAAGATTCCCATTTCGGATCAACTCTTCAATTTGCTACGTGAGATGCCAACAATACAAAGTATCATGCCCTGTTTGCTCATGAAAAGAAAAATACTTCAACATTATTTTTTGCAGGGGTCCTCTCCCGTCTAGCCCGATCGTTTTTTGGGCTAGGGCTCGTCCTTTCCTCGGGTGTCAACAATATTCTCCACTTTCGGTTTCTATATCGGTAGCTATCAGGAGAAGGGTTCCCTCTCTATAGGTCGACCATAGGCGTCTCCACAATCTTATAGGGCTTTGTTTGTTGATAAAAATCCTGAAGTGTTCTCGGCTCATGTGCCTGAATGTTCTTCCAAAAGTAAAAACCCTTCCTTAGTCCAACGATCAAAAAGTTCTTTATAGCCTCATTAATGGATCCCTTTACCTAAGGGACCTTAGCATTAAATCTCCGAAAGTAATCATGGAGAGTCTCCTTATTCCTTTGTTTTATGTTGTCTAGCGTAGCTACTAGGGGATCATAGGCCATTGACGACTGAAATTGTCTCATGAAAAGGTCCTCCATTTGCTTCCAACTTCGGGTAACTCCCGAGGAAAGCTTTTGGAACTTAATTTAGGCACGCCGACGAAGTGAAATAGCAAAGGTCCCCCATATGCATGTTCAAACACATATAATATGAGGCCGGGTAAGCATCCCCGTCAAAAGTGAGTTAGGGTTATGCCTCTTGTTAACAGAAGGGGGAGATTCTGGGTGGCCCAGAGAAAGGATAATGAGCAGTAATGACCGGGAGAACATTCTTTCAATAAGTACCCATATACGTCTCAAAATTTTCACATTCAGGTTCCTAGTCTGTCAGGATCATTTTGGTTGCCACACTCATAGTTGTCATAGTGTTGAAATAAAGGGGTCATTTATCGATTCATCCTGAATCCCAGATTTGACCTCATACTCATGATACCTTTTTCTTTCATGTAGACATGAGTGTCGCTTAGGGTCTGTTTGGGCATGCTGTTAAAAATTGTTGTGTTGTTAGAAAAACTGCTGGGAAAAAAAAGTCTTGTTGTCGAAATCAGATAATTGTTTGCAATTTTTTTGATATTTGCTTATTTTGAGTTATAATATTAAAAAAATAATGTTTTTGATGAGGTTTGATAATGAAACCTGTTACAATTTTCTGAAAAAGCTGAAAGCAGCTTTTTCCAAAACCATGTGAGGACCAGCTTTTTCTAAAAGTAGCTTTTCAGCTAAAAGCTGCTATTCGGAAAAGCTGCTTTTAAATTTACCAAACAAATTTTCACCTACTTTTTAGCAAAAAACCGTTGTTGCTGTCTACAACAACAACCCCAAACAATACCTTATTTTCTCGGTGAAGGGACCTCTCTAGACCAGACCTCGGTCGAGACCACTTTAAATCGTCATGTCAAGACGGGTGTCGCTGTTGCCTAGAGGAGGACTCGGGGGTTGCCCTTGACGCTCTGTTTTCCTTTTTCAGGTTGCTTAGCCTCTATCTTGATTCAGAGATCATGTTTGGTCAGTATTTTTCCCACCCGATCCATTACGTTGGTAGACCTTGAGGGCGATGGACTGGGCCCGTGTAGAGAGAGTTCAAGGGCACTTTCGAAGTCACAATTTTCATTCCTTGTTCCAGAGCCTCAAGGTAATTGATGAATGAGTGTGAGATCGAGGCCTTGCCCTCCGACATTTTCAAGACTCCCCTTTCGGGCTGATTGTTACTGGGGACACTACTCCTCTCCTCATTTGAATCCCCTCGAGAGGCCCTTCTAGACTTATTCTTCCTACAGGTCATCCTTCTCCTTAGATGTTATTGATCTCCCACTATGATCACGGGAGTATTAATGGTAAAAAATGGTTAACAACAAATATGGGAAATTGCTTGAATATAGGAAGAACATTATGATGAATACGAGTCAAAGAGTGATGGAGAATATAGTTGATATTCTATGATCCTCGAAAAAAGGAGAATAAGTGTTCACTCGTGTTTTCAACAAGAATTATCTTAGTAACACATATGTACCCTATATAGAAGGATTTAAGCTACCACATAGTTTTTTTGGATAAAAATAAACTATATGGGCTAGGTTTTGTATGGTCCACTAAACCATGTAAGCCACCGTCAAGAAGCCTGTAACTCTCATAACCCAAGCCTAGATTGCAAAAGAGGATGACATGGAGTGGGTTGGTGAATGGAGAGCAATCTATTGAGCGGAGGTAGAGAGCTCGAGAGATCACTCATGCGGCCCGAACCGAGACTGATCATGAGTGTTCATGCCTTGTTCATCCTCTTGAGGTGTGGGGGAACAAAAGATAGTGGGACTAACCCTAGAGAGAGCCCATAAGAAATTTAGTGTATGAAGATCGGAACCCTCAATTGGGGGCCTATATTAAAATAGAGTAATGAGGCTTAGGTGCCTTATTGGAGAATGAGTCTAAGGGGGGAGACTCTAAGGCCAATGACTGCGGGGGTGACTTCCATGCTTGTTGCGACCCCTCCTTTAGGGAGGGCTTTATCATCTTTTAGGCGCTAGCTAGTGGCCTAATTTGTAGAGTAACCTAGAAGAATAACTAGCCCGTGAGACTTAGTCCAATATTGTTGTAATGCTTAAGTACTAGCAACCTTCATTAGATTAATTGGACGAGCTCACTTTGGTGGTACATATTATATTATGTGTTTGTCGAGGGTCATGCCAGTTTTCCTAATAATATATATAATATAAGTTCGTAAGTAACTCTCATAAGTACGAGCCTAGAGCAGGTAAATAACAATTTAAACCCAAAAAAAAAGTAATAGCACAGTCAGTTGCCTACAATTCTATGTTAGTCTCAATTCCTAACGACTAATAATTGCATATGATTCTATATCACTCTCAATTCCTAATTATTAATAAGAACCTATGTACATATATATCAACTAACATGGCTCATTCGATTTGCAGCCAATAGCACCAGCAAATTGTGTGAGCTTATCTACCATTGTTCCGGGCTTAGGGACTATCATTCCCTCACCACTAACAAACACATGTTTCGGATCACCAGATTCTACAAAAAATGCCCCATTTATCATCAAGTCTCCCTGTGATCTCCATACCCAATTTTTCCATTCACTTTCGGCTGCATAGTCTCTTTTCGTCACCTACGTACACAAATGGACTCATATTTCAACTTTGCTGGGACTCAATTCATAGAATTCCAAAGGTGTAATTTAGTTATGACTTACCTCTTTAGCATTTCGATCCACCGGAGCAATGTAGCGATTCCCCTGGCTAAGAATGGTGGGACTAGAGCTGCCACCAACAGCGTACATTAGATAGTGAGTGTAATCATTGTTGACTACATGCACGAATCCATATCGGCATCTTGGCATTCTTTGAACCAATCCATTACCAAAATGATTGAATGCTAGCGTCACTTGCATTATCTTGTCATCTGTGAATCCATCGGTAGCACCAAACAAAAGCACCTTAATATAAACATAAAACGTATATTAATTCATAATGTATTTAGATTTAAAAACAATATACATATTAAGGTCTTCTCCTATCTATTTGGTGCACCTGTCTAAAATTTTTTGGAATACTTATGGGATCTGAGAATTAGATTTTCACCTCATTATGTCGTGTGAAGTGGCAATTAGAGATGGTAACTGCTGTGGAAGCGGCAACAACATCAATCAATCCGTCCACGCAATTGAACATAGAAATGTGATCAATCCAGATGTGAGAAGAGCCAAACACTGAGATACCATCACCGTCACTCTTGGATCGTAAACCAAAATGATCTACCGAACTTCTAATCATTCCACCATTAGTTGCCTTAATGTCATGAACATGAAGATTATGTATAATTACATTTTTCACAAATTGTATCATTAGTCCAGCTCCAAAAGCGATGTGAACTTGAGCTCCACGCCCATCAATAGTTTTATTACTTGTAATTATAAGTTCTTGACTTAGTGTGATCATCATGTTGCATTTAAATATGATCCAAAGGGGCTCGGTTTGAATAACCGCATGACGTAAGGTTCCAGGTTTAGGATTAACCATGTCTGTGTCGGACGCATCTGTGACAACATAAACTTTGCCACCTTTTCCACCGGTCGTGTGGCGGCCGAATCCCAGAGCGCAATCAGCTAGCTTCATCCGGTTTTTATCCCAATTTGGATCACATCTCCAGCATTGATCTATAGGGTTTGTAGCTATGCACGGGCCTTTCAATATTTGTCCGTGCAAGCCCCTTCTTGTGTCATTACTACTCTTATCCGTTGCCCTTGATCATAAGACGCCACTTATAAGAAGCAAGTTTCAAAATGTATTGCAATGAAAAAAGATCAAGCACTTACTTGTGGACATGACTGTTTAATTGGTTCGTGACATGATGTGGATGCGGATCATAAGCATTTACATTAGCTTTCTTCGCTTCCGCAACTCGTAAATTCCATACCATCTCATCGTGTTTCGTGAAATTCATCTCCACGGAAGCAGCACACGACATTGCAAAGCCAACATATACAAAATACAATATATGCCTAACTGCTCCCATTATCATTTTTTGTGTTTAAGTTTCCAGCATAATATGTTAAACCATTCGACCAAAAAGAAGAAGACTTCAACTGAATTATTTTTCACTTGTTATAAAAACTTTAGACACGGGATTTACATGATCTGTTAAACTACGGATCAAAGCCTGCAAGGTAGACCCAATTATAAACAAAGATATGGATCTATTACATACAAATATGTGTTATTAACATGTTTGTTTGGGAATATAGGAGTTACAATGATCAATTTTTTTTTGAAAATTTAGATATATGGACGAAGAGCTGCAACATTGTTTAAAAACCACAAAATACAAGTAGAGAATATCTGTTGGAAAACAAGTACATGAAACGAAAAGTTGAGAGAGAAGAGTGGTGAGCCACCTCTTAAGTAATGGTCAACACTCACTGCACTTGTTTATTTTCTTAAACGGAATAGTTAATCGCTGCTTTAAGGACACATAATAAATCATAAATGATGATAGTAAACATTCTTTAATTTACATGATTATCAGTGTGTGTATGTGTGTATATATATATGTATGTATGTATATATATATGTATATATATGTATATATATGTAATAATATTCAAAACCATATTAAATACCAATCTATATTTACATTTGATTTATCTTATAAAATTTTATATTTATTAAGAAATAATATCTTATTTAAAAAAAGTCAGAAACTGTATAATAAATTTTTGTCAAATTTTCTTTGACAACTTTTAATTGTTTCATCTCATAAATAATATCGAGGCCCTGCATGCACCCTAATTTTTTAATTAAAATTAGTCTTCTAACTAAAATAAGCCAATTTAATATTTAATAATAAATTTTTAATTATTTTTATTATAAAAATAACAAATTGTAATACAATATATGGGTAAATAAAATATCAAATTTATTTGATTAATGTGAATATTTGAATGTTGACATTAGTAATAAATGTATTATGTTCCACTTTAATGCATGGTCAACAAAAAAACTATTCTAGAATTTGTTAAATTTGGATTCAACAATTCATTCAGAAGACTTGTTTATTTAATAATTTAATGTTAGGCCTTGATTTGAATCAATAGAGTTAAGAGGAATTTATATATTGATCAATCAAATGTCGAATAAGCAAAACTTGACAACAAACAAGATTTAATTTAACTCAGCTCTTATTGATCGCTATAAGAACTGTTACAATACTCTCTCAAGAGAAACGACGTTCTTAGGAGCTGCTAGGTTACACAAATATTACTCGTGTTGTGCTTCTTACTTGTATCTTCGTAAGACCTAATAATTTGTGTTTATATAGTACACAGCTTCTACAGTTACTAACTTGATTTACTAACAGAAGTATATATCTATGAATAAGCTATATTGTATCAATCTTCTTTCTTTCCTTCTCAAACTCAATATCCAAATACTGAGTATACTCGATACTGATCAAGAATCCGCTTACTGATGCGGTTCCATCAGTTGCTGATGCGGTCATCAGTTTCCTGTCAACTGTATTGTTCCTTGTCGCTTCATTGTGATAAATTCCTGATGCATAAGTGAATCTTCCTACATAACAATTTCCCCCAATTTATACTTTGTGGAATAAAACATAAATTCACTGATTCATTGATTCCAAAACTTCTTCAAAATTTTATGAAGTAAGTCATATCATCATCATGAGTTTGATTTCTTTGTAGCTTTATGCTCCAAGATTGATTTATGCATTTGTTCTTTGATAGCTTTTTTATAGATTCTGAATTCTTTTGTTCTGTTAGTAATTTCTTCTTCTGTATTTCTCTGAAAACTTTGTCTTCAGCTTTCTGAAAACTTTATTCTGTTCTGATATGAATAACCACTTGTATTTACCAGTAGCTTCTTAAGTTCATTATATTTTACTCCTTTGAGTTGAACCTTGTTTCTAGCTTCATTTTGACTTTCCTTCTGAGATAGTAACAACATCACTTGAATTTGACTTGAATTACTCTGAATTCGGATAATAACAAGATTTGTTATCCAGTATTTCTCCAAGATTCTTTTGATCATTTGTCAGCTTCAGATAAATTTTGAACTACTTCTCCCCCTTTTTGGCAATCATTTACCAGAGTGAGTGTTCAATCTATCAATAAGAATAAGAATCTGTTGATGCAAAAATTTGTTAGAATCCTAAATCTCTCTTTTCTTTTCAAGTGATCTCATCATTTCTCACAGTCATACTTAATATTACAGTAAAGTGTAATATCTAAGCTCTCATATGCATAAACAATGCTCTTATTCACACAACTACCTCACCTTTTGCCAGTCCAGGAGACTACTTCTCTCTTGAATCTTTTCACTAAAAGTTTTTCACACAACTCAGATGAAAAGGCTAAGTCTCTCAGTAAATTAAAAGAAATAAGAGGTGGATAAGAATGGATGTGTTCAGTCAAATAAATAGAGGTTTCTTTGATAACAAAGATCTATTTATAATAATACCGAGATTTTAGTAATGTACCTTTGACGTAATAATTCCAGGATGAAAGGCACATGTTTAGCCTATTTGTATCTCTTTAGTATATATTGCCTGAAGGCTTTTTGCAATGCTTTTTACCATTATGCCCTCCAACAATTGAACGTATTTACAGTATTTGCCATGTTTCATTTTACTTGCACGTGCTATCCAAACTTTACGTACAGAACATACTGAACAGATACACACTTTCTCAATTCAAATTTTGAATTCTACTTTCCTCTTCTTTTTTTTTTTTTTTTTTTTTTTTTTTTGCTAATTGATTACACACGCACACGTGGGGAGTCGAACTCCCGACCTCCCGCAAGGGGGTACAAGAGCTCTACCGCCACACCAACACCTTGTTGGCTCTTTCCTCTTCTTTTATGATACAAGTAGTACTATCGTGGATTTTGAATTTTATACTCCTCCGTCTCTTTCTCTTCATTTCCCTTTATTATATCGTAATTTTAATTTTGTTGTATATGATTATAAGTATTAGAACAATTAAACTAATATATATCAAATGGTAAATTTTTCAGATTCATCGAAAATGAAGCGCGTGATGAGGATCGGGTTTCAAAGAATGTGATAATTTCACTGACACTAGAGGTAAATAAATGTATAATTGTCTTTGTATGAATGCATGTAAGGTGTTTGATTAAAGTTCTTTTCAATTTTATTGTACTTTTCGAAAGCTAATATGCAAGTACATATGTGATAATGGTGATGATATGATTCAAATAATTATAATTGCGATTGTATATGAATATGGTAGTTGTTATGAAAGAGTAAATTTAGTTGATAATGAATACTTGAAAATTGCATATCAAGTGTATGATTATAGTTATGAAAGAATTTTTATTGATTTTAAGTGGTTTACCGTAGTTCCGAAAGAATTTTTACTGATGTGAAGTGTTTATACTTCTTATATCTTATACATATACAAGCGTGTTATGTTGCAATCATGTTTTACATTTTATAGGGAAACAGAGGGAGACCAGGATGGTGTCAATTGTAATGATTTTACTAGGACTGAGCTTGGTTGTGTGTGTATTCAGAAAAAAGCAAAAGAGGAAGAACCAGATTAGACTAATACAAGGAGGTACTATTTCATATAACTTTTTACTCTAATTTGGATTAGATCCAAATTAGATCCAAATGCTGGAAGGTAAAATTATATATGTTGCGTCAATTAACTTCTTCTTTAAGTGCTCAATCATGTTTCTACGCTCTATAATTATTAACTATCGTACTTTAGATTGTTCAAACAGTACATGCTTTTAGTACTCATCAACCAGATGGCTTCTGCATTGTTCCGGTATATTGTAACAATGGGCAGGAGTTCGATTGTCTCAAGAACGTTTGGTTCATTTGTATTGCTTATACTATTTGCACTTGGTGGCTCTATGTTGTCACGAGGTAAAGACTACAATTTCAACTATTGCAAATTGTCTTACTTTTAGTTGGACTAACCACGGTTATAGTATATGAATAAGTTTAATTAGATAATAATACTGAATTAATTGCTGAGATCATATTTAAAAAATTAGACCAACTTTTACTTTTAGTTGTATTCTATTGAAACATGACATCTATATGTAACAGAACTTGCTGTTTGAGTGAGAGATCGTGGTTAAGATATAGTCGGATTTTAGAGTCTTGGCATTTAAAGTATTATGACTTTGATTACAGGATACCTTTGAAGCTGAAATAAGTTTCAAATGAGAATACCTACGGTTAATTGAACTATTTTAGAGTGTAGATGAACACTTATATAACTCGACCAAATTCTTATTTTCAACAGTGGCAGGTAAAAATCTTACATATGTTGTTTTATCTCACACTAAATAGAGTAGATATAATTATTTCATTAGGTTGTGACTGGTGCCTAATTTAGGATAATTTTGCTTCGTACTCATTTACTCCTGAATGTGATTTTAAACATTGCGTGTCTGCCTGCACCTTTTTGTTAGTGTATAATGCAATTGATGTATCCATCATTATGTTATTTATTTTAAAAAGATTCATTAGTGTTATTTTCTTATACTCTTTGAATGGAATCTAATGACAGTATAGAATTGTTTGTATCTCGACTTTAAGTTCAAAAGGGAGAGGTGTAGAAAGATGGATCAAATGAAAAAACAATTTGACTTGACACATCTATCATGAACTAAATGCTATTGAGACCGTCTAGAAAGTGGTAACAACATGAGCGAGATGTTTTTGTTGAATACACAAATGAGATTCGTTCTCTGGGTGTTATTGTCGACCTTGATTAACATTCTAAATTCACAGTTGTGAGTCGAATTTATAACTTTTTTTTGACGTGAGTCGAATTTATAACTTTCTAATTGAATTTAGGTGGAAGTCGAATGATGAGGACAACAAAAAAATTTTGATTCCAAGTGGTGGTGACAATGGTCACTGGGTAAGCTCTGAAGATTTTGTTATTCAGGACAAAATGGTCTACTGGGATCGCTATTGCATGTTCTTGAGAAACACTATGAAAGTAAGTTGTTAAATTTTTTTCGATTACTTACGGAGTTAAACTAAACCCATCCATTAATGACTATTGTGAGATTTGGAAGACGGGAGAAGCTTCTGACTACCAGTTAACACATGATAAGTATTGTGCATTTTGGTGATTTGTCCTAAAGAAGTGGAGCTTGAGGACAGAAGAAATATTAACTCAACGGTTATTGAAACTGCCCGGCCTTATGAGCATGTATGCAATCCGGTCTCCATGCTGAATTGAGAAAGTCTTACATTCATCTCCTAGAACATAAGTCAATCAATTGTGTCTCTTTTGATAGTACGACTTTTTCAAATAAAAGAAAGCTCAAATTGTATCATTTATGAGTTATATGATTGTTGATATGACTCGCAATTTATAATGTTAGAGATACAGGGAGAGCAAATTGTAAGGGTTTTTTTTTTGTTTTTGGTTGTATCAATTCCTCTTTCATAAGATTATGCTTTTTTCAGGTCTGGGAAGGTTTTCAAGTACAAAAAAAATAATGCGAAATTGGCACACAATGGTATCTAAAATAAGAATACATTCTACCACCAAGGTTTCAAAATATATATGCCATTTAGACTTTGTGCTGTTTTTTATATTGTATAAAAATAATAATACATTATTTGTCATCATAACAAAATAAATTAAGATAAATATATTAATGAGCTGGATTAAAATAATGTATTTTAGATAAATACTTATAATTTTTACTAATTTTTGTTAAAAAAAGTATTTATATTGAATAGTTATATATGTTTAAAAAGTGTAATATATTTGCATTCGGAATATAATATTTAATTTGTTAACAAAATGCTAATATATCACAAATTTATATAATTAATAAGTTTTACATAGCATAATTTGATACAATAGAATCATTTAGAGGGTATTTAGATGGTTGTGGAAATGGGAATAAGAGGTATGAGAATATGGGTATGGGAAAGGGTAATCCAAAGGGTCCATTTCACATAAAATTTTTGTTAATCGAAACATAATGTATTGGTATGAGGATCCAAATTCCGTTAATCGGGCTCTTTAACCATGAACGAAAAGCTTCCTTAGATTATCTCAAAATAAGTGCTTTTGGTTATATGCGAGATGTTAATTGTAAACTAAAATTAACTTTTAAATAAATATTTCACATATCAATTCAATAAATTTAGATTAATTATTATTTTATTAAAATTAAATAAAAAAAATTATAACATAAAACCATGCGAAGCGGGCAAAAAATCCTATGTAATATAAAGGTTCGATTTTAAATTACACAGCTGTAGAACAAAGTCTAGTCAAAATTTAATTCCGACAAAATAATTATTATAATTTGATACTATTCTTTTATATGAAACGATTAAATTTTGGAATTTAATCCACAACTTTTTATGCAAAGCAATAATTTAGTAAATTTACTATATCAACCATCAAGTGTTAAAAACATATAAAAAACCCGCGAAATAATTGTCTGCAAAAGAAAACCATCAACATATTATTAAAAAAACAAGTTAATTAAGAGAAAACCAAACAATTATTTTCTCATGTAACCATAAGTATTTATTTTATATGCTATATAAAATACATAATTATAATAAAAATTATTATATTTCAAAAAAATGTTAGATTAAGAACTATGCGAAGCGGGCAAAGAATACTAGTTTAAGAGGTATTAACTCAACTCTGATAAGAAAGCAAGCAAATAGCAAGTACTGTTATCCGGAATCCGTACGAAGAACGTCAAATGATTTATTGAAGATTTTATGTCAGAAGAATTTCACGATGCTGCTGCAAACCACTAGAAGAAGTTCATTAATTTGATCAAGCCTCAGTGTACAAATAATCTTTTGTAGCACGTCCAGAAGATCAGAAGGTATAAAGTTTCAATACTTTAATTATTCAGAAGATTCCATATTGTGTCTACAAATGAAGAACTCGGAAGACGAGGAATCGACGAACAAGCCACAACCTAATTGTTTAATTGACAAAGAATATTTGATTCAGCTAGTTACAGATGAACCAGACAGTACATTTGTGTATCAGCTCATCAGATTAAATATTCTAAGTCAAAAGAAGGTGGTCGTTCAATCAAGTCGAAGATCTTAATTGTTCAAAGAAGACTGAAGACTCTGCTGAAGAAGAAAAAGGATAATTGATTATCTAATTAATTATATCACTTCTCAAAATAATAATATTGGATGTGTAATTTATTTATTAAATTAATTTTATCTCGAATTAATTTAATTTATGAATTTATGCATTTAAAATAATTAAGTGAATATTAATCGGTTAATTAATTCAAGGGAAAATGGATTGTCTACTTAAAAACACAAGGAAAGACAATCTATTTGATTGTTTAAGTGTCAAACAACAAGGAAAGACAATCTAATTGATTGTCTAAGTGTTAAACCACAAGGAAAGACAATCCAAGGCTTTGTCTTGTTGAAATCAACAAGGAAAGACAATCTAATTGATTGTCTTGTTGATTTAAGCAAGGTAAGACAATCCAAAGGATTGTCTTACCGCTTTTCCCCTCTTCCTTTACACGGCAAGACAGTCTCTTAGATTGTCATACCGCCTGTAGCAATTGTCTTGCCTTGGTAGCTTGCAAGACAATCTTTGTGATTGTCTTGCCGATTGAAGTGCAACAAGACAATCTCCCAGATTGTCTTACCACACTTCCAGATTATCTTACCGACCCCTAGATTGTCTTGCCCATGGATTTGATTGTCTTATTAGTTGTAGACAATCTATTTTATTGTCTTCCAAGGCCTAAATCAGCAAGACAAAGTGCCAGATTGTCTTAGCAAGCTAGGGATTGTCTTTGCCACCATTGTCTTACTAGTTCAAGGATTTTGCCTATAAATATGGCTCTCCCTCATTCATTTGTTCTTGTTCAAAGTATTGTAAAGCTTTCAAGTTGTGCTAAACTTGCTATTCGTTAAATCCACAGTTTACTGTACTTTGATCATTCGGTTGTTTTATTCCGCTAAGTTAGAATACTTCCTGTCAAATTTATTCTACGAACTAGTGGACATTAAAACGAACCATATTAATTATATAACGACTTAAAACATTGTTATATGAATTAATTAAAATCTGATTAACAATTTTATATTCAATCAGATTATTCCGCAGCGATTACTTTTAAGTAACGATTGTATTCAACCCCCTCCTCTACAATCGTTACAGGACCTAACAATTGGCATCAGAGCGGTTGATACCATTTTACCGTATCAGATCCGATACACACTCTGTAACATCCAAATATTTTTTATTCGAATTAATTTTATTCCAAAAATTAATTTTGATTTAAAATATTTTTCTTTCAAAAATCTAAATCTCATCCAAACACTATTCACGTTAAATCCAAATATTTTTTTTAAAATTCAAATTAATTTTTTTTTAAAAAAATTAATTTTGATTTAAAATATTTTTCTTTCAAAAATCCAAATCTCTTCCAAACACTATTCACTTCAAATCCTTAAAAATGAGTACACAAAAGATCAGTAGCATTAAAATCCCACCGTTCAGTAAAGAACACTTTGGCCTATGGAAAATGCACATGTTACTATTCCTCCGCACTGCGAACAAAAAATATATCGGGATTCTGAACAAGGGTGTTTCTACTCCGATGAAAGTCACATTAGTGCATGAAGAAGATTGTGTGTTAATGCCTCATCATAAGACTATTCCGAAAGAACTTTCTGAGTATACATATGAAGAGAGTGAACAGATGAACCTAGATGATGCTCTTCAACTGATCTTAGTTGAATCCCTAGATCCTGTCATGTACAATGTTGTTGTTAATTGTACGAACGCGAAGCAAATCTGGGACACTCTAGATATCATAAACGAAGGCTCAGAAGAAGTTAGAGAGAATAAGAAAGAGATACTGATGGCTCAGTATGAACAGTTTGGTTCCAATCCCGGAGAAGGGATTTCAGAAGTATTTATCAGACTCAATAATCTGATTAATAACTTGAATTTGAATGGGAAATACTACGACAAGAAAGAGGTCAACATGAAGACTCTCTTAACCCTTCCGGAACGTCCGGAACACAGAATCACTGCTATCAGGGAAAGTAGAGCTCTGAATGAGATTTCTCTCGAAAGACTCTACGGAGTTTTGAAAACTTATGAACTCGAGCAGGTTCAAAGTAAGCAGAGATATGGCTGGGGTAAAACACTGAACCATTCGAGAGCTCTAGTTGTTGAGTCACATGTACATAGGAAGAAAAGAAGGATGTTGTTGTTCCTTCTAAGACCACTCAGGAATTTGTTGTACCTGAGATGGGTCAGACTGCTTCCTCCAGTGGTGACGAAGAGTTCTATACAATGGAAGAGTTAGAACAGTTAGAAGATCAATCTCTATCACTGTTTGCCAAGAAATTTGGAAACATGAGATTCAAGAAGAACCCCTCCTACAAGTACAAACCTACTGCCAACAGGTTTGAAAAAGGAGGTTACTTATCTTCTACAAGCAGAGAAGGATACAAGACTGGGATGGTGGATAGAAGCAAGTTCAAATGTTTCAACTGTGGTGAACCGGGACACTTTGCAACTGAATGCAAACAACCCAAGGTTCAAGGAAAGAGAAAGGATTCCTACAATGAGCTGAAGCAGAAGTATGATGCATTGGTTAGAAAGCATCAGGGTACTTCTGGAAGTCAAAGCTTCAAGAGTAAGTCTTATCTAGCAGAATGGAAAAGCTGGGATGATACAGACAGTGATGAAGAAGAGCAGATTGGGAATGTTACTCTCATGGCTAATGCTGGATCATCCTCACCTCCTCTTGCTGGAAGCTTTCAGGTAGATCCTACATGCCCTAAACTTTTTATGCAATTAGGACTAGAAAGAGATGATGCTATTAAAAAGATGAAATCTGCCAATCTTAAAATTAATGCCTTAGTCTTAGATATTCATGCTTATGTTAGGTCCGGAAGCGATTGTAGAAGGGGGGGTTGAATACAATCGTCACAAAATAATCGCGGAAGTAAATCTGATTGGAATATAATTTTTTAATCAGATTTTACATAATTAATATAACAATGTTTGAAGTCGTTATATAATTAAATTGGTTCAGTTATAATGTCCACTAATGTTCGTAGAATAAATTCGACATGGTATATTCTAGATTAGTGATTAAAACAACCGGTAACAAAGCACAGTAAAACTGTGGATGTAACAATAGCAAGTTTTAGCAAAACTTGAAAACTTTTACAAGTGCTTTGAAATGTCAAAGTGAGTGAACACTTACAAATGAAGAATGGTGGCCATATTTATAGGCAAAACCATTTGAACTATTAAGACAACTAAAGGTAAGACAACTAAAGGCAAGACATGACAAAGCATAAACAAGGTATGACAAATTAGTAGCTTTGCCATGACAAAACAAGTGAGGGTAAGACAAAAGTAAAGAAGGGAAAGACAACAAAAAGCAAGACAAGGCTAGTTGTCACCAATCATGACATCACATAATCAATCAAAAGGACAAGGAATCTTTCTTGATTGGTACCACTCGATTATGGCATGTGAAAGCATGTGGAAAGACATGGTTGTCTTGTACTTGGTGTGTGCTAGCTTGTCTTTGCAAAGAAAAGAGTTGTCTTGACCATGTGCTGTAATAACAAGGTAGGACAAAGCTTTTCAATGTCTTGGAGTGTCTTTAAAGGAGCTAGACAAAGCATTTCTTTGTCTAACTAGATGTAGAAAGCTTTAAAGTGATTTGTTTCGTAAATAATAAATAGAATATAATCCACTTAATTAAATTAGTTGAGTATATTCATTAGATAAATTAATTCAAGAGTGAATCAATTTACTAAATAAAATATACTACTAATATAATTATATTAGAAGTGAATATATATAATCTATTTAATATTTAATCACTTTCCTTCTTTAGCAGAGCTTCTGTCTTCTTTGAAACTTTAATATCTTCGTCTTGAATTGTCAATCAATTGAACTACCACCTTTGTTTGACGTAGAATATTTAATCCTTGTAGCTGATACACAAATGTACTGTCTGGTTCATCTGTATCTAGCTGAATAAAATATTCCTCGTCATTAAAACAATTAAGCTGTGGCTTGTTCGCCGAGTCTTCGTCTTGTAAGTTCTTCTTCATAAATTGGAATCATCTGAATAAATAAAATATAGAAACTTCTGTTAGGGTTATACTGAAATATTCGTTTGAAGTATATAACAATTATTTGAGAATCTTCAATGCATGTTTTCACATTGTCTGTATATTATATATTGTAGACAATCTAGTATCAAATGGGATAGCAGAAGATTAGATTGTCAGACTCCTTATATAATATAATAAGGGTTCACAGTCGAGGTGGTGTTAGACAAACCACTGGAATGGCTGAAGTATTATTTGGAAATAGTTTATCTTGACTATTGAATAATACTTATATACTTTGTGTATATTGAACGGGATGAAAATAGTAGAATAATTGTCTCTTTAATTCTGACAATAAAGAACTAAGATTCTATGATGTTATTCATGCTTAAGTTCTTAATCCGGATATAGTGATTGACACTTGTATTTAATGCACATGCCTTGACTCATAAATTAAGTAATTTATTTTAAATTACGAATTTATGTATTGGGCAATGACATTATATACAGAGTGGGATATTGACTATAAAAGGAAACCGTGTCCGAAAAATATATTCGGGTGATGATGTCCTCTTGAAAGCTCATAAAGATAATTATGCTTTAGTCCTGCAGGCAGATTTGTTCTTGCATAATTATAAGGTTGAGTGGATGATCAAGGATAAAAGATATTAATTAAATTAATTGTCAGAAATTAATTTAATTAATGGACATGCGATATCTTAAACATGGGGAATTTATAAGCAATTAATATGGGAGCCGAATTAAATAATTAATTTACGGAATTAGGAAAGGTAGTGCAAATATTAGTTCTTTAGTGGATAGAATTAATATTTAATGACATTGGGCCTGGCCCGGAATATCATTAGGAGGCCTGACCTAATGATCCATGATCCCTGCTGTAGCCTATATATATTCCCGTTCTCCTAAAGCTGAAAGACACACCAAAACGAATTAATCCTAGAGTCAGAGAGAGGCAGACGTTTTTCTCAAGGAGACAGCTAGGGTTTTGGGTTTTCGGAGCTTTAAGGAGAGGCACACCTTGGGAGATCGAAGGCCACACTTCGTCCAAGGAGAATCAAGGAATACAGTAGAAGACGTGGATTTGAATCGCTTGCGCCGTAGCGATTAAGGTTAATATTCTGTTCGAACTTTTGATAAGTATCATAAAACGCAGGGCCAAGATCCGATTGTTCCTACAATGGCATCAGAGCGAGGTTGCGGTTCTGCGATTTATGATATGTAGTCCATGTCATGATTATATATGCATGTATATAGTGATTCTGTGATGCAGGTCGTTGTCCACTATTATGGCCGTGTTTTAATTATTCTGTTATGTTTGGATTCCACGTGGTTTATCGTGGCTGTTGTAAATCACGAGGGTTGATCGTGATAGTTTAATCTTGTAATTCAATTTGTAATTGTTTTTGATTATGATTTGATGTAATAGAATAGGCTGGTTCGCCTGTACAATTTGTATGTAATTGTTTGATCAACGGGGCTGCAAGAAACAGAGATCTTCCGCTGCTGCGATCTGTTGCCGCTGCTATTTAGGGTAACTTTTGCATACGATGTCCGATTTGGGCGCATAATACCTTTTCGGGGACGGCAGAACTAGAACTAGACGTAGTCCATTTGCTGCAGTTTTTCAGGGCGTTCTGAGGCTGTTTAGGCCTCCAAACGGGCTCTCGAAGATTTTCAGAATTTTTCGAAGGATGATTTCGAAGCTGTTTTTCCGGGGCCATAATAGTGGATGTGTTTCATTATGTTTTACATAATTTCTGCCTTTTCTTGATTATTGCTACTATGTGTTTCTTGTCTGTGTTGTTATGCCATGTGATACTAACCCTTCGCACGCTAGAATGACATGGACATAGGGATGTTTTTAATTAATGCTTTAATCATGCTAGTATGCTGCCATGTTATGTGTTCTTTATGTGTTCTTTATGTTGCTATAACCATGATAGTATGCATGTGGACTTCGAAGAAATAACATAGGGCGATGCATCTAGATTAAAATCCTCAAAGCAAATTCTAAGTGGGAGAGGGAGTTAATATGGTATTAAATCCCGTGGTCTCCATCATTGTTTGTATGTAATTTAACATAAAGGCGAATATAAATTATGTATACGTCACCCATCGTGGCATGTAATTTATGGTGCCTAGAATGTTATAGATATTACTGGGACAAACTTCTTAAATTAATACAAATAGATACGGATTTTCTTTATCTCTGATTTGGGGCGATTTCGAAGGCTTATGGGTATTAAGTGAGACCGATGTGACTCCTCCACTGCCTAGAAATCAAACCAGACACGAATATTGAATTGAAGTATTCTATTCCAGAAATATTGGAAGGTATACATGCCGCCCATCGTGGCGTACCAAGTTCCATAGGTTTCGGGTAATTTAAGATTTTATGATGGTATACACTTAGCTATGAAAAATAATATAGACCACCCCAACGTGGCTTATTGTTTAGTAATAGGACCGAAGTAACGTTTAAACAAATTTAGGTGGTATACATGTCACCCATCGTGACGTACCAGAAACTTATGGTGTTTAAACGTTAGTGCATTTAATTTTAATAATTGTTAGAGGAACCAATAGGACTTAATTTTTTATGCACCCTTCTTTATGTGTAATGTGATTTTTTCATGCATGATTCTCAGGATATAATGGGGTTTAATCCACTGTTCATCATACTTAAGGATAACAAACTTACCGGACCTAACTATATTGAATGGAAACGTAATTTGGACATTGTGTTGACTGCTGAGGAGTACAAGTTTTGCACTTATGAACCCAAGCCTGAGCAGCCCGCTGCTGATGCTCCTGATGAGGAGAAAGAGTATTATAAGCGGTGGACAAAGGCTGATGAGATGTCGCGATGTTACATTCTGGCAGCAATGTCGGGTGTTTTGCAGCATCAGCATCAGGCTATGGCCACTGCTTCGGATATACTCTTTAATCTCAAGGAACTTTTTGGAGATCAGAATAGGGCTGCTAGGCAAGTAGCCATGAAGGCTTTAATGAACACTCAGATGGCTGAAGGTACACCTGTAAGGGATCATGTTCTCAAGATGATGTCACATCTGAATGAGATAGAGATCCTTGGTGCAGAGCTTGACGGGGAAACCCAGATTGACATTGTCCTTATGAGCTTGCCCAAGAGTTTTGAGCAGTTCCGCTTGAATTACAACATGAACAAGAGGCAGTATAGTCTTGCGGAACTGATGACAGAACTTCAGGCAGCTGAAGGATTATTTCGCCAGAGTGTTCAAGTGAATGTGGCTGAGAAAGGTTCTTCCTCTAAGCCGAAAGGCAATAAGAAGAAGAAAAAGGCTCAGACACAGAAAGCTGTGAAGGCAGTGGGAGTTCAAGGTGGTGTGAAAAAGCCTAAGGGGAAGTGCTACCGGTGCAAGCAGTCGGGTCACTGGAAAAAGGATTGTCCTCTTCCTAAGAAGACAAACGATACTGGTATGTCTCTTTCTCTAGTTACAGAAACATTTGTAGCGGCTATATCTACGAGCACTTGGTGTGTAGATACTGGAGCCACTGATCATGTTTGTAACTCTATGCAGGGGTTCCAGCAATCCAGAATGCTTAGAGATGGTGAGATCTACGTGTTCATGGGAGATGCTACGAAAGTAGCAGTAGTTGCAGTAGGAGTTATTCATTTATCTTTTGGTTCTGATAGGATTTTGGTTTTGAACAATTGTCTTTATGTACCTTCTTTTAGAAGGAATTTGATTTCGGTTTCTAAACTTGCTATGGATGGTTATAATGTTTGTTTGGATCGTAATGTTTCTATTATGATGAATAAACGGATTATATGTTCTGGTACATTGCAAGACAATTTGTATATAATTAATCCTAGTCAACCCGCACTGCAACTACAACATAGGGTATTGAATAACACATCTTCTACCTCTAATAAAAGAAAGGAACCTTCTAGTTTGAACCAAACATATCTTTGGCACTTGAGATTAGGTCATATTAACTTGAGGAGGATTCAAAGACTGGTAGTAGACGGGCCTTTAGGCTCATTGGCAGTGGAGCCATTTCCAGTTTGTGAATCCTGCTTGGAAGGTAAAATGACCAAAAGGCCTTTTAAGGCAAAGGGGAATAGAGCCAAAGAAGTGTTAGGATTGGTTCACTCTGATTTATGTGGACCTATGAATATCCAAGCAAGAGGTGGTTATGAGTATTTCGTCACTTTTATTGACGATTATTCTAGATATGGATACGTTTATTTGTTGCACCGTAAGTCTGAGTGCTTTGAGAAATTCAAAGAGTACAAAGCTAAAACGGAGAAGCGACATAATAAAAGTATCAAGTCACTATGATCTGATCGTGGTGGCGAATACTTGCTTGGGTAATTCAGGGAATATTTATCAGAGAATGGGATAGAATCCCAGTTGACTGCACCAGGCACACCCCAGCAGAACGGTGTAGCAGAGAGAAGGAACCGGACTCTTTTAGAGAGTGTTAGATCAATGATGAGTTATTCGGATTTACCCAAGTCCTTTTGGGGACATGCCTTAGAGACAGCAGCTTATCTTCTGAACTTAGTACCTTCTACGTCGGTTCCTAAAACCCCTTTAGAATTGTGGACCGGGGACAAACCGAGTCTGAGACACATTCGGATATGGGGTTGTCCAGCACATGTGCTGAACAAGAACGCGACTAAGCTAGAACCTCGTACAGAAGTAAAGCTGTTTGTAGGCTACCCCATGGGAACAAAAGGTTATTTATTTTATAGTCCTAAGGATCGGGATGTCACTGTTAGCACCAATGCAAGATTCTTAGAGGAAGACTATATAATGAATCACAAACCCAAGAGTAGTATCGTTTTAGAGGAATTAGTGGGAGGGACGAATAATGAACCTGTAGTACAAGTAGAACAACCACAGCAGACTGTGCAACCGGTCACTAATACCGCACCAGTTCCTCGTCATAGTGGGAGGGTTGTTCGACAGCCCGACAGATTCATGTTTTTGGGAGAGTCTTCGGACTTGGTCTCTGGTGAACATGATGATGATCCCCGGACATACGAAGAGGCAATACAGGATAAAGATGCAAGTCTTTGGCAAAAGGCAATGGATTCTGAGATGGAATCAATGTATTCTAATCAGGTCTGGGAGCTCGTGGAACCACCCAAAGGTGTAAAACCTATTGGATGTAAGTGGGTCTACAAGAAAAAGATGGGATCAGACAAAAAGGTGAAAGCCTGGAAAGCAAGACTTGTTGCGAAAGGGTATACTCAGAAAGAAGGTATCGATTATGAGGAAACCTTTTCGCCAGTAGTCATGCTTAAGTCAATCCGTATTCTTTTATCTATAGCTGCTCATCTCGATTATGAGATTTGGCAAATGGATGTCAAGACAGCTTTCCTTAATGGAAATCTTGAGGAAACCATCTATATGCAGCAACCAGAGGGATTCATTAAAGAAGGCCAAGAGCATCTTGTTTGTAAGCTGAAGAGGTCTATTTATGGACTTAAACAAGCTTCTAGGTATTGGAACATTCGCTTTGATCAGGCAGTCCAGTCATATGGATTTGATCAATGTCCAAGCGAAGCATGCGTGTATAAGAGATGTGAGGGAAATGCAGTGGTTTTTCTAGTGCTTTATGTTGATGACATTTTACTCATTGGAAACAATGTTAAGATGTTGTCTTCAATAAAGGCATGGTTGTTCAAACAATTTGAAATGAAGGACTTAGGTGAAGCAGCATACATCCTTGGGATCAAACTTATAAGGGATCGCAAGAAAAGGATGTTGGCTTTATCTCAGGAGCCCTACATAGATGACGTATTAGCTCGTTTTAACATGCAGGACTCCAAGAAGGGTAATTTACCCTTCAGACATGGAGTTACTCTATCAAAGAGGCAGTGTCCTTCGACACCTAAGGAGATAGAGAACATGAAGGCAGTTCCTTATGCTTCGGCATGTGGGAGCCTAATGTATGCAATGTTATGTACGAGGCCTGATATCTGTTTTGCCGTGGGCATGGTTAGCAGATACCAGTCAAACCCAGGACAAGAACATTGGAGTGCTGTAAAAGCAATACTCAAGTACCTGCGAAGGACTAAGGAGTATATGCTGGTTTACAAGTCCTCTGATTTATTGCCTCTGGGATATACCGATTCGGATTTCCAGACGGACAAGGATAAGAGAAAGTCCACCTCGGGATGTGTTTTTACTTTGGGAGGTGGAGCCGTAATATGGAGGAGTGTGAAACAGAAATGCATCGCGGACTCAACCATGGAAGCCGAATATGTGGCAGCCTCGGAGGCAGCCAAAGAGGCTATATGGTTCCGAAACTTCCTGCTGGATTTGGGTGTGGTTCCTAATCTGCCACAGCAAATCACGATTTATTGTGATAACACTGGTGCTGTGGCGAATACCAAGGAACCACGGGCCCATAAGGCAGCGAAACACATAGAGCGTAAGTATCACCTCATACGACAGTTCGTTAAGCGAGGAGATATCATTGTGGCTGACATAGCATCGAAGGATAACCGGGCAGATCCTTTCACGAAGAGCTTACCAGCTAAGGCTTTTCAGGAGCACGTGGAAGCGATAGGAGTCAGATACTTGGTCACATAGTTATTGTAGTTGGCAGTGGATTGCTTGTAATAGACACTGATATACTTAAAGAATATCTTGAGTATAAGTGGGAGATTGTTAGGGTTATACTGAAATATTCGTTTGAAGTATATAACAATTATTTGAGAATCTTGAATGCATGTTTTCACATTGTCAGTATATTATATATTGTAGACAATCTAGTATCAAATGGGATAGCAGAAGATTAGATTGTCAGACTCCTTATATAATATAATAAAGGTTCACAGTCGAGGTGGTGTTAGACAAACCACTGGAACGGTTGAAGTATTATTTGGAAATAGTTTATCTTGACTATTGAATAATACTTATATACTTTGTGTATATTGAACGGGATCAAAATAGTAGAATAATTGTTTCTTTAATTCTGACAATAAAGAACTAAGATTCTATGATGTTATTGATGCTTAAGTTCTTAATCCGGATATAGTGATTGACACTTGTATTTAATGCACATGCCTTGACTCATAAATTAAGTAATTAATTTTAAATTACGAATTTATGTATTGGGCAATGACATTATATACAGAGTGGGATATTGACTATAAAAGGAAACCGTGTCCGAAAAATATATTCGGGTGATGATGTCCTCTTGAAAGCTCATAAAGATAATTATGCTTTAGTCCTGCAGGCAGATTTGTTCTTGCATAATTATAATGTTGAGTGGATGATCAAGGATAAAAGATATTGATTAAATTAATTGTCAGAAATTAATTTAATTAATGGACATGCGATATCTTAAACATGGGGAATTTATAAGCAATTAATATGGGAGCCGAATTAAATAATTAATTTACGGAATTAGGAAAGGTAGTGCAAATATTAGTTCTTTAGTGGATAGAATTAATATTTAATGACATTGGGCTTGGCCCGGAATGTCATTGGAAGGCCTGACCTAATGATCCATGATACCTGCTGTAGCCTATATATATTCTCGTTCTCCTAAAGCTGAAAGACACCAAAAACGAATTAATCCTAGAGTCAGAGAGAGGCAGACGTTTTTCTCAAGGAGACAGCTAGGGTTTTGGGTTTTCGGAGCTTTAAGGAGAGGCACACCTTGGGAGATCGAAGGCCACACTTCGTCCAAGGAGAATCAAGGAATACAGTAGAAGACGTGGATTTGAATCGCTTGCGCCGTAGCGATTAAGGTTAATATTCTGTTCGAACTTTTAATTAATATCATAAAACGCAGGGCCAAGGTCCGATTGTTCCTACAGATTTGTTCTTGCATAATTATAAGGTTGAATGGATGATCAAGGATAAAGGGTATTGATTAAATTAATTGTCAGAATTTAATTTAATTAATGGACATGCGATATCTTAAACATGAGGAATTTATAAGCAATTAATATGGGAGCCGAATTAAATAATTAATTTACGGAATTAGGAAAGGTAGTGCAAATATTAATTCTTTAGTGGATTGAATTAATATTTAATGACATTGGGCCTGGCCCGGAATGTCATTGGAAGGCCTGACCTAATGGTCCATGATCCCTACTGTAGCCTATATATATATTCTCGTTCTCCTAAAGTTGAAAGACACACCAAAACGAATTCATCCTAGAGTTTGAGAAAGGCAGACGTTTTTCTCAAGAAGACAGCTAGGGTTTTGGGTTTTTCGGAGCTTTAAGGAGAGGCACACCTTGGGAGATCGAAGGCCACACTTCGTCCACGGAGAATCAAGGAATACAGTAGAAGACGTGGATTTGAATCGCTTGGGCCGTAGCGATTAAGGTTAATATTCTTTTCGAACTTTTAATTAGTATCATAAAACACAGGCCAAGGTCCGATTATGCCTACAATGGCATCAGAGCCAGGTTGTGGTTCTGCGATTTATGATATGTAGTCCATGTCATGAATATATATACATATATATAGTGGTTCTATGATGCAGGTTTTTATCCACTATTATGGCCGTGTTTTAATTCTGTTAAGTTTGGATTCCACGTGGTTTATCGTGGCTGTTGTAAATCACGAGGGTTGATCGTGATAGTTTAATCTTGTAATTCAATTTGTAATTGTTTTAGATTATAATCTGATGTAATAGAATAGGCTGGTTCGTCTGTAAAATTTGTATGTAATTGTTTGATCAACGGAGCTGCAAGAAACAGAGATCTTCCGCTGCTGCGATTTTCGGGGGTGCTGCACTGTTTTGGCCGTAACTTTTGCATACGATGTCCGATTTGGGCGAATCAGCACTTTTCGGAAACGGCAGAACGAGACAGAGCTAGTTACAACCGAAAATGAAGCTACAAGTTGTTTTCAACTTCAAACAAGTCTGAAATGAAGCTACAAGTTGTTTCCAATTTCAATCGAGTGAATAATGAATCTACAAGTTGTTTCCGGACTCAAACGAGTCAAGAATGAAACTAAAAGTTGCTTCCAACTTTGAACAATTAAAAATGAAGCTACAAGTTGTTTTCAATTTCAAACAAGTCTGAAATAAAGCTACAAGGTGTTTTCAAATTCAATCGAGTCAATAATGAAGCTACAAGTTGTTTCCGGGCTCAAACGAATCAAGAATAAAACTACAAGTTCATTTAAATTTCAAACAACCAAAAATGAAGCTACAAGTTGTTTTCAAATTCAAACGAGTCTGGAATGAAGCTACAAGGTGTTTCCAACTTCAATCGAGTCAATAATGAAGCTACAAGTTTTTTCCAGGCTCAAACGAGTGAAGAATGAAACTAAAAGTTGTTTCTGACTTCAAACAACCGAAAATGAAGCTACAAGTTGTTTTCAACTTCAAACAAGTCTGAAATGAAGCTACAACTTGTTTCCAACTTCAATCGAGTAAATCATGAAGCTACATGTTGTTTCCGGACTCAAATGAGTCAAGAATGAAACTAAAAGTTATTTCCAACTTTGAACAGTAAAAAATGAAGCTACAAGTTGTTTTCAACTTCAAACAAGTCCGAAATGAAGCTACAAGGTGTTTCCAAATTCAATCGAGTCAATAATGAAGCTACAAGTTGATTTCAGGCTCAAACGAGTCAAGAATGAAACTAAAAGTTGCCTCCAACTTTGAAGAACCAAAAATGGAGTTAAAAGTTGGTTTCAACTTCAAACGAGTGGGAATGAAGCTACAAGTTGTTTTCAACTTCAATCGAGTCAATAATGAAACTACAAGTTGTTTCCGGGCTCAAATGAGTCAAGAATGAAACTAAAAGTTGCTTCCAACTTTGAGCAACCAAAAATGGAGTTACAAGTTGTTTTCAATTTCAAACGAATGTGAATGAAGCTACAAGTTGTTTCCAACTTTAATCAAGTAAATAATGAAGCTACAAGTTGTTTCCGGTCTCAAACGAGTCAAAAATTAAACTTCAAGTTCAATCCAATTTCAAATAACCAAACATCAAGCTAAAGTTGTTTTCAACTTCAAATGAGTCTTGAATGAAGTTACATGTTGTTTCCAACATCAATCGACTCAATAATGAAGCTACAAGTTGTTTCCAGACTCAAACGAGTCAAGAATGAAACTAAAAGTTGCTTCCAACTTTGAACAACTAAAAATGAAGTTACAAGTTGTTTTCAACTTTAAACGACTCTGGAATGAAGCTACAAGTTGTTTCCAACTGCAACCGAGTCAATAATGAAGCTACAAGTTGTTTCCGGGCTCAAACGAGTCAAGAATGAAACTAAAAGTTGCTTCCAACTTTGAACAACCAATAATGGAGTTACAAGTTGGCTTCAACTTCAAACGAGTGGGAATGAAGCTACAAGTTGTTTTAAACTTCAATCGAGTCAATAATGAAGCTACAAGTTGTTTCCGGGCTCAAACGAGTCAAGAATGAAACTAAAAGTTGCTTCCAACTTTGAACAACCAAAAATGGAGTTACAAGTTGTTTTCAACTTCAAACGAGTGTGAATGAAGCTACAAGTTGTTTCCGGGCTCAAACGAGTCAAAAATGAAACATCAATTTCATTCCAATTTCAAATAACCAAAAATCAAGCTAAAGTTGTTTCCAACTTCAAATGAGTCTGAAATGAAGCTACAAGTTGTTTCCTGTTAGGGTTATACTGAAATATTCGTTTGAAGTATATAACAATTATTTATGAATCTTGAATGCATGTTTTCACATTGTCTGTATATTATATATTGTAGACAATCTAGTATCAAATGGGATAGCAGAAGATTAGATTGTCAGACTCTTTACATAATATAATAAAGGTTCATAGTCTAAATGGTGTTAGACAAACCATTGGAACGACTGAAGTATTATTTGGAAATACTTTATCTTGACTATTGAATAATACTTATATACTTTGTGTATATTGAACAGGATCATAATAGTAGAATAATTGTTTCTTTTATTCTGACAATAAATAACTAAGATTCTATGATGTTATTATTGCTTAAGTTCTTAATCCGGATATAGTGATTGACACTTGTATTTAATGCACATGCCTTGACTCATAAGTTAAGTAATTTATTTTAAATTACGAATTTATGTATTGGGCAATGACATTATATATAGAGTGGGATATTACCTATAAAAGGAAACCATGTACGAAAAATATATTCGGGTGATGATGTCCTCTTGAAAGCTCATAAAGATAATTATGCTTTAGTCCTGCAGGCAGATCTGTTCTTGCATAATTATAAGGTTGAGTGGATGATCAAGGATAAAGGATATTGATTAAATTAATTGTCAGAAATTAATTTAATTAATGGACATGCGATATCTTAAACATGAGGAATTTATAAGCAATTAATATGGGAGCCGAATTAAATAATTAATTTACGGAATTAGGAAAGGTAGTGCAAATATTAATTCTTTAGTGGATTGAATTAATATTTAATGACATTGGGCCTGGCCCGGAATGTCATTGGAAGGCCTGACCTAATGGTCCATGATCCCTACTGTAGCCTATATATATTCTCGTTCTCCTAAAGTTGAAAGACACACCAAAACGAATTCATCCTAGAGTTTGAGAGAGGCAGACGTTTTTCTCAAGGAGACAACTAGGGTTTTGGGTTTTTCGGAGCTTTAAGGAGAGGCACACCTTGGGAGATCGAAGGCCACACTTCGTCCAAGGAGAATCAGGGAATACAGTAGAAGACGTGGATTTGAATCGCTTGCGCCGTAGCGATTAAGGTTAATATTCTTTTCGAACTTTTAATTAGTATCATAAAACGCAGGCCAAGGTCCGATTGTGCCTACAATGGCATCAGAGCCAGGTTGTGGTTCAGTGATTTATGATATGTAGTCCATGTCATGAATATATATGCATATATATAGTGGTTCTGTGATGCAGGTTGTTATCCATTATCATGGCCGTGTTTTATTCTGTTAAGTTTGGATTCCACGTGGTTTATCGTGGCTGTTGTAAATCACGAGGGTTGATCGTGATAGTTTAATCTTGTAATTCAATTTGTAATTGTTTTAGATTATGATCTGATGTAATAGAATAGGCTGGTTCGTCTGTATAATTTGTATGTAATTGTTTGATCAACGGAGCTGCAAGAAACAGAGATCTTCCGCTGCTGTGATTTTCGGGGGTGCTGCACTGTTTTGGCCGTAACTTTTGCATACGATGTCCGATTTGGGCGAATCAGCACTTTTCGGAAACGGCAGAACGAGACAGAGCTATTTACAACCGAAAATGAAGCTACAAGTTGTTTTCAACTTCAAACAAGTCTGAAATGAAGCTACAAGTTGTTTCCAATTTCAATCGAGTGAATAATGAAGCTACAAGTTGTTTCCGGACTCAAACGACTCAAGAATGAAACTAAAAGTTGCTTCCAACTTTGAACAATTAAAAATGAAGCTACAAGTTGTTTTCAATTTCAAACAAGTCCGAAATAAAGCTACAAGGTGTTTTCAAATTGAATCGAGTCAATAATGAAGCTATAAGTTGTTTCCGGGCTCAAACGAATCAAGAATTAAACTACAAGTTCATTTAAATTTCAAACAACCAAAAATGAAGCTACAAGTTGTTTTCAAATTCAAACGAGTCTGGATTGAAGCTAAAAGGTGTTTCCAACTTCAATCGAGTCAATAATGAAGCTACAAGTTGTTTCCGGGCTCAAACGAGTGAAGAATGAAACTAAAAGTTTTTTCTGACTTCAAACAACCAAAAATGAAGCTACAAGTTGTTTTCAACTTCAAACAAGTCTGAAATGAAGCTACAACTTGTTTCCAACTTCAATCGAGTCAATAATGAACCTACATGTTGTTTCCGGACTCAAACGAGTCAAGAATGAAACTAAAAGTTGTTTCCAACTTTGAACAATAAAAAATGAAGCTACAAGTTGTTTTCAACTTCAAACAAGTCCGAAATGAAGCTACAAGGTGTTTCCAAATTCAATCGAGTTAATAATGAAGCTACAAGTTGTTTTCGGGCTCAAACGAGTCAAGAATGAAACTAAAAGTTGCCTCCAACTTTGAAGAACCAAAAATGGAGTTACAAGTTGGTTTCAACTTCGAACGAGTGGGAATGAAGCTACAAGTTGTTTCCAACTTCAATCGAGTCAATAATGAAACTACAAGTTGTTTCCGGGCTCAAATGAGTCAAGAATGAAACTAAAAGTTGCTTCCAACTTTGAGCAACCAAAAATGGAGTTACAAGTTGTTTTCAACTTCAAACGAATGTGAATGAAGCTACAAGTTGTTTTCAACTTCAATCGAGTAAATAATGAAGCTACATGTTGTTTCCGGGCTCAAACGAGTCAAGAATGAAACTAAAAGTTGCTTCCAACTTTGAACAACCAAAAATGGAGTTACAAGTTGTTTTCAACTTCAAACTAGTGTGAATGAAGCTACAAGTTGTTTCCAACTTCAATCGAGTCAATAATGAAGCTACAAGTTGTTTCCAACTTCAATCGAGTCAATAATGAAGCTACAAGTTGTTTCCGGGCTCCAACGAGTCAAAAATGATACTTCAATTTCATTCCAATTTCAAATAACCAAAAATCAAGCTAAAGTTGTTTCCAACTTCAAATGAGTCTGAAATGAAACTACAAGTTGTTTCCTGTTAGGGTTATACTGAAATATTCGTTTGAAGTATATAACAATTATTTGAGAATCTTGAATGCATGTTTTCACATTGTCTGTATATTATATATTGTAGACAATCTAGTATCAAATGGGATAGCAGAAGATTAGATTTTTTTTTTTCTTAAGAGCAGAAGATTAGATTGTCAGACTCCTTATATAATATAATAAAGGTTCACAGTCTAAACGGTGTTAGACAAACCATTAGAACGACTGAAGTATTATTTGGAAATAGTTTATCTTGACTATTGAATAATACTTTATGTATATTGAGTAATTTATTTTAAATTATTAATTTATGTATTGGGCAATGACATTATGTACAGAGTGGGATATTAACTATAAAAGGAAACCATGTCCGAAAAATATATTCAGGTGATGATGTCCTCTTGAAAGCTCATAAAGATAATTATGCTTTAGTCCTGCAGGCAGATTTGTTCTTGCATAATTATAAGGTTGAGTGGATGATCAAGGATAAAAGATATTGATTAAATTAATTGTCAGAAATTAATTTAATTAATGGACATGCGATATCTTAAACATGGGGAATTTATAAGCAATTAATATGGGAGCCGAATTAAATAATTAATTTACGGAATTAGCAAAGGTAGTGCAAATATTAATTCTTTAGTGGATTGAATTAATATTTAATGACATTGGGCCTGGCCCGGAATGTCATTGGAAGGCCTGACCTAATGGTCCATGATCCTTACTGTAGCCTATATATATTCTCGTTCTCCTAAAGTTGTAAGACACACCAAAACGAATTCATCCTAGAGTTTGAGAGAGGCAGACGTTTTACTCAAGGAGACAACTAGGGTTTTAGGTTTTTCGGAGCTTTAAGGAGAGGGCACACCTTGGGAGATCGAAGGCCACACTTCGTCCAAGGAGAATGAGGGAATACAGTAGAAGACATGGATTTGAATCGCTTGCGCCGTAGCGATTAAGGTTAATATTCTTTTCGAACTGTTAATTAGTATCATAAAACGCAGGCCAAGGTCCGATTGTTCCTACAATGGCATCAGAGCCAGGTTGTGGTTCTGCGATTTATGATATGTAGTCCATGTCATGATTATATATGCATGTATATAGTGGTTCTGTGATGCAGGTTGTTATCCACTATTATGGCCGTCTTTTAATTCTGTTATGTTTGGATTCCACGTGGTTTATCGTGGCAGTTGTAAATCACGAGGGTTGATCGTGATAATTTAATCTTGTAATTCAATTTGTAATTTTCTTAGATTATGATATGATGTAATAGATAAGGCTGGTTCGTCTGTACAATTTTTATGTATTTGTTTAATCAACAGAGCTGCAAGAAACAGAGATCTTCCGCTGCTGCGATCTGTTTTCGGGGGTGCTGCACTGTTTTGGGCGTAACTTTTGCATACAATGTCCGATTTGGGCGAATCAGCCCTTTTCGGAAGCGGCAGAACGAGACGGAGCTAGTTACAACCGAAAATGAAGCTACAAGTTGTTTTCAACTTCAAACAAGTCTGAAATAAAGCTACAAGTTGTTTCCAATTTCAATCGAGTGAATAATGAAGCTACAAGTTGTTTCCGGACTCAAACGAGTCAAGAATGAAACTAAAAGTTTCTTCCAAATTTGAACAATCAAAAATGAAGCTACAAGTTGTTTTCAATTTCAAACAAGTCTGAAATAAAGCAACAAGGTGTTTTCAAATTCAATCGAGTCAACAATGAAGCTACAAGTTGTTTCCGGGCTCAAACGAATCAAGAATAAAACTACAAGTTCATTTAAATTTCCAACAACCAAAAATGAAGCTACAAGTTGTTTTCAAATTCAAACGAGTCTGGAATGAAGCTACAAGGTGTTTCCAACTTCAATCGAGTCAATAATGAAGCTACAAGTTGTTTTCGGGCTAAAACGAGTGAAGAATGAAACTAAAAGTTGTTTCCGACTTCAAACAACCGAAAATGAAGCTACAAGTTGTTTTCAACTTCAAATAAGTCTGAAATGAAGCTACAAGTTGTTTCCAACTTCAATCGAGTGAATAATGAAGCTACAAGTTGTTTCCGGACTCAAACGAGTCAAGAATGAAAACTTTTTTCCAACTTTGAACAATAAAAAATGAAGCTACAAGTTGTTTTCAACTTCAAACAGGTCCGAAATGAAGCTACAAGGTGTTTCCAAATTCAATCGAGTCAATAATGAAGCTACAAGTTGTTTTCGGGCTCAAACGAGTCAAGAATGAAACTAAAAGTTGCTTCCAACTTTGAACAACCAAAAATGGAGTTACAAGTTGTTTTCAACTTCAAACGAGTGTGAATGAAGCTACAAGTTGTTTCCAACTGCAACCGAGTCAATAATGAAGCTACAAGTTGTTTCCGGGCTCAAACGAGTCAAGAATGAAACTAAAAGTTGCTTCCAACTTTGAACAACCAATAATGGAGTTACAAGTTGGCTTCAACTTCAAACGAGTGGGAATGAAGCTACAAGTTGTTTTAAACTTCAATCGAGTCAATAATGAAGCTACAAGTTGTTTCCGGGCTCAAACGAGTCAAGAATGAAACTAAAAGTTGCTTCCAACTTTGAACAACCAAAAATGGAGTTACAAGTTGTTTTCAACTTCAAACGAGTGTGAATGAAGCTACAAGTTGTTTCCGGGCTCAAACGAGTCAAAAATGAAACATCAATTTCATTCCAATTTCAAATAACCAAAAATCAAGCTAAAGTTGTTTCCAACTTCAAATGAGTCTGAAATGAAGCTACAAGTTGTTTCCTGTTATTGTTATACTGAAATATTCGTTTGAAGTATATAACAATTATTTGAGAATCTTGAATGCATGTTTTCACATTGTCTGTATATTATATATTGTAGACAATCTAGTATCAAATGGGATAGCAGAAGATTAGATTGTCAGACTCTTTATATAATATAATAAAGGTTCATAGTCTAAATGGTGTTAGACAAACCATTGGAACGACTGAAGTATTATTTGGAAATACTTTATCTTGACTATTGAATAATACTTATATACTTTGTGTATATTGAACAGGATCATAATAGTAGAATAATTGTTTCTTTTATTCTGACAATAAATAACTAAGATTCTATGATGTTATTATTGCTTAAGTTCTTAATCCGGATATAGTGATTGACACTTGTATTTAATGCACATGCCTTGACTCATAAGTTAAGTAATTTATTTTAAATTACGAATTTATGTATTGGGCAATGACATTATATATAGAGTGGGATATTACCTATAAAAGGAAACCATGTACGAAAAATATATTCGGGTGATGATGTCCTCTTGAAAGCTCATAAAGATAATTATGCTTTAGTCCTGCAGGCAGATCTGTTCTTGCATAATTATAAGGTTGAGTGGATGATCAAGGATAAAGGATATTGATTAAATTAATTGTCAGAAATTAATTTAATTAATGGACATGCGATATCTTAAACATGAGGAATTTATAAGCAATTAATATGGGAGCCGAATTAAATAATTAATTTACGGAATTAGGAAAGGTAGTGCAAATATTAATTCTTTAGTGGATTGAATTAATATTTAATGACATTGGGCCTGGCCCGGAATGTCATTGGAAGGCCTGACCTAATGGTCCATGATCCCTACTGTAGCCTATATATATTCTCGTTCTCCTAAAGTTGAAAGACACACCAAAACGAATTCATCCTAGAGTTTGAGAGAGGCAGACGTTTTTCTCAAGGAGACAGCTAGGGTTTTGGGTTTTTCGGAGCTTTAAGGAGAGGCACACCTTGGGAGATCGAAGGCCACACTTCGTCCAAGGAGAATCAGGGAATACAGTAGAAGACGTGGATTTGAATCGCTTGCGCCGTAGCGATTAAGGTTAATATTCTTTTCGAACTTTTAATTAGTATCATAAAACGCAGGCCAAGGTCCGATTGTGCCTACAATGGCATCAGAGCCAGGTTGTGGTTCAGTGATTTATGATATGTAGTCCATGTCATGAATATATATGCATATATATAGTGGTTCTGTGATGCAGGTTGTTATCCATTATCATGGCCGTGTTTTATTCTGTTAAGTTTGGATTCCACGTGGTTTATCGTGGCTGTTGTAAATCACGAGGGTTGATCGTGATAGTTTAATCTTGTAATTCAATTTGTAATTGTTTTAGATTATGATCTGATGTAATAGAATAGGCTGGTTCGTCTGTATAATTTGTATGTAATTGTTTGATCAACGGAGCTGCAAGAAACAGAGATCTTCCGCTGCTGTGATTTTCGGGGGTGCTACACTGTTTTGGCCGTAACTTTTGCATACGATGTCCGATTTGGGCGAATCAGCACTTTTCGGAAACGGCAGAACGAGACAGAGCTATTTACAACCGAAAATGAAGCTACAAGTTGTTTTCAACTTCAAACAAGTCTGAAATGAAGCTACAAGTTGTTTCCAATTTCAATCGAGTGAATAATGAAGCTACAAGTTGTTTCCGGACTCAAACGACTCAAGAATGAAACTAAAAGTTGCTTCTGTAGGAACAATCGGACATTGGTCCTGCGTTTTATGATACTAATTAAAAGTTCGAACAGAATATTAACCTTAATCGCTACGGCGCAAGCGATTCAAATCCACGTCTTCTACTGTATTCCTTGATTCTCCTTGGACGAAGTGTGGCCTTCGATCTCCCAAGGTGTGCCTCTCCTTAAAGCTCCAAAAACCCAAAACCCTAGCTGTCTCCTTGAGAAAAACGTCTGCCTCTCTCTGACTCTAGGATTAATTCGTTTTGGTGTGTTTTTCAGCTTTAGGAGAACGAGAATATATATAGGCTACAGCAGGGATCATGGATCATTAGGTCAGGCCTTCTAATGACATTCCGGGCCAGGCCCAATGTCATTAAATATTAATTCTATCCACTAAAGAACTAATATTTGCACTACCTTTCCTAATTCCGTAAATTAATTATTTAATTCGGCTCCCATATTAATTGCTTATAAATTCCCCATGTTTAAGATATCGCATGTCCATTAATTAAATTAATTTCTGACAATTAAATTAATTAATATCTTTTATCCTTGATCATCCACTCAACCTTATAATTATGCAAGAACAAATCTGCCTGCAGGACTAAAGCATAATTATCTTTATGAGCTTTCAAGAGGACATCATCACCCGAATATATTTTTCGGACACGGTTTCCTTTTATAGTCAATATCCCACTCTGTATATAATGTCATTGCCCAATACATAAATTCATAATTTAAAATAAATTACTTAATTTATGAGTCAAGGCATGTGCATTAAATACAAGTGTCAATCGCTATATCCGGATTAAGAACTTAAGCAAATAACATCATAGAATCTTAGTTCTTTATTGTCAGAATTAAAGAAACAATTATTCTACTATTTTGATCCCGTTCAATATACACAAAGTATATAAATATTATTCAATAGTCAAGACAAACTATTTCCAAATAATACTTCAGCCGTCCCAGTGGTTTGTCTAACACCACTGCGACTGTGAACCTTTATTATATTATATAAGGAGTCTGACAATCTAATCTTCTGCTATCCCATTTGATACTAGATTGTCTACAATATATAATATACAGACAATGTGAAAACATGCATTGAAGATTCTCAAATAATTGTTATATACTTCAAACGAATATTTCAGTATAACCCTAACAATCTCCCACTTATACTCAAGATATTCTTTGAGTATATCAATGTCTATTACAAGCAATCCACTACCAACTATATATAACTATGTGGCAAAGTATCTGACTCCTATCGCTTCCACGTGCTCCTCAAAAGCCTTAGCTGGTAAGCTCTTCGTGAAAGGATCTGCCCGGTTATCCTTCGATGCTATGTCAGCCACAATGATATCTCCTCGCTTAACGAACTGTCGTATGAGGTGATACTTACGCTCTATGTGTTTCGCTGCCTTATGGGCCCGCGGTTCCTTGGTATTCGCCACAGCACCAGTGTTATCACAATAAATCGTGATCTGCTGTGGCAGATTAGGAACCACATCCAAATCCAGCAGGAAGTTTCGGAACCATATAGCCTCTTTGGCTGCCTCCGAGGCTGCCACATATTCGGCTTCCATGGTTGAGTCCGCGATGCATTTCTGCTTCACACTCCTCCATATTACGGCTCCACCTCCCAAAGTAAAAACACATCCCGAGGTGGACTTTCTCTTATCCTTATCCGTCTGGAAATCCGAATCGGTATATCCCAGAGGCAATAAATCAGAGGACTTGTAAACCAGCATATACTCCTTAGTCCTTCGCAGGTACTTGAGTATTGCTTTTACGGCACTCCAATGTTCTTGTCCTGGGTTTGACTGGTATCTGCTAACCATGCCCACGGCAAAGCAGATATCAGGCCTCGTACATAACATTGCATACATTAGGCTCCCACATGCCGAAGCATAAGGAACTGCCTTCATGTTCTCTATCTCCTTAGGTGTCGAAGGACATTGCCTCTTTGATAGAGTAACTCCATGTCTGAAGGGTAAATTACCCTTCTTGGAGTCCTGCATGTTAAAACGAGCTAATACGTCATCTATGTAGGGCTCCTGAGATAAAGCCAACATCCTTTTCTTGCGATCCCTTATAAGTTTGATCCCAAGGATGTATGCTGCTTCACCTAAGTCCTTCATTTCAAATTGTTTGAACAACCATGCCTTTATTGAAGACAACATCTTAACATTGTTTCCAATGAGTAAAATGTCATCAACATAAAGCACTAGAAAAACCACTGCATTTCCCTCACATCTCTTATACACGCATGCTTCGCTTGGACATTGATCAAATCCATATGACTGGACTGCCTGATCAAAGCGAATGTTCCAATACCTAGAAGCTTGTTTAAGTCCATAAATAGACCTCTTCAGCTTACATACAAGATGCTCTTGGCCTTCTTTAATGAATCCCTCTGGTTGCTGCATATAGATGGTTTCCTCAAGATTTCCATTAAGGAAAGCTGTCTTGACATCCATTTGCCAAATCTCATAATCGAGATGAGCTGCTATAGATAAAAGAATACGGATTGACTTAAGCATGACTACCGGCGAAAAGGTTTCCTCATAATCGATACCTTCTTTCTGAGTATACCCTTTCGCAACAAGTCTTGCTTTCCAGGCTTTCACCTTTTTGTCTGATCCCCTCTTTTTCTTGTAGACCCACTTACATCCAATAGGTTTTACACCTTTGGGTGGTTCCACGAGCTCCCAGACCTGATTAGAATACATTGATTCCATCTCAGAATCCATTGCCTTTTGCCAAAGACTTGCATCTTTGTCCTGTATTGCCTCTTCGTATGTCCGGGGATCATCATCATGTTCACCAGAGACCAAGTCCGAAGACTCTCCCAAAAACATGAATCTGTCGGGCTGTCGAACAACCCTCCCACTACGACGAGGAACTGGTGCGGTATTAGTGACCGGTTGCACAGTCTGCTGTGGTTGTTCTACTTGTACTACAGGTTCATTATTCGTCCCTCCCACTAATTCCTCTAAAATGATACTACTCATGGGTTTGTGATTCATTATATAGTCTTCCTCTAAGAATCTTGCATTGGTGCTAACAGTGACATCCCGATCCTTAGGACTATAAAATAAATAACCTTTTGTTCCCATGGGGTAGCCTACAAACAGCTTTACTTCTGTACGAGATTCTAGCTTAGTCGCGTTCTTGTTCAGCACATGTGCTGGACAACCCCATATCCGAATGTGTCTCAGACTCGGTTTGTCCCCGGTCCACAATTCTAAAGGGGTTTTAGGAACCGACTTAGAAGGTACTAAGTTCAGAAGATAAGCTGCTGTCTCTAAGGCATGTCCCCAAAAGGACTTGGGTAAATCCGAATAACTCATCATCGATCTAACACTCTCTAAAAGAGTCCGGTTCCTTCTCTCTGCTACACCGTTCTGCTGGGGTGTGCCTGGTGCAGTCAACTGGGATTCTATCCCATTCTCTGATAAATATTCCCTGAATTCCCCAAGCAAGTATTCGCCACCACGATCAGATCGTAGTGACTTGATACTTTTATTATGTCGCTTCTCCGTTTTAGCTTTGTACTCTTTGAATTTCTCAAAGCACTCAGACTTACGGTGCAACAAATAAACGTATCCATATCTAGAATAATCGTCAATAAAAGTGACGAAATACTCATAACCACCTCTTGCTTGGATATTCATAGGTCCACATAAATCAGAGTGAACCAATCCTAACACTTCTTTGGCTCTATTCCCCTTTGCCTTAAAAGGCCTTTTGGTCATTTTACCTTCCAAGCAGGATTCACAAACTGGAAATGGCTCCACTGCCAATGAGCTTAAAGGCCCGTCTACTACCAGTCTTTGAATCCTCCTCAAGTTAATATGACCTAATCTCAAGTGCCAAAGATATGTTTGGTTCAAACTAGAAGGTTGCTTTCTTTTATTAGAGGTAGAAGATGTGTTGTTCAATACCCTATGTTGTAGTTGCAGTGCGGGTTGACTAGGATTAATTATATACAAATTGTCTTGCAATGTACCAGAACATATAATCCGTTTGTTCATCATAATAGAAACATAACGATCCAAACAAACATTATAACCATCCATAGCAAGTTTAGAAACCGAAATCAAATTCCTTCTAAAAGAAGGTACATAAAGACAATTGTTCAAAACCAAAATCCTATCAGAACCAAAAGATAAATGAATAACTCCTACTGCAACTACTGCTACTTTCGTAGCATCTCCCATGAACACGTATATCTCGCCATCTCTAAGCATTCTGGATTGCTGGAACCCCTGCATAGAGTTACAAACATGATCAGTGGCTCCAGTATCTACACACCAAGTGCTCGTAGATATAGCCGCTATAAATGTTTCTGTAACTAGAGAAAGAGACATACCAGTATTGTTTGTCTTCTTAGGAAGAGGACAATCCTTTTTCCAGTGACCCGACTGCTTGCACCGGTAGCACTTCCCCTTAGGCTTTTTCACACCACCTTGAACCCCCACTGCCTTCACAGCTTGCTGTGTCTGAGCCTTTTTCTTCTTCTTATTGCCTTTCGGCTTAGAGGAAGAACCTTTCTCAGCCACATTCACTTGAACACTCTGGCGAAATAATCCTTCAGCTGCCTGAAGTTCTGTCAGCAGTTCCGCAAGACTATACTGCCTCTTGTTCATGTTGTAATTCAAGCGGAACTGCTCAAAACTCTTGGGCAAGCTCATAAGGACAATGTCAATCTGGGTTTCCCCGTCAAGCTCTGCACCAAGGATCTCTATCTCATTCAGATGTGACATCATCTTGAGAACGTGATCCCTTACAGGTGTACCTTCAGCCATCTGAGTGTTCATTAAAGCCTTCATGGCTACTTGCCTAGCAGCCCTATTCTGATCTCCAAAAAGTTCCTTGAGATTAAAGAGCATATCCGAAGCAGTGGCCATAGCCTGATGCTGATGCTGCAAAACACCCGACATTGCTGCCAGAATGTAACATCGCGACATCTCATCAGCCTTTGTCCACCGCTTATAATACTCTTTCTCCTCATCAGGAGCATCAGCAGCGGGCTGCTCAGGCTTGGGTTCATAAGTGCAAAACTTGTACTCCTCAGCAGTCAACACAATGTCCAAATTACGTTTCCATTCAATATAGTTAGGTCCGGTAAGTTTGTTATCCTTAAGTATGGTGAACAGTGGATTAAACCCCATTATATCCTGAGAATCATGCATGAAAAAATCACATTACACATAAAGAAGGGTGCATAAAAAATTAAGTCCTATTGGTTCCTCTAACAATTATTAAAATTAAATGCACTAACGTTTAAACACCATAAGTTTCTGGTACGTCACGATGGGTGACATGTATACCACCTAAATTTGTTTAAACGTTACTTCGGTCCTATTACTAAACAATAAGCCACGTTAGGGTGGTCTATATTATTTTTCATAGCTAAGTGTATACCATCATCAAATCTTAAATTACCCGAAACCTATGGAACTTGGTACGCCACGATGGGCGGCATGTATACCTTCCAATATTTCTCGAATAGAATACTTCAATTCAATATTCGTGTCTGGTTTGACTTCTAGGCAGTGGAGGAGTCACATCGGTCTCACTTAATACCCATAAGCCTTAGAAATCGCCCCAAATCAGAGATAAAGAAAATTCGTATCTATTCGTATTAATTTAAGAAGTTTGTTCCAGTAATATCTATAACATTCTAGGCACCATAAATTACATGCCACGATGGGTGACGTATACATAATTTATATTCGCCTTATATGTTAAATTACATACAAACAATGATGGAGACCATGGGATTTAATACCATATTAACTCCCTCTCCCACTTAGAATTTACTTTGAGGATTTTAATCTAGATGCATCGCCCTATGTTATTTGTAACGCCTGTAATATTTGACTTATATATATTACAGTATTTCATTTTTGGTGATATATAAAATTTCGTGTTTTAATTGCCAAACTATGTGAATTTGACTCGTTTATCGTTACATGACTTTCGTATGTCGTTATAATGTACTTATATGACTTTTGGCGAATAATTCTCGCTACGCGATTAAATAATATTACTAGTTGCGACGGTTTTGGCTTTTTATTAATAAATGTGATCGTTGCCGTTACCCGATTAAATAATAATAGAGATATATGCGATTTAGTGATATTTGATAAATTGCGAGTAGCCGATAAACTTTAACTTGTAAAATAGCGTTTTAGTGTATATATTCTTCTCGAGATTTTACGTGTATTGTACTCGTGCTTTATATTTATGTGAATGTGTATATTAGAGCTCTACTTGTAATATTTCTTTTAAAATTCATTTCTTGTCCAAAATTTGTGAAAACTATTTTATTAAACTTCTAAAATCTCATATTATTTGTGATATTAATTTCATGATTTATCGATTTGTACTTTATTTATTAAAACTCATTCTTTTAATACTCTTTTAATCACACTTTTATTAATTATCAAAAGACTACATTACCCTTGCATGCATTTTACACCAATACTAGAGGAAAGGACAAGCTAGTCATTTCTACACCCACTACCACTTTTCTAGTCAAAAGAGGGGTCAAAGCAAGCATATAGCTCCACTTGTCACACCCTCTTTCACCCACCAAAACCCTCATCTCACTCCACTCTCTCTCATTTCTCTCATTTCTCTCTACTCTCTTCTCTCCCTCTCGGCTGAACCCAAAAACCAGCCCCTCTCCACCATTTTCTTCCATTGTTTCAACATTTCAAGCTTTGCCAAGACAAGCTCTACACCATTCAAGCTTGAACCTTCCATTTCGAGGTTAGATTCTTGTTGCATGTGTTAGTTGGAGCCGAAATGGGGCTTTGATCCTTATGGATTTAGAGTCACCATTTTGGAGGTTCCTATATGATGATCTTGATGTGTTTTTGGTGAGGTTTTACATCTCATTTTAGCCAAAAAGCACTTGATTCATCACCCTCGGCAATGAACTCAAAGAGAGCCGAGGGAATGGTTGTTTTCTTTGAAGTTTTGATGGTTTTGAGTTTGGTTTCTTGCATATTCGAAGGGTGTGATGCTTTGGTAAGAGTTTTGTGTAATTTCAGCCCTTGCATGCTAGTATTTTGATGTTATATGATGAGATAAAGCTATGTATGAGAAGCTCTAGTGATGCATGTTGAGTTATTTGAAAACCGAGTGTTAAGCTTTGAGATTGAGTTTTGTATGTGATTTTTGAATAATGCATGCCATGTTCTAAGTGTTAAAATGATAGTTTATGGTGTGTATGATGATATCTAGTAGTAATCAGTAGCTATTATGTGAATACCATGTTGATATACTCGAAAATTTGCTCATATATGCTCCCTGAAATTCTGCTCTGTTTTACCTCTATAAATGCCTCGGTTTTACGCTTATATGAGGTTGGATTTTGTGATATCTTGCTTTGTGTGAATAGTCAGTAGATATATGTACATTGCAGGTTAGGTTTTGTGGTTTGGTTTGTTGGTATTTGGTGATTGGAAGGGAGTTAAGGTGGAAGGAGTCACACACACACCATGGCAGATTTTTGCACCTTAGAAACCATGAGAAATAGGTGTGTCATGCTTAGGCCCTCATAGGCCCAAGTCTCCTGGAGTTGGGACTTGATGTATACAAGTCTCCAGTAGCCATAAAAGTCATAAAAACAATCATTTACATAGATGCACACACAAATTTCAGAGTACACCCCAGAACAGGGCACTTTAGGATTAATTGTATCCTTGAGTGGTTAACACCTTGTCATTGATGAGGCCCTCATGGGGCCTTGATTTAGTTGAACTTAGGGAAGTATTAGGAAGCTATTTGAGTCATTGTATTGGTGTAGTGAGTGAGTTTAGTAAGTCTCAAGTTGTTAAGTTCATGGCAGTCCCCACAGCAGAGCAGGGTGCTCTGTGCCAACTTTGTTTAGAGGCCCAAGGAGGCCTGAGCAAGGCCTTAGTGTCATTCCAAGTGCAAAACTTAGATTTAAGTCTTAGGTATCCAGTAGAGTCACAATTTCACCAAGGCACATAGTGGAAACACTTGTTTTTGCCAAAACCCCCAAGAGGTGCCAAACTGCCAAGGCAGAATGGTTACTTTAGTGCACTAAATTTTAAGGACCCATATAGGCAATGCCTTTGAGTCACACCACTTCATAACATTAGTTTAATATTGTGTCAACCTTTAGAAATTGGTTTGGAGTCAATACCCTTAGTGGAGATGCCTTATTTCCACTTAAGAACACAAGTGTCACACATGTAGTCACATTCTAGTACCAACTTAGGATGCATTGCATTTTAGTGTGTCATCAGTGAGGCCTTGACCTCATATTGATTCCATGAGTTAGTTTTAAGTCATATTAGAGAGTGCAAGTTAGTTTAAGTCAATTCACTTAGTGTAGATGCATTCTTTTACCAAGGCACCCAAGTGTTGCCAAGGTAAGCATACTAGTAAGTCACTTAGGTTGCACTTCACATGTAAGTCTTGGGAGGTGAGGCACAAGTGTGCCTTACTATTAAATTGTTAATTTGAGGTCAGTAGAGTATAGTTAGGAGGTATTGGTCTTAGACCTTATGTGCTACTTGATTAAATGCTTAAGTGACTTAGGTGTAGTTAGAGATTCCTAAGTAATAATAGTTAAATGATAAAGTGCCATGCCTTACTTGTTATGTGCATTACTTGATGATTATGTTACTTGTTTTAAGTGAGTTTAAGTGTATATTTAATATATATGTATATATATTTATTTATATATATGTATATACATTTATACGCGAAAGGGTAGTTAGTGACGAGGATACTATTAATTATAGGTGCAAGTAGGAGGCCGGGCAAGGAACCCCTAGCAGCATCTATACAGGAGTTTAATAAGCTTTATCCAGGAAAGTGAAACTCTTCCTTTATACTTGCTTTACGATTGTATACCCTGTGAACGTTGAATTACTGTTTATTTAGGACTGAATTACCTCATCACCCCTTGTGATCATGACTTTGGATTCCAATAATACCCTTAACACTTGAATTACCTTTTTCATATGTTATTACCCTACACCCACATGATTATACTCCAATAGTCCTTGATGAATAATGAGAACTTGATACCCCACATTAACCTGAATTATCTCATTTGGAACCCTGATCTTAATAACATCCTTTACTTTTGAAAGATCACTTGTATTTTGAAAACACCCTTGCTTACAACTTGTCTTTGATCAAGACCCCTTCTTTTGAAAATGATTTGATTTGAAATGACCTTAAAAGGAATTGGATAATAATTTATTAAGACTGAGGCGCCAGTCTATTATTGCAGCATCAGTAGCGGGGAGCCTGATGTCTGTTTATGGCCAATGTGTGCCGAGGATCCTCCCTGGTTGAATCACTTTATGTGGTTCGGAGCTTGGTGTGGGCTGATCACCCCCCAATGCTCGTAGCGCTGTGTGTTTCCAATTCCAATAAATTGATATCCCACATTGCACCTTTACTTGTGTTTATACCTTGTGATATCTGTTGATGCTTTTGCACTTGATTATATTGCAAATTGTGAACTGTTTTATTACTGCTTTCACTTGCTGAGCGTTATGCTCATTTATATTGTTGTTGTTATAACCCTTCAGTGAAACCCGAGAATGGCCCGTTTCAAGCAGACCGCACGTAAATCCACCTCAGGCAACGGGATTGCTTTCCGCCGTATGATGGGACAGGTTGGGAACTCGTAGTTCCCTAGTTAATTTCTTTTGAACTTTTGGGATTTAAAACTTGTAGTAATGACTTAGTTTTAATTTGGATTTCTATTTGGGTTGTAATAACTTTAGTTGTTGTTCATACTCATTCCTGGTGATTCCGGGAGTGTGGATTTAGACTTGTAGATTAATATTTATAACTCTGTAGTTTAATTATATTTATCGATATGCATGCTTTAGTCGGTTATTTAAGTTGGGTCCGTCACAGTTGGTATCAGAGCGACAGGTTTGAGTCACTGAACAACATAGGATAAATGAATATAAGATAGGATTTAGAGGTTAAGATGAACTTAGATCATGTGGGACTTGGGGCGTTAGAATCTTTTAAGTTTTCTCACCCTTTTGACTATAACCGCGTATATATATATATAACTGTTGGCAGGCATCGTCATCTTCTAGTCCCGGATTCCCGACTACTGTTCCGTTCCCGCTTTACGAGCAGATGGTGAGACTTACTGACCGACTCGAGGGCCAGAACACGATTCTCCAGCACCGGATTGACCAGCTGTACCGTGAGGACTTTGATGATGAGGGCAACCGTCCCCGTTTGATTGCTAGGGTCGAGGAGATCATTCGTATGGCCGAGGACCGTTTGGCAGCTATTCCACCCTACCGCGAGCGTGAGAGCCGTATCACTTTGACCGCCATTACTGACGAGCTCCGCCGTGTGATTAGCAGTCTCCGTGAGCCAGTTGCCAGTCCATCAGCTTCACCAGCATCATCACCATCCCCCTAGACTATTCCTTAGTCTATTTTATTTCCGTTATCATGTTATCCGTACTTTGACTTTCCATTTCGTACTTGTACCCCCGGATTGTTTCGGGAAGACTTTTATTTGCACTTTATTTCCGTTCGTACTGTTCCGTACTTATCATTTGAACTAATGTTTAATCTCGCACTTTGACTATTTATCTCATTTTGTCATTACCCGTGTACCATGCTTAGACAGAAATTGCCATGTTAAACCTTTAGAACTTGATCATGCTTAAACCATGCCAATATACCATGATATGACTTTGACCGAATAATTGTACCTTTGCAATATGATACCTTAGACTCTAATAATACACACACATACCATGATGCCATAATAATTACCATGAACCGTTACCATGTGGATAACTCTTGAATAATACCTTTGTACCCAATATCCCCTTTGATATAACTTGTATGCATATATTGAACTGCAATTAAGCTTTTCTTGTCTACATTCAGAATCATGCCTCCCCGAAGAACCCGCAACACCAACAATGAAAATACTGAAGAACCACCACCAACCTTGGCTCAACTTATGCAACTTCTTCACCAACAATCTGTCACCCTTGCTCAACAACAACAATTACTCCAACAACAACTCCAGCAACAACAACAAGCACCACCACCACCTACTACTTTCAAATCTTTTCAAGCTGTGAAACCACCCGAGTTCCGAGGAACTCAAGACCCTGTTGAAGCTCAATCCTGGCTAAAGGAGATGGAGAAGGCTTTCACCTTGGCTGTTGTAACTGATAATAAGAAGGTTGAGTATGCGTCATATTTTCTGAAAGACGAAGCGAATTACTGGTGGGAGTCAGCCCGTGCTTTAGAAGAAGGTGAGGTTATTGCTTGGGATAGATTCAAGAGGATATTTCTAGACAAGTACTTTCCAAGGTATATGCAAACTCAGATGGAGTTGAAGTTCTTTGAATTGAAGCAAGAGGGAATGACTGTTGGGGAATATGAGAAGAAATTTACAGAATTGGCAAGGTTCGTGGGAGATTACGTGGACACTGACGAGAAAAGAGCAAAAAGATTTCAACAAGGATTGAAGCCTTGGCTACGAAGCAGAGTGGCTGCATTTGAATTGGCCACATATGCTGAAGTGGTCCAGAAGGCAATGGTGATAGAAGGAGAAAGTGATCAGAATCAGAAGGAGAAGGATAGTAAGAAGAGGAAGTTTGGGAATAATGGTGAAGGTTCGGCTCAAGGGAGCCAAAAAGGGAAGAATTTCAAGAAGTTTGGAGTTCAGAATCAAGGAGGTCCCCGAGGGTTCAAGAAAGGTGATAATAGGAATGTGAGGAAGATTCAAGGACCAAGTGGTCAAAGGAGTCAACAAGTAAATTCAGAATGCAAGTTCTGCAACAAGAAACACACGGGAAGTTGTAATAAGGCTGATATTGTCTGTTTCAAGTGCAACTCGAAAGGTCATTATGCAAACGAGTGCCAGAATTCGAAGCCTTCTGTTACATGTTTCAAGTGTGGAAAGACCGGTCACATGTCAAGGGATTGTAAAGCTCCTGGAACCAACAAGTTGATGCAATTGGCAGCTACCCCTTACAATCAAGGAATGACATCTTCTGCTCCGATTCTGCAATTACCTTCTACTCAAGTTTTGAGTCAGCAACTCCTGTTTTCCATCCCTCTTATCCGGCTCAAGCAAGGACATTTAACATGAATATCAAGGATGCCGTTCAGAGTTCTGAGGTTGTGGCAGGTACGCTTTCTGTCAACAACAACCATGCTAAAGTGCTATTTGATTCTGGAGCTACTAAATCTTTCATATCTGAATCTTTTGTTGGCAAGTTGAATTGTGGAATTGAACCGTTAGTTGAACCCTTATCTATCATTGTTGCTAATCAAGAACAAGTATCTGTTAGAAGTATTTGCCCCCGATGTACTATAGAGATTTCTGGCTTTAGTTTTCCTGCTTCCCTTATACCTTTTCGATTAGGAGAGTTTGATGTTATATTAGGAATGGATTGGTTAGCAGAAAATGGTGCTCAAATAGATTGTAAGAAGAAGAAGATAATCCTTAAGTCTCCACAAGGCAAGAAAGTAGAGTTTAAAGGGCAGAAACAACCAAGACATTTCTGACGATAATTGAAGCTAAGAAGTTGTTAAGACAAGGTTGTGAAGGTTATTTGGCTCATGTGATTGATAGATCTAAAGAGACGCCGAACATAGAAAGTATTCCGATAGTTAATGAATTTCTTGATGTATTTCCTGACGATCTTCCTGGTTTGCCTCCCGACCGTCAAATTGAGTTTTCTATCGACTTAGCACCCGGCACGGAACCAGTTTCAAAGCAACCGTATCGAATGGCACCGGCAGAAATGAAGGAGTTGGCAAAGCAATTGCAAGAATTGTTAGACAAAGGAGTTATAAGGCCGAGTGTATCCCCGTGGGGAGCTCCAGTTCTTTTTGTGAAGAAAAAGGACGGAAGCATGAGATTATGCATCGACTATAGAGAATTGAACAAGTTGACAATCAAGAATAGGTATCCTTTGCCTCGAATCGACGACTTATTTGATCAACTCAAAGGAGCAACTCACTTTTCGAAGATTGACTTGCGTTCGGGATATCATCAATTGAAGATTAAGCCGGAAGACATTCCAAAGACCGCTTTTAGAACTCGTTATGGGCATTACGAGTTTCTAGTTATGGCATTTGGATTGACAAACGCACCAGCCGCCTTCATGGATTTGATGAACCGTGTATTCAAGAAGTATTTAGACAAGTTCGTCATTGTATTCATCGACGATATTCTCATATACTCGAAATCTGAAGAAGAACATGCTGAACACCTGAGGATAGCTTTGGAAACATTAAGAAAGGAGAAGTTGTATGCAAAGTTCTCAAAATGTGAATTTTGGCTACGAGAAGTGCAGTTCTTAGGGCATATTGTTGGAAGTGAAGGTATTCGAGTGGATCCAGCAAAGATAGAAGCAGTGATGAATTGGGAGAGGCCGAAGACCCCAACTGAAGTTAGTTTCATGGGATTGGCCGGATATTATCGAAGGTTCGTGAAAGATTTCTCGAAGATTGCAGTACCGTTGACAAGATTGACTCGGAAGAATGAAAAGTTTGAATGGACCGACAAATGTGAAAAGAGCTTTCAAGAGTTGAAACAGAGTTAGTCACCGCTCCAGTTCTAGCTTTGCCAGATGATCAAGGAGATTTTGTTATCTACAGCGATGCGTCATACAAAGGATTAGGTTGTGTCTTAATGCAACACGGGAAAGTAATAGCCTACGCGTCAAGACAACTCAAACCACACGAACAAAGATATCCGACTCATGACTTGGAATTGGCAGCAATTGTGTTTGCCTTGAAGCTTTGGAGACACTATCTTTATGGCGAGAAGTGTGAAATATTCACGGATCACAAAAGCTTGAAGTACATTTTCACGCAAAAAGAGTTGAACATGAGGCAGCGAAGATGGTTGGAATTGATTAAGGACTACGACTGCACGATTAACTATCATCCCGGAAAGGCGAACGTAGTAGCCGATGCGTTAAGTCGCAAAGAAAGGTTGAATATGTTGACCATGGCTCAAGAACTATCACAGGAATTTGAGAAGATGGGAATTGAAATCGAGCTCCAAGTGCACCTACAGAAATGATCATACCATGAACCCTTTCAGCCTGAATTGATGGAGAAGATAAAGAAGTGCCAAGAAGAAGTGATGAATGAAAAGATGAATGAGTTAACCGGAGAAGAAATTTGTACACAGAAAGATAACAAGGAATCTTGAGTTTTCATCAAGAATTTTGGATACCAAATGTGGAGGAATTGAAGAATGAAATTTTGAAGGATGCTCACAATTCAGAATTTTCTATTCACCCCGGAAGCACAAAAATGTACCAAGACTTGAAGCAAAACTTTTGGTGGCCAGATATGAAGGAAATTGCTCAATGGATTAGTAAATGCTACACTTGTCAAAGAGTAAAAGCTGAACATCAGAAGCCAAGTGGATTGATACAGCCGTTAGAAATACCAGAATGGAAGTGGGAGCACATTGCAATGGACTTTATAGTCGGATTGCCAAGGACGAAATCTAATCATGATGCTATTTGGGTAATAATTGATCGGTTGACCAAGTCGGCTCATTTTCTGCCAATTAACGAGAGATTCTCAATGGACAAGCTGATTCACATGTATTTGAAAGAGATTGTTACTCGTCATGGAGTTCCAGTATCTATTGTGTCAGATCGAGACCCTCTTTTTAACTCGAGATTTTGGAAGCAATTTCAAGAACATTTGGGAACCCGACTCAAGATGAGTACTGCTTATCATCCACAAACGGACGGACAAAGCGAGCGTACAATTCAAACTATCGAAGACATGTTAAGGTCTTGCGCTTTAGACTTCAAAGGAAATTGGGACGAGGCATTTGGCCTTGGTTGAGTTTTCGTATCATAACAGTTATCATGCC